>NC_133583.1:3169758-3488091 GCF_964106895.1 Numenius arquata | reverse complement strand
ACCGGAGCCCAGCAGAGCTCTCCCGGACACTGGGCAGAGCATCCCAGCGGGTGAGGCTGGATGCGACCCCAGTCCCCTGTTTTCATGTGCTTTGTGTCACTGCAGATCAACTAGACTCATTGTCCCAGAAAATGCCTATGTTAAACAGACACAAATTTCGAATCGTATTAGCGAGTGTCAAATTATCGAATAATGAATATAAATCCCCTGTGCTATCACTCGCTCTGTTGCTGCTAAGAGATGTTTATGACATTCCTGTGATGTGCTCCTCGTCTGTGCTGGTGTGAGTGCTTTTTCTATTAAAATATTAATTCAGATCCTTAAATCTTAATGTTGGTGTTTCATGATGCCTCAGGGCCTAAAAATCATACAGTGACAAAAAGATGTGCAATGGAATTTGTACAGTGCACACTGACTTTTGAGGAATATGCCCAATGAATATTAAAGAAATGGCTAAAACTCCCGGGGAATCTCACTCACCTGAGCTTTTTTTCTCTTTCTCAATCATTTATTTTCCTTTTTTTTTCTTTCCATTGGGGTTTTATTTTCTATTGTAAGGGTACAACTCATACGGTGTACCTTGGAAAGTGCAGGACACCAATGGGATTTTAGAGATTTGCTTTCAAAAGTAAACTAACAGAGCAAGCTCACATTTTCCTGAGCAGTTTTTTGTCATTCTCGCTGCATTTTTTCTCGGGCAGTCTGTTACAGGTGAGAGGACGCGTGGCCATGTAGGCTGAATAAAAATTATCACCAACTGTACTGCAGTTCGAAAATAGTACGTTAAATCAAATTTTTTTTTTTTTTTTTTTTTTTTTAACTCTGGCCAGGAGTGTTTATTAAAATTAATTGATGGAAATCTGTGATGATTTCATTAATTAATACCTAGCAGGGAATTTCAGACTGCCTGCTGGGAGGAGGGAATCAGGGATGGCCAGCCTTATGAGACAGGGGATTATTAATTATCCAGTGCCGTGGCTGTTGGCTTGGTTACGTTTGGTTCTGATTTGCCGTTACGTTTTGCTGGCAGTACAAGTGTGAGAGGGGAAATGACACTTTCAGATTTGATCTCTCAGTCAACCCGGGATGCAATTTCATCTGGCAAGGAGGAAGCATTTCCCTGGCCCCAGGAATCCTGGCTTGCGGATTTAAGCAGCCTCTCCTGGAACAAGAGAGCGGGGGGATGTTTCTCAAAAAGTTGTGCGGTTTAGACTGTGCATAAGATAAAGCGAATAAAATCAGCTCCTCCTGAGTAACAGGGGGAAAAAAGCCCTGTGTGCTAGCTCTTGTGCAAGTGAGCTGTTTGCATTCACAGAGCAGCGTAGTAGTGATTTAGGATGGATTGTAATCTCAGACCTAAGTTTTCATTAAAAAAAAGATAAATATATATAATTTGCACAATCAAGAACTCGTAGGAGTGGCCCCAGCCCTGGCAAATTTTGGGGACCCAGTCTCAAGAAATCCTCTCTTGTGCTTGACTCTGCTCTTCAGCAAGGATAATTGTTCAGGACTGGTAACGAAGCCCTTCTGGGGCTGAATCTTTAGGAAGAGCAGAATTAGGAACCAAATCCGAAAGTGACTTTCCCCTTGGATAAAAATGTGAGTGTATCTATAATGAATTAAAAGCCGCCTTTGTAACTGAAGTTTTAATTGTATCTAATTAGCATATCATTTCATGATTTATGATGTTTGTTCTGTTGTGTTACTCTTACACTAGTTTTAATGAGTAGCTCTTTTTCTTACTACTTCCACTGACTGAATGGGTCAGATCAATGCACGGGAGGTTTTAATAAAAGTTTTCAGGCCAATTTTATTTTTGAGGTGAAAACAAATACTAGCACAATCTTTCTATATAAAAAGGTGGGGTTTTTTAACAGTAATTCCACATTCAGTTTTGTAAAGTAAAGTTAGAATAAAATTCACTGATCCTTGTGTGCTTCTGAAAGGAAATGTCATGATAATTTTTTATAGTCATTATTTTGCAGGTGAGTGGTAAATCTCGGTTATTTTATGTACCTGTAAGAACGGATATAAAGAAGGGAAATTCTTCATGGCAAGAGAATTTCCTTTGTTTGACAGTGGATCAAGCCCTCAGCTGCATCTCTGTTAACGCTTAGGATTTCAAAATAAGGCGTGTAAAGCGGGTTGGGGTACCGGTACATGTTTACATTGCAGCTCCGTATCTTTCATGTAAAAGTCTCAAGCGATCTGCACTGATTTGTTCAGTTTTCAGGCAGGAACCAGTAGGTGGGTTTGAGCCAAAGCGTACTGTCTAGTTTCGTTTTTATTATTATTACTTTGAACAAGATACTTTGTAATTTCATGAGAAAAGATCAAAAGCAAATGTGGTGTCACCGTTACAATGTTACTTTTGGAGCTAAATGTTAGCGTGCATTTATTAAAGTTTAGAGAAATGTGTTGTACTGTAGTTGCTGTTTGTATCATGCATATGTGCACGTATGGTTTTAAAAGATATTTTCATTTTACATGAAATACAACTTTGCTAATAAAAGTTTGACTTGATGTAATCTTCAAAAGCCTTAGCTGTAATCAGCAAGTTTTTCTTCTGGTTTGTTTGGGGTTGTTTTTTTTTTTCCTTCTGATAGCATTTCTTTGTTTTGAATGTTTTCATTGTCATTCATAGCCCTCTCTATCTCTTGGTCTGTGGTGGGTTTTCTTGGCCCCACACCAAGGTCGAGATGCCCTTGGCTTCTGCTGGGACTGTCGGACACCACAGACAAACAACCATCTAGATATGATCTACAGCAAAGCAGGGATGAACCTGAATGGCAAACACCCCGAGTTTCAAATGCCTCATTTATTTCATGGTGTGATCATCTCCTGGATCGAACTGTCATCCTATATAAAGTTAGCATCTATAACATGCTTTATATACTCTCTGTCGGTTCACATCACATAAGCGGCCAAGCACACAGAGCTTCAAGCTAAGTGAAATACCCACAAAAATAACACGATCCAGTATTAAAATACACTTAGCCATGAAACAGAAGACAAAAGCTCAACATGCCAGGCTTTCGCAGAGGTGAAAGGAACTGATCCAGTTATACGTGTATATAGTTATACAGCTATAAAGGTTAGCAGGGTGAATTTCTGCTCCTCTTCATTAATGATCACCAGAACAATGGTGATTTTATAAATATCCAGGCACCTAGAAACCCAGTAATACTCATTCTTTTCTTATCCCTTAGGGAAAACTCCATTTATGCTGAAAGTCTGAAATCCATATGTATTCATTACATATAAAAATATAACAAATGATCTTTGTTTGCCAAGAAAAATAGGAAAAGAGCAAAGTACTATTGTTCTATTTAGTTCTATTATTGCTGAGTGTTAAAATGGTCATCCTGTCTCTGTCTCACACACACACACTATTCAGTGTTACATCATTTCTTTCATTCCTCTCTGCCTGTCCATGGAGAAGGGATAACTAGGCAGGACCTGCGCAATGCCCACAGGTACACACATCTGATACCCGAAACAGCAAAACTGCCACTGCTGAGGACAGCAGAGAAATCCACAGCAGCTGATATTGCTGCAAAATCCGTTTTTAAAAAAAATATGTGTTTACCAGAAATTTGAAAGATCTAGACAGTGCTCAAGGGTGAGACAAATTGCTCACACCGAGAAGAATCCCTGGCTTCCACCCCTGACGTGGTTTCTGCACTATGGTAAGAATATTACACTCAGTGAAAGAAATGCCCTTCCACACTAATTTTTTCTTCATATTTTTAGCTACTTCACTTTAGCAGGAAGGTTTCAGGACATTTTAGATGCATTCATCACCTGCAAAAACTCTTGAATACATTCAGTCCAAATGCAGAAGCAAGTAGGTCTGTGCTAGCTAGCATTCGCCTTTCAGAAAGGCATCAAGGGCATCCAAAGTTGTTTTTATTATTATTCATATCCTGGAATAACGAGATTTACACTGTTCTCAATACCATAATAGAGGGGAAAAATGTTACAATCATGTGCTTCACTGGAGTGAGAATAAAGATGATGCTGCCACCCTCAGGTGCATAGGCTGCAGATCCCAGCTCTCCGCATCCCACAACCTCTGCTGGCACCCAGCTGACAAATCCCTGAGCAAAACTTCAAGGAGAAAGTATGGGACCAATATACCTTTATTTGATATTTGCCTTTTAATACCAAGTTGGCATTATCGGCACTAATTTGGGGACAGAGTATTTTTTCTAATGTTCAAATATTTCATCCAGTTCTTCAGTATTGCAATGAAATGTCATCGCTTTTGGACTTTCACCATCTGTTAATAAGCTTGAAATGCAGAGAAGTCAGTCAGTCACCCCATGGAAATACCAGCAGTCTCACTCCTTGGAAAAGCGGAAGCTCTGCAGATTTACAAGCCTCATTTAACAAGACCCGTGCGTTGTTTTTGCCACGCTCGAGGCCCTGATGGCGTCACTGAGGCCACATCCCCATTTGATGTGGCTAAACCTGACCCAGAAGAACTGTCCCACCCCATCACTGCCTGGAGATATGGGTATTTCTATAAAAAACCCACCCTGTCCCACTGCCTGGCCACACAGCACCCAGCTGGCAATTCCTGCTGTGCTGCTTCCTTTTGTAGAGCATCCCTGTAGGCACAGGAGCCATTCCTGTCTGGCTGCAGGATCACAACACTCTTTGCAAATGAAAAAAAAATTGCTTGTAGAGTTTATACTGCTTGGGTGCACATCCAGGGCAGTCTAGGGGTTGCAGCGTGGTCCTCCCCTTTTGCTTGGATCATCAGGGCAGGAACATTTCCAAGCAGAACACATTTAGCAATACATTTTGTTTGGGTTTTTTCACTTTGACAAAGCGATCTTGCTGTGGAGTTCCATGGCTTTGTGTTGCTACGCTTTTTCAGCGTGTTTGCAGGACTTTTATTGACTGAAACCTCCAGAAACTGGTGGCTTTGACATCTGCTCTTCACCTGGGACAGAGGTGAGAAGCAGTCGGTGTGAGAAGGAATGGGAAGCCATGGGGAGCCATGCTTTGCTCAGCAGCTGCTGGAGGTATGTGCTGTCCCCATTCCCACAGCCAGCAGCAATTGCCAGAATAAGAACTGGCTCATTTCCAGTTGCTCCTCCTGAAGGAAACGTCATACAGGTGGCACCTCTTTGCTAATTATCCTGGTAACAAATCAGAAGCTTTTTCTTCCAGTCTGGAATGCAGTTACCTTTAAGGCTACAAAGTGTTTCCATCACTTCTTGATGGATGAGAAAGCTCTGCAGCAGTATTACAGCTCCCATGTGTTTGCTGGGCTGGGGATGGAGCTGGAGGAAGCGCTATGGCTGTAGGGAGGTGACCTAGACCTCCAGGTGAGAGCATATCAGTGCTGGGAAAATGGGATTGTTACTGCTTTTACCTGAAATAGCAACGTGGGAAGGTCAGGAGACCTTGCTGGGGTGATGTATGGGGCTGCAATCCCTACCAAAGGGCTTTGCTGCCACCAGGGCTGGTTTCCAGCGTGCTCTGTGGGGCTTCCCCCTTTCTCCTGGCTGGATGATGTGGCTGGTCTCCTGTGTATCTTCTGAAACAGGGCTGTTGTTATCCCTGAGGCAGTACAGTTGCCTTTCCTGCACAAACTTTGGCTTTTTACTTCTTCCTCCTGACTCTCTCAGCATCTCTCTATGTTGATCCCTCAGACTCCCTGGGCTTGGAAAACTTCCAGCCTGTTTGCATCGGTGCTGTATGGGTGCTTCTTCCTCACATGGAAGACATATTCCACTTAAAGATGCAACTGGGGTTTCAAACCTGCTGTGGGTCGAGACGTCTGCACTGTTCCAGACTTCTTTTTTTTTTTTTTTTTTTTTAAAAGCTTAAAACTTTTTTTTAAGTCGGAAAAAAAAAAAAGGGAGGGTGAGATTAATCTGCAGGTCTTAACACTCCATGTAATAAATGCTCATTTCTGGGAGAGAAGAGACTCAAATGGGAGCGTGACTTGTGCCACATCCTTCAGCTCCACCACGCAGGGTGCACGAGCCCAGAGAGCACCCAGGTGGGCACGCAGGGGACCCCGGCTCTCAATGGAAAGCAGTGGGCTGATGCTGAGGATTTAGTTGAAGACACAGTACTTTGTCCAAAACAGTTCCTGCTTGCTCCTCAGGGTGATATAGAGAAGATCTGTGCAGGCGTTGAGGTCTTCACCAGTGTGTCACTGGTGTGGAAACCTTCCTGAGCCCAGTTTTGACCCATGATTCAATCTGGGAATGACCCGTGTTTGCTCCCTCCTATGCTCTTCTGCCGCGCTACATCTCTGCAGGGGGCTGGACACAGGGTAATTGCACATTTTCAAATGAGTTCTTTTTATGCTTATTTATTAAATAATTAAAAACACAAGTGCAGTTTCTAATAAAAATAAGCTTACCATGTAAGGGGGATGTTATCCTTTATGACTTCAAGCAGTCATCGTTCTGAGCATTTATTTTCCTCTAAGTGGCAATTTATAGAAAACATGCACCCAAAAAAGTCACTGGGCTACTGACAGTGGAGTAGCAACTTTCAATAGAGCAGGAGTTCTGGTTAATTATTTATAATTAAGGAAAGAGTACATTTTTTTTTTTTCCAAACTCAGCATGGAACCGAGAGGCCACTAAGTAAATAAATTTACATAAAGTGCAGTGAAATCAGATCATTTGACACGCTAATTTGCCTAATGTAAAAAAAAAAAAAAACAAACCAACAACTTTTTTTAAAGTTCTTGAGGAAAAATAATTGTTGCAAAGAGATCTGGAAGTGGCAATGACAAGCGGAGGGGCAATAGCTCTGGAACATGGGTCTTGAGGAGCATTGCGAGATAAAGGGAGGAAAGAATCGTGGCAGTTAAAGGTACTTGTTTTCATTCTTTCTTCATCGGGAGTGATTTTCTTCACAGGTCTGAGGGGGGGAATTTTTTGGTGAAAAATAGTTTATTTCATGTCCCATAACCATCATTTGTTGAGGATTTTAATTTTTCTCAATGTGTTTCTTACTTAAAAACCAACCAAAAACCATTTACTTTTTTCTTTGCATTTTTTAACTACTCTAAGTATACAGATGAGATAATTCTTAATGATGTCATGGTTGCTGTCACGATGCCTCTTAGCTGCTGCGTTTTACACATTTTTCTGGCATTTTCTCCATGTTGTTAGTGCTGAGCTGTGCTAGGCTCAGCCCTGCTGCTGCTCTCCTGCGCAGGGATTCACTCTCCCAGGGCAATAGGGGCTCCATGGGTTGACCTGAGTCTGATTTTTCTGAACCTCCAGTCCCAGGACTTGCAAAATTACAAATAATGGAGAACTTAACTGTTCTGTTTTCAGGTTGTTTCAATAGGGGAAAAACCCAAATACATACAGTCTACCTCAAGAAATAAAGGTCATCAAGCTCAGTCTGTGATTTATTGAGAATTTTACATTTCAGGTATTTTAAGGTTTTTTTAATAAATAGTTACAAAAAAACCTTTTTTTTTTTTAAAAAAATAGTTACTCACTAACCTTGTGGAGCTCTGAAAGTGTGAACCCATGAACCGAAAGGTTCAAAAAGCCACAGGGAATGGAAGAAGAGCAGGCTAATTATTTAATTATGCGGGATCGTGACTCTGTGCCTGACTCTGACTTTCAAAATTGAGAGTTTGAAAGTCTCAGTGAGAAGCCCATGTTTTGACTAATTTTGGCAAACCTCATAAAAAATATGCATTTCTCAGTCCTATTATTTATGAGTTTAAATTTGTCTACGTCTCTCTTTGCCAAATGTTCTGAACACTAAAATTCTCTCACATCTGCAATTTAAGTTTCCAGTTAAGGAAAGGAAACTTTAAACTCAACGGGCTCGTTTCATCAGCCTGTTATCAGCACCCATTGTATTTTCAGGTTTCTGTCAGTTTGACAAGACATAGCTGAATCCGTTTCTTCATATAATCAAGATAATAACTACTAAAAAATTGATGGATTTTGCTGCAGTTGAAAATACAGACTAGTTCTCGCCATAATTATCAAGTCTTTAAATGGTAATTGCACACTGTTACCATCTATCTGCTGTCAAATTTATTTCAGTAATTGACCTCCTAGTCCAGGAATTAGAGACAGCCTTTGATTATTGGTTCAATTAGTCTTAAAGCATCATGTCGGGTTTTTTTTTTTTTTTAAGGTATTTTAGTTATCCAGCCAGTCAAAGAAAGTACCAAGAGTGTGGCTGAATATTTCTTGTCTTTATTGCTTTCTATCAGTACCTGCTGCGTCTCACTTTAACTGGATACGTTGACGAGGCTTTTGATGAGAAGGTATTGAGTGGCTTTTTGCTTTTTTTTGGTGTTTTTAGTTTCAACCTTCATTTTTCTTGGGTGAGGGGCTGGGCTTTGCTGCAGTGGCACAGCCCATAGCAGAGAGAAGAATGTATATTTTCTAGGATCGTTATTATAGCAGAGGCTTTACATTCAAAATGAGCAGGGCTTGGTTTGGGGGAATGGAAGAAAGGAAATACTGTGTTCTTGACATCCCCAGCCACGGAGATGGAGAAACATGTGCAGCTTCATTTCTTCCACGCTTTTTGTACAGAAGTGCCATGGATTTACACAACAGTTTCTGGTCTGATTTTGCTCATGTAAACGAAAGAAAATGCATGTCAATAAGGGCCAAAAATAAGTGTGTATATCTCTTGTAATTTATTATCTATTTAGGTGCTGCTTTTTTTTTTTTTTTTTTTTTTTCCCTTTATAGAAAGGAATTAAAACCCTTTATTGACTTCCTGACTAGGGAGCATGCTGTTTTCTGTGGCAATGCTTATGTTGTAGCCAGGAGAAGAGGAGGGAGATTAATATAGAGAATAAAGCTCCCGTCCAAGTGAAGTGTCTATGCAAACACCATGCAAGTCCAGCTTAGACTTTCCAGCTGAATTAATCACTGACTGCAAGTTGTATGTGTAAAGGTGGATTTTAGACAAAGCCATGCCTGATAAGCAGCTAAAAGGGCAAAGAGATTTGGGGTGGAATTAATTCAGTATTGGACCTGATCTTGTCACGGACAAAGGGAAAAAAAAATACTCTAGTGGTCTTAAACCTGCCCTTCCCTCCCTTCTCCAAGCTCCTTTCCTCCACATTAGCACTTTTTTTTTTTTTTTTTTTTTTCCCCTCCCTGCACATTTTCCCTATGGAATTTCAGCATATTCCATCAGTTTGCCTGGGAATATATTTTTTGGCTTTTGTTGCATGTACACAAATGAATGTTCACACAGCAATGGAAGAAAAGGAATGAAATGAAACAGAAACCTGTTTTCTGTTTTCTACATTAAGAGGAGCAGTAAGCAGTAAAATAAAATAAAATAAAAAAACCCTTCCCTTGTATGCAACAGGTACGTGATATAGACTGAAATAGTCTATTCCTTTACAGTGATATTTTATTTAGTTCTACCTTAATTTTAATCATCATTGTGAGGCATCCCTGAGCTACATTTTACAATGCAGATCCCTCCAGGCTGGTAATGAGAGTGGTGTAGCACAGCCATTCCTCACAGAGCCATCTTCTGCAGCCCAAACCATCTGCTGGTGACGCAACCTAAAGTCACGCTCGGCTTTTTTAATTCCAGATGATCACCATTTGATAACTTCTCTTCACAAGAGCAAACGACTGCTAAATATAAAACAAATGCAGCCTGGAATTTCATATTCTGCAGTATTCACCTGGCGTTTCCGCTCCCTGCTATTATCCCAAATCCCTTCTGTTCTCTGCCAGTCAGAGCAGAGAAGCAAGTGTTGCTGTGGTTACACCGGGGAAATAGGCAGATGCTGCAACATGCATGATGACTCTTCCAGGAAATGCTTCAAGATAATTACAAGTAGCGATTGTGCCAGGGATATTGCTTGTTCCTGTGTCTCTTCAGATAATAACTTTTATAACCTCCTTGGCTCTGTCCTCTGGAAGGACTTGAAGACATGGTGATTGTAAAAAGTCACCTGAGATTATTATTTCCCCGTGTCTTCTCCCTCCTGGCCTGAACGACAGCCTTCCCTGCACCTCAATAACCTGTGCTCTGCATCTCTCGCCTCCAGTTCTTGAGCTTTAACGATATTTTGACATCTGTTTTCTTATTCTTGAAACTTTTGCTGATTGAGGATTTAAAACTAGACCTTCAGAACAGCTTAAACACCTGAGCCCAGTGCTTTGCTGCTGCCTAACCTGCAAGTGCACTTGGGCAGTGTCAGGCTGGACTCAATCTTAGAGGTCCCTTCCAACTTAGACAATTCTATGCTTGACATCAGTGGGTATATAGGCACAGCTGAATTTTAACACTAAACTTTACCATCCCCCTGTAGCTCTTTTCCTGGGTGTGTGTACCCCAAATCTCTTGTTTTTTAACGATGCAAAACATCTCGTGCACGAGCTAGAGGAAGCATTTCCAGCAGAGTTTGCCTGTCTCCTCATGGCTTCACTTCTGCAGGTATGACCAGGGCAGACCTAACTGGATACTGAGGCAGATGGATGTTGGTCCATAGTCTCCTCCAGCATACCTCTACTGGTGGGACTGGGCCTCCAGCAGGGCAGCCTGGGAGTGAGGACCCTGTGACAGGAGGTGAGACACAGAGACCTGACCCACCTGAGGCTGGAGGATCCATTTCCGAATGGGCGGGCAGCAAGAATGGGGTGATTTAAATAAATAAATCCCATAGCGAAAAAACATCCTTTAGTCTTAGATTTAGATTTCAGCGCTATTTGCCACACTCGCCTAAAGGTAAAATGCAAAAGCTCCGGAGAGGCACAAGATTTAAGACACTTGAAAGGCATCTTGAGCTTCAGTGTTCCCTGTTTACTGGCACCTGGCTCCTACTGAGGCTGTGAAGGGACGTGCCCACATCTGTCCCAGTATGTTTGTAAGGAGTCCAAGCATCGTACCTAAGCTTAAGAAAACAGAGGTGGAAATGCCATCTCTTCCTCTTCCAAGTCATCTGTGAGAACTGGCCTTCAGTCAATTCATTCATTACATTATTAAAAAAGCATAAACAGTCAGGGAATCCAGAATTCCCCCTTTCTGTAACTTTGCCATCACACCAGAGTTGCCAAATACATATAATTTACGCCCCCCCGCCCCATACAAAACAACAAGCTTAGCTGCTTCTCTGAGACTATTCATTTTCACCACATCAGGAACTTATTAATTCTTGATGAGAATTCAAGCATTAATCAATTCATGATTGAATTCTCCCCAGAGGGAAAGAAGAGAAACTGGGCCAGATTTGCCTTTTGGCTGCTCTGAGCTCTGTGTCTGGCTTAACACACATGGCAACAGTGGTATAATCGGTCTGCTCAGCTTCGACTCCATATCAAATGCGTCTTCACAGTTAATGGAAGACTCTGAAGACAATCTCTCTGCTACAGGTGCTGTCTGATGAGAAGAAAGTGGCCAGAGGCCCCGCAGTGCTTTACCTTTGCAGTCCTCCTGCGGCAGCCGCAGCAGGTAGCCGTGAGAACAGCCCGAGGGTTGCTCTAACGGGGGTCAGGCAAGCACAGAGCTGCAATGAGACCAAGGTAATTAAAAGGGAGGAAAGAAAAAAGTAATAATATACATTTACAGCATCCTTCAGCTGGGTTTTGTGTGTTGCAGCCATACGTTGGGGTCTGGCCAGCAGGTAAGGATGCGGGAGGACTGAGCACTGGGGGTCTGAGTCGTGTCTGGAGTCAGAGAGCCTCATTCTTCTGCTGGTCTCAAGTCTCAGTCAATTTAGATGCAAGGATGACAGATTTCTGCAGTGGGGCTGGAAATCATGCCCTTGCTTGCTGTTAAGAAGTTCTTATATTGAAGCTGCTTGCCTCTAGTGCAAATCTTACAAGTATACTATCTGCATTAAAGGTAAATCAAGTCAGACTTCTAAACTGAGATTTCCTCGTGGTTTCATTTAGTCATGGCATACTGAGGAATTTGCATTTAGATTTATACAGTTGACCCACTTCCCTGTAACCATATTTCGCAGAAGGAGGAAGTTTCCCTGTGAGATTTGTGGAGCTGTTTAGATGAATTTTACTTGACAGCTCCATGTCATTTATTTTATGACTCCATTGCAATGAATTAGAAATAATTTACCATTGTGTTAAAGATTCGCCCTATTTTCATAGGGAGCCCAACTTCCTTTATTTTTCTTAGACGTCTCATGAAAAGTAAAATGTGATGACTTCAATTTCAAGGTGAATTAGACATGGCACAAACTCGAAAGGGATGGCTACAATATGCTTAATTTGAGCTGCACTTTCATTGTCAGCTTGTATATCTCTGAACATGAGTGTGGATTTATTGTGTTGGTTTTTTTTTCCCAGTAAGTTTACTACTGATTCTTCAGAAAAGATTTTTCTCTTCCCCCCCTCCTCCCGAGGCTAGAATTCCAGTCAGACTGTGTTCACGCTCAGTATATTTCCAAATTCTAGTGTTTACATTTCTTTTTTTCTTTGCTATCCTACTCAGAAGTTTAGCAGGATACATCAAGCAGTTTTGCGTGGACAATGTTGCGTGCCTTTCCCTGGCAAAGGGAATTCTCTGGTGTGAGCTCTTACTAGACAAAAATGGCAGATGAGACAGGAAAGCCAGTTTTCCTTCTATATGGTTTCTTGTCCCCTGCACGCCACCTTATCTACAGCCAGAGCTGGCATTGGTAGGGTCGCTGGAGTTGGTAGCCAGAGCTCATGTTGTTTTGCAGTTACCGCCTGCTTCGCTTGTACGTAAACCTGCCTTTTGTAATCTTTTCCTTTGCAAAATGCTTTGAAACCTACAGATAAAAGTGATTTATAAGAACTGCACGTATTAAAAAAAAAAAAAAACATAAAAAAAACCCAAACATAAAATATAATCTTATGAAAAAGATGTCTCAAAAAAAAAAAAAAAACCTAGAAAATTTTGTTCCCATTACCAGTTGTTGAAGTCCCCATTGGTGGTTGCTCTCCTCACCAGGGAGGGTTATACAGCAAAGGTAGCACCTGGTGGGATGGGAATGAGCATCCTCAGCACACAGTAACTGCTAGGCCATTCTCTGCTCTTTCGGAGTTGCCAAACTGCTCTCCCACTGCCCCGTGTCTGCTGGAGCCGTCTGGCAGCACAGCCAACACTACCTCATTTCTGAGCACGGGCTCTGAGGATGGACCTGCGATGCTCAGCCTTGGCGGCTTGTTCCTTCCTACCTCCTTCCTGCTCATGCAGTTGAAAATTGTGTTTAATTTTTATTCCTTCCAACCCCTTCAAAGTCAACCTCTGCCGCTCTGAAGAGACTGCGGCTGGAAGCAGTAACCTCGCCTGCATTAGCGTAACCCCGCTTTGAGCACGAACTGGATGAGCGAGGGCCGTAGGAATTCTCCTGCCCAAGCCAAAGAAAAGGCAGGTTCAGAGGGGAATCGGAGCCTGGGACAAGGACAAAGCGTTTGGGCATTTTTCTCTGGGCTCGGGCGGAGAGCTGAGCTAACCTGAGAGAGAGCTACTGAGAAGCCACAGAAGAGGAGAGCTTTTTAAGCTGCTTTATTCAGATTTCCTGAATTGCAGTGGAAGTGTGGTCCTGCCTGCCCTGGGAAAAGCACACGGGAATGGGGTGAGCTTTAACCTCGGTGCTAGAGCACGGGTGCCGGAGGAGCATAGCTGGAGGGCTTTTGGTGGCATGGGGAGGAGCAGCCACCCCTGTGTCAATCCTCTCTGGTTTTGGGCTTAAAGTAGCAAGATGCTTTGCTGCTTCTTTGTGCCTTGGAGAACGCTGTAGTGCCTTTGCAGTGCTGGAACATCACCATCGGTGCCTGTCTCAGGAGGCTTTAGGTACCCACCATGGCGATGATGATGATCTCTGTTGAGGGTAACAGTATTGCAGCCTCTGGTTTCACCTGTGAATGGCTTCAGTGGATTTAAAGGGATGAAAGAAGAGAAATGTCCAAATGCTCTTCTCAAAGATCCTTCCTGTTCTAAGCAAGAAGGGAAATACCCTGGCAGTAACAGCATAAAATGGGGATTTGGGGTTTACGGGTTGCTATCCTGCCTCGTCTGGAAGGAGAAGACCTCTATTTCAACCAGCCTCAGCTAGGACAGCATGAATAGCTGAGCAGAAAGGGTAGGAAACAACTTTTTTTTTAAAAAAACAAAAAGGTCAGTAGGGGACTGAGGGAGCACTTAAAATGAAGATGTCAGCAATGGAATGGAGATTTATCAATTCTAGTGACCTGTATAAACAGATGAGAGGAGTTGTAGTGGTCAGTTATAACCATGTAAATTTAATTAAATTGGTATTGCTTGCAGGAAATAGAGAGTATTGAATATAACAATTAGTGGCTCTTTCTGCTCTTTCGGAAGAAGCAAGCAGGCAGGAGGCAGAGGGAAATGGCACTTAGAACAGAGTGCATTACCCTTGTCAGTCACAGGCAATTAATACAAATGAACCATCAGCGTTCGAGTTCAATTTTTCTAATAGCTAAAATACGAGATGGGGCACTTGATCATGTCTGCTAGGAAAACAAATCCCATGGGAACTTTTTCGCTCTCTGTTTTGCAACGTGTGTTTGCAGGGGAGGAGGAGGAGAACCACAGAACGGCAGGGTCCTTTCCTCGGAGAGGCAGATGGGGAAGGTCTCAGGCGGCTGGTAGGAGATTCCCCTTGGTGTTTCTTGAAAACAGTGGTTGACATTTCCTGAACTCGAGATGCGTTGCATCCAGCAAAAGGGAGCTCTCAATTAGATCCCATCTCCATAGCAAGAGAGTAATTGATCACTGAGTGAGAAGTTAGTGGTTGCTCGGTGCAGGGAAGCATGGTTTGATTATGTCTAGTATATGTTAATGGAAAAAAAAAAAAAAGAAATCTCAATAATTTATTTACTCTTCTCCAAAAGATCCAGTTTCACAAAGATGAAAACAATCAAATTCCCCTAATTCCTTCCCCCCCTCCCCGCCCCTGGCAAAATACTCTATAACAAATGGTGAACGGGGTGAGTAGGAGCATAAAGCAGAGACTGTAAATGCAGAGTTGAACACAGCAAGATTGACAAGCGAAAGAGCATGAGGAAAATGTATGGCCAACAAGTTTAAACCTATTTCATAACGTCCTTTAAATACGACAGGAGTGAAAAGAAGTTTAACACTTGCGCTGGTTCATTTGCAGATGGAAATGGCACTGTCGGTGCGTCTGTCCGCTCCCCGGCAAGGAGAGAGGAGGGTGATGCTGCTGCCTCACAGGAGGGAATAATTTATATCCCAGTGGTGATTAAGAGGCAGTTAAATGGCAGCTACGATCGTCGGGCTCTGTTAAATCAGTAAGTCTGGGTAACTGGCACCTAAAATTTTTAAGAGCCGGCTGAGCTGCTCTTTGGATCATTAATGTTTATTTTTAATAAGTCCTGGATCACTAAGGAAGTTTCAATAGGCTGGAAGAAAGCTCGTGTTCTGCCATTATTTAAAAAGGGTAAATGGGATGACCTGAGTAATTACAAGCCTGTCAGATGAGCGTTCAATCAATATGTGTTTCATACCACCAAATGTAAGGTCATATATCTAAGAATAATGAATGTAGCTGATACTTGCAAGATAGGAGATTTTTATCCTGAGAAGCAGTGTACGACGGGAGAATACTGAATAGGTCTGGGGAGAAACTCTCTCTTTCTCCTGGAGGAACTCCATGGGGCAATGCTGCTGTCCTGTTTGGGTGTCCACAATTCATGAAGTCTCTTGTAAATTCAGAGGGAGGTCAGGGACAATTCACCAGAATGATTAAAGATTTTGCAATATAAAACTAAGCCTGTTTAAGCCACAGAGGAAAGGAGAAGGACTTCCCTGAACAAGTCTCTAATGATCTGTGCTGGGATAATACTGGCAGAAAATATAGTGGCTGCAGCTCAAAGCCAGAAAGCTTAGAATCATGTGTGAAGAGCTTGTTAATTACTGACTAGAGAAATTAGGATTGTGGCAAATTTCCACCGCTGGATTTCTTTGCAATAATCTCAATTTGGTTTATAAAAATATCATCTCTAGTCCAACCATCATTGGTGGCATATGAGTTGGAAGAGATCTTGGTTGGTCTTCATAGAATCATAGAATGGTTTGGGTTGGAAGGGACCTTAAAGACCATCGAGTTCCAACCCCCTTGCCCTGGGCAGGGACACCTCCCACTAGAGCAGGTTGCTCAAAGGCAAAACCCTGGTGTTCAGGGCGGCAGCTGGTGGCCATTGCAGGTCAGAAGAGTTTTGCTATTGACTTTAGGATGCTCAGAGTGGGCTGAGGGCACCATGGGGTGTCTGCATGGGCACAACTTTAAGCAGGACCTCTGGAGTCAGAGCAGCCACCCTGGAGGGATAGAAATAGACATTTGCAATAAAATGTGAAATTGGTAATCGACCCTTCAGGTTGCCAAAATGTGTTTGACCACTGAGCTCAGAAATGATTCCTACATAAGCTCTTCTATTATTTATAGCTGTCTAAATAGCCACACAGGCTGCAAGGCTATTTTTTTGAAAGCGCAGTGTACATCTAAATTGAAGCCTGCTTTTAGCACCTCTCCTGGAGGTCAGGATGTGCACAGGTGTCTATGGACTCTGAAAAAGCTAAAAATATTTTCCAGACACAGTGTTTTTCTAATTCTTTTCAGAAACTCATGATCCTGGCTTTAAAACAACCACTGAAATCTTGTGCTGTCCGGATTCTTTTCGAACTTCTTTTCTTCTTGTAATTAATTTACAGAATTAGGAACAGAATCTGCCCAATTTTTCTCCATTTGTTATTTGTTGGATCTTCTGTATGAAAATGCTGTTGTATTTTTGAAAATAACTTGGATTATACGTTACTAATAAAATTTGTACATTTATGTTGGGTTTGTAAATTGTTTATGCTAAAAAAGAAACTGCCAATGCCTTTGGGGGACGGGGGGCAAACCCAAAACTCATAAAAATCCTGAAGTCCTGGAGGAACTTAGTTTGGAAAGGCTTCTGGATATTGGAGAGCAGTTAGCTCACTTTGGGTACTACTATCCTGATTTTACACCAGGGGTTAAGGAGATGTGAAAATAAAATGGTGATGTGGGAATAAAGATGCTTTTGACCAATATCCCCATTAAAAACATATATATTTTTAAAGAATTGTTTGACTTTCTTTTAAGTGATGAGCTGTATTTGGAGGTTTTAAATGACATTTCGTTTCGGAAAGTAAATCAATATCCTATATTTTTGAAAGATCAGACTTAAACGAAGTCCATCAAATCGTTCACTGGGGAAAACTCCAGGTTTCAAATTTTGTAGTAGAAATGACCTCTCCTTTTTACCATTCTCCCCCAGGTTGAGCTTTTTACCTTTCATTTAATTCCTAGGCAGGTAAAATTTAATATTGATATTTCTCACAAAGTAGGCCAATATTTGCTTCCTAGACCTAGCTACTAGTGAAAAACACTTCAGGAGGCTGAAGTCCCTTGATGCAGCAGACAATCATACTGGTACACGGCTGTTCTGAAAGTATGAATGGCTCCTAACGGCTTTGACAACCCATTCGTCTCACCCCCGCTGTGCTGAGGTTACATTTTGCTGCAGCCTCTAGAATATATTTGTTTCCAGAAATTCACTTTCACTGACTTTCCTTTGATTTTTTTTCTTTCCCTTTCCTCAAAATTCCATTTTTTTTCCTCCTCTTTCTTTAGGGAAGTAAGCCTTTGAAGCTTTCTCTGTTTATTCATAGTATTTGTAAGATTATTAAAATATTTACTAGTTACCTTCATGTACAAAATGTCCATGAGGGTACATACTCTAGTAGCCCTATGAGGAAGGCCACTAGAGTTATCATTTATTTGGAAGTCCAAATAAATGGGGTCCAAATAAGTTTGGGTCTTCTTCATGATTGGTAAATCAATTTCTGCTTGTTTGAAGTTGATGAGTCTGATTATCAATGTTCCTCTAGGAAAAAAATGGAATTCTATTGATTTGGGTGGAACCATGTCAGCTTTAGAAGTTAACTTCTAATCAACAGAGCCCAACTTCATGGAATATATCTAGTAGGATAACATCACTTTCAACCCAAACCAATTAACAAATACCCAAATATCCTTTTTTTTTTTTTTTTCTAAGTACTCACCATTTCTACAGACCTTAATTTAATGGTTCTCTTAATGTGCTCTATATCTCTTTAGTGTTAAAAATAAGAAAACAAGCATTCTTTTAATTCTCTAGCAGTGGACAGTTTGTTTTTTTAATGAGTGCTGCTTTGTTTTTATCCCTAAAGAAACTACTGACAAAAAGTAGTGTCTCTGCAAATGCAGCGTTGTCCAATGAGTCCAGCAATGTCCAGACTATTATCAATTGACAGAATTTTGTCAAATAGTAGTCAATTTGAGCTAATGTGGATAAAAATTCATTCTATGATCAGCTGACACATTGTCCTCAGCTTCCAAGTCCTAAAAAAGATAAAATATATTAACTATTTTAATGTTTACAAATGGGCTTTCCATAATTGAGCAAAACCAGACTCAACAAGGAGCTAAGATCCAATATTTCTGAAACATACGGAAGTCACTTTTTATAGGGTTTCTAATGAAGTATTCATTACTGTAATACGTACATATTTTGAGTGTTGTCAGGTTCTTTCAGTGGTGTTAGTGCTAACATACATTAATTGGCAAATGTCTATGGATTACATGGAGCTGTAATTTCGCCTAGGAGTTCTGGTTCACGCTTGAATCTCTTGGGAGTGAAGTATTAGAAACTTAATACAAAATTTTGATCACACAGCTTTATTTGTTCCTTTTTTTTTTTTTTTTTTAAACGTTATAGGGGACTATAGCAAAAGGATACAAATAAACCAGAGATTGCTTCACAGAGTATATTGACCACCAGTAAATGATTTTCAAAGGAGTATCAGTCACAGAGAACCCCTGCAGCATGTCTGTGGTGTGGCCTGGGAAAATAACACTGGACAGAGTTTTGAGCAACCTGGTCTAGTGGGAGGTGTCCCTGGTAGGGGGGGTTTGGAACTAGATGATCCTCAGGGTCCTTTCCAACTCTAACCATTCTATGATATCTTGCAGCTATAAATGGAAGATTAGGAAAATGGGAGAGGAGGGGGTGTCTGTGTACTGTCTACCTTCAGCATGTACCACCATGGCATCTCGTCTGTAGTGCTAGAATGATGAAACTTGTGATCTCCTTCAATGAAAAACAAGCTGTGAAAGAAACTTGGCATTCAGTGGAGAAAGAGCACAGAAAAGAGTCCCAGCCGTGGCATCCTGACCCAGACTCTGGCTGAGCTGTGCGAGGTCTGTACCGTGTTCATCTCTTGCTCCTTGTGCAGGCAGTGTCTCCTGGTGAGCACCGTGCTGGTGATCAAAGCACACGCAGTGGGTGTGCAGCTCACCTTCAAAGGCTCTGGCCACGTATCTCATTTATACATTGATGTATTCCTTCTATTTTATTCTCTACTAGATATTATTTTTATCTTTCCTATTTTCCCTTGAAGGTGGTAATTATTTTATATTCATGCTTCAGTCATTATCAATTGATGGGATCATTTCATGCTCTATAGCTTCGAACGCTACAGAAAATTTCCAGCTGGGATGTCTCTGTTGTACAATACCTATTTGTGACCAAAGTAACTGCAATGAGAGGAATCGTGTGCAGACAGATGTTTAGGTTTTTGGTTTACTGTCCAAGACTTATCTGAGTTGTGCTCTCAAGCATTTCTCGACTACTGTTGCACAGATAGAACAACAACACATCCCAATTTTTGGGTGCACGCGGCTTTGTTTCACCTGTATGTTAAAAGAGACTTTACAGCCCACGACACCTGTGGACAGACTCTCAATCCATGCTCCCATGAAAAGGAATGGTATTTTGTGGAGAACCTGCTCCAGGGAGGCTGAGGTGTAGGTGGGTTGTCTTTGCTACCTGAGCACACATGTGGTTGGACTGATCCTGCAGTCTTGTCTTCTGGGTCATGAGACTCTTGATGCTGATCCAAACCTTTTTGGGTTATCCTCAGGCTTCTAAAACATTGATTGCAGAGAAAATCTCTTTACAGTAATACCATTTTCAGAATAACTCTTGGGGGTTTTTTTCATGATATAGAGGTGTCATTCCAAGGCTCAGTAGTCATCTTAATGTGGGTTTAGTACCCACAAAAATGGGACAAGGAGGAAATATCAGTTACTTGTTTCCAGCCACTTGTTTCCAATAGTTAAGCTGAAGTATGCTAAGAGAAATATTATTGACAAGCTTTCAGGGTAAAAAATTAGGTATGTTTGCACAGATATGTTCAGCATCATTGTATATTGACTAAATGTATTAAAGATAGATAAGATACAACTGTGATAAGCATATCTTCTTGTCTGAGGCAAGAAGGCCTTTCATTAACATTATTATTAAAGTCAGCACATTAACACTCAAGCCCCAGAGCCCTTCTGCTTACCTGAGTGATCAGTATTTGAATCTTATAGTTTACTGATATTTCATTCAAGTTTTCCAACAATATAATCTTCAGTATAACGTTTCATGCTTTTCTGAGAGACAGCTCATTCAGGGAAACAGAGCAGAAGAAGGAATGAAACTACTTGCCAATTTTGACTAAGCATGAGAAAAATGTGTTTCTTTCACATTAATAATCTATTATTAAGTTTATTTTCACAATTGGTTTGAAAATGTGAAAAATCACTTCATTTTCCAGATCACCTGATTCACCTGCTATTTGCTGTGTATTGCTTGAGATCCAAAACCACATATTTAAGCAGAGGTGATGTAGTCACTGGAAGAAAATAAGGATGTGTTCACCCTGTGATTGTATTTGCTGTGTTGCACTGACGTTGCCTGGGCCAGCTCCATTTATTCTAGACTTTGTGTGCAGTAGAATTTGGCTAGTTACTGTGATGAATTAATGGGCCAAGAAGATGAAGTGTTCTAATCATAATTGCATGTTCATGAGCCAAATTTCAAGACAAGGATTTAATATCTTTAAGTACAAGAGATAAAAATAATGGCAAAAGTTATATTGTAAGGAGTAATTTCAGTTTCTAAAATCATTCTCAAAAGGCAACCCCACTCTACCAAGTAATTTGTGTAGCTACATAAATATTCCCTGTGTTCCTTAAAGCACTTCTTTTTCTCCTGAAGTCTGCAAATTACACTTTTATGAGATGCTGTACAAACTAACTCCTATATCTATTCAGAGTATGATAATATCTCCTTGCCTTTGAATGAAATATTTGGCCCTTGAGAATCTGGCAGTATCTTTCCTCATAAAATACCTGAAAATTGAATAAGATCTTAAGCTTTATTATGTACATATAATACTGGTACCTGTGGGATTATGTGTAGTAACCTTATTTACAGAACCTTAAGATGTATTTGCAGAATATATTTTAGGCTGGGATAACTCTGTAACACGTGTTTATAATCTCTTCTTCTTACGTGACTTGATCTAGAATAAAATCCCAAAGGTCTTATCTCAGAAAAAGTATACAGGTCCCCAGTACAATCTGAGTATAACTTTAAATTGTAACTTCTCAGAGTAGCAGGAATAAAATGTGTACCAAGTTAGTCTCTTGGGCTATGTTGTTTTCAAGTCTTTTTTGCTCAAAATGCAAAGAAATCATAAGGAAATGTAGCTTTTCTTATATAAGAGAAAACCTACATCATGGATGTTGTGTCCACAGAGATTCTTCTTTGGAAACTGGAATAAGGCCATGAATTTTCAGGTACCAGAGAAATGTGTTAGAGACCTAACACTGATGAAAAGTCTTAACTTTCTTCCAAAAGTGCCTTCCCTCTAGACTGGAAGAAGGATTTCCTCTGGTAAAGCATAAGGTGAAGAAGCTCTCCCTCAAATGCGGGCATAGCCCCAGGGAGAATGGTCCCTTGCTGGGGTAGTGTCACATGAGAGGTCAGAGAAATGCAATTTCCCCAAGATAAAATCCATTCCCTTTGAAGAAATGGGCGCGGGGAGGGAGGGAGGGCAGGGAAGTCATACCACTTACAAATTATAAGAAGGCCTGTATTTGCAAGTTATGAGTGAGTTTCAAATCCTTATTTTTTGGGAGGCAGCTGAGAAAACATAGAAACATTCACTTGTCAGAAGAAGTATCTCCCTCATCTGCTCTGTGTGTGTGAAATTCTCCCTGGCCACAATATGGATATCCGTTAGGGCTTTGCAAAGCAGTGTTGTGGCATTATCCATGCAGATGCTGAGGTAAAAGTGCTTTATATAAACTTCTAGGAAGTTAAAATACGGGACAAAACAGTTCAAGAGAAACAGATGTTTCCAAACATTTTATTTTTTTCCTCGATCCTCTTAGCAGTTCCTTCACAGATAAATAATTCTATTATGTTTCCATTTGAAACACGCTAACGTGATCACTTTGGTGGTATTAGTTATTTTATTTTTCTTTACTAAGCTGTTCTTTAGAGGCCTTTTAAAGAGCTGGAACGGAATCCATGTCCAATCAAACTGATCAGCATTTTTGGGCATGTCTTTTCAATCACAGCATGATGTACAGTCGTTTAATGTAACTTTATACAACAGAGCTGTTTGGATTATTCCCTAAAGATTATCTGTAGGATCTTAAAGAGCACTTTGGATAGCTCAGAAGTCTCAGCACTATATATATTTTTCATTACGTTCCCGCTGCTTTTGTAATGTTTCCAAAGTGTCGGTGTTGGGTACAGTAACAGAAGAGGGCTTGCAATTTACTTCACTGAGATAGCAATGCTGTCTAAGGAGAAATTAAAATAGACTTCACTTATTTGTGGAATTAATTATTAAAATGCGCTCAGCAATCACTCATGTCAGCCATCTATGCTTACAGGGCGCTTTTCCCTCATGCAAATGCCACCAAAACAATGTTTGGTGGTACTGAGTTGCTTCTCATTAATGATAGCAGTCCCTTCTTGTGTCTGTTGTATTATTTAAAATGAGACTTTCATTAGTTATTCGGTACAGTGCCTTTGTGGGGGACAAAGTAGGCATTATTCATTTCCATCAGCATCTAAACCTGCAAATATAGGTTAAAAAAAAAATTAAGACTTAAATGTTTTTATTCTTTCATTTGGTTGTTGCCAGATGTCAGCTTTTGAGTTGGGCTTAACAGATCTTCATAAATTCTGCCCGTTTTATTCTTAAGCCTAGTTGGTTTTCAGGGTCTTCTGTACGTGTGGGCCAACTCTTGATTTTCCTGCATTGGATAACTTAGGAAGAGCTCTGTGGTGTCAGCGGGCAGCGTTTCCATGAAGTCGGCAAGGGAAATCTTACCAGAGCTGCCTGAGATGAAGCCTCATTTAAGGATCACTGAAATGAATTATGTGTCAATGTTTCTCACAAATTGCACTTAACATTACTCAGTGGCTTCATTTAAAAGAGCGTATCTATTTGTGAGCACATCTTAAAATTGAAGGATTTGGGAGTGGATGTGTAGTGGGACATTTAGAAGGCTCTCTGCTGTGAAGAAGCAAGTTTAAAGGTCTGAAGTTGCGCAGTTTTTTTTTCAACAAAGATGATCTTTGAAATCTTTTCCATCAGTTCTCTCCACATTCCAATTTCAGTTTTGTAACACCCCTCACTGTGCAAGTCTTGGCAGGAAACTTGCCCATCTTGCGGAGCCTTGCATGAATAATTCATTTAAGTGTCATGCTGATTCTCAAAAGGTTGGAATATTTCTTTGGAGAAAGTGTTTATAATAAGATTCTTCCAAACAACACAAAATATAGCTTTGTATGAATTTTATGGGGTAGTATCTCTTAAAAGGTTTTGCACAATCAAGGATTTAATGAACTGAAAACCAAACCATATGGTAGTCCCTTCTACCTATTTGTTTCCTAGGTTGAAGTATGGAGATGAAGCTGTTTAATTGGGGTCAGAAACTTGAATCTGTCAGATCTGAAGGCATAGGCAGAAGTTCAAGAAATAGGATGCAACTCCTATTTGGTTCCTTATATTTATATCTTCATTTGGGTGATACTGTATGACAAAGACAGAGGATGAAGCAGCACTTCCACTTCTTTTCCAAGCCAAAAGAAAAATATCACACAGCCCCTGCAAAACACTGTCAGTCTGGAAGACTCCCAGCTGCACAGTGTCCCAGACGTTTTGTTCAACAAGGTGTCGTTTACCCATCAGAAAGAGGCACACAGGCGTTTGGAGTCCTGTGAAGGACGAGTGAGTTCCATGACAGATTACGGATATTTAGATGAGGCTTATTGGAATGGAAGGTATTTTTGCTTTGTTTTTTTTTTTTCCTTTTGAAGACAACTTTTAAATGGGCTTTGGTGATCTAAGAGGCTGGTTTGAAATGCAAAGTCCCTTGAAATCTTTCAAAAGAACTCTTTCCACTTCCTTTTATTTTTTCACATTATTTTAGCATCATTACAGTTTTAATGGGCAATATTTTGCCAGAAAAAAAAATAAAAGCAAAGCCCAAGTCAAGAACCAGCCAGTGTAGTTAGAATACGACATCACATCCATCTTGTCAGTGTTTGCAGGAACACGTTTCAGAGTGTATTTGGCAGCTATACAATTGGGATGAAATATTTTGTGTTGCTCTGAGGATGGTACACCATCATGTTTCCAATAGGACTGTTTGTTGAGAATGAAAATAACTCACATGGGAAATGTTCTTGGTATATAATTGGTCCTCATTATTAAGTGAATTAACAAGTCAATCATTACACTGTTGTCATTTCAAGCCATTCCATCAGAAGAATTTGGCTCAAATCTCAATTAGGGCAAAGGCTCTCTTTGGTGTTAAAGTGGTGAGACAATACACTTGGGCTGAGTGTCAAGGTTGTGGGTCTGACCTTGTCAGCAGTGAGTAAAGGAGAGGAGACAGCCAGAGCACTTTCGGGCACGTTGGCTTTCATATTGTGACTTTGCCCTCTATACTATTTCAAAGCTGAAGAGAGTTACAAGATTTCTTTCAGCTCTCCAGTTTAAGAAAGGATGGGGAGCTGTTTCACCCAAATTTTCCTCTGGCAGCACTGGAGCTGGCTGCCCAGGGAGCTGCACAATCTTCATCCTGGGAGATTTTCAAACCTTAGCGAGAAAAAAGCCATGTCCGACTTGATCCAGCGTGAAGAGCTCCATTCTGAGTGGGGAAATTACCACCTCTTGTGGTCCCCTCCAACCAGGATATCTATGAGTCCGTGAAATCTTAAAGGTAAGAGTCACTTCAATGAGGCTTTGAACAACACCCAGTTGCATGAGACTTATTGTGGACCATAGAGTGGGGCCATAAGGTATAGCTCCTTGACTTCCAGTGCAGATGCCAATAAATTGAGCTGGATCAACTGCCTGGCTGTGTGTGCGCATGTGTCTGGTTCCCCCACCTCGGGGATCTGTCCTCTTTCACGGCCAAACTGGTGGCTTGACAGACTTGAAGACTTGCACCTTCATTACTGCTGAAATGTCTTCCTACACAGATACTGCTCTTCGTAGTGCCTTCCAGGGAGCTCATTTAAAGATTATATTGGTGATTGGTGGTTTTCAGTGTTTGTGAAGTAGTTTTCATAATCAGAATCTAAGAGAACTGAACTCCTCAAGCTAGCCGATTTTTTTTTTTTTTCTTTTTCCTAGTTGTCATTTAAGTTGAAATTAATATTGTAATTGCTTTCTCTGGAGACTCTATGGCTTCATGTACTCTCATTTATGGAGAGAAATATGTATGATGGGTGACTAATGCTGCTTAGTTAGGCATTTTTTAAAAATAAATACAGAATCTGTCAATCTGTTCTCTTTCAGAGAGAGAAACAGCTCCCGTTTTCACACAGTCTCTTCCTTCAGGGGATTCTGTCTTAGGAAGTACTGTAATAGGGAGAAGTGTATGGGTTTTGACTTCTTTGGCACTTTTCACCCTTTCCTTTGCAAATACCCTTCCAGTTTTCTGATAACATTTATGGGGACTGAGAAGTGCATTGCCTACCAAAGAAGGTAAAGCAAACTTCTTGGAATGACATTGAGCACAGCATGCCAAGTCCATATTCTCTAATTTTAAAACTACAGATAATAAAAGTGGAACAAACAATACCTTTAGCCTGAGAAACTCAGCTTAGCTGTATTGATTAGGATGTTGCTATGTGGATTTAAATCAGCTGAGTCTGTCCTTAATTGTTTAGAGAAAGCAGGCTGGTATGTCTAGCTTTCCATCTACATCCTTTGCAAGCTGCTTGCCAACAAGTCATTTTTTCCCTATCAATAGTCTGGTGATTGATTAATTCAGTTCAGATTCCTCTGACTGCAAGGTTCAAAAGGACACACTCTCATTTTAGTCTTATAAATATACAAGATTTTCTTTCCTTTATATTGGCTCCTCGCACTTCAAACGTTTATTTCTTACATTTTCTCTTCTTGTGAACAGTCTTGTTTCCTGCTGCTTAAAAAAGAAAAAGAAACAATCTGCTTTCCAAGCCTTCTTAAGGGTCAACCTCCTCTGTTTTCAAAATTAGTTGTGGGCTAGAAGGTGCAGACGAACGGAGGGTGGAGTATGGCAGCATGAGCAATCAGCCTGGATCCAAACAGAAAAATTCATGACCTAAATGAAGTATCTCCCTCCAGATGTCAGAGCAGTAAATAAATGTTTCATAAACTTTGCTTTCCAGGTCAGCTCCCAGCCATGATTTTATGTTTGTGGTTTAACCCTTGCTCTTTAGTGAAAGCAGCACAGTGAGACTGGACAAGGAGCAGGGACGTGTTGCTGGGCATCCCTATTCTGGGGTGTAGTCACATCACTGATGCTTCCAGCCAGCAAAAAAAAAATGTCCAAAACCGATACCTAAATTTTGGAGATAAGGAACAATCTTATATGTGTTTTCTTTGTAGAAAAATCTGAGGAAATCATCTCCAAAGCCCATGAGAGTACATCCTAGCAGGTTTAGCACCCCAAGGTGACAGCAGCCAGCAGCGATGCCAACTCAACTGTTGCTGGTCCTGTGGGAGACAAAAAAGTCCTCTGTGAGGTCCAGCCCACCTTCCTTAGCACAAGGAAGACTGTATTTTTTACAGTGAGATAGTGGAAAGTAGGTGGTTGTGTTGAGGAAATGATGGCACAAATCCAAAATTATGTTTGTAGAGTAAATACTTTTCCAACTTCTTGACCCTTGAAGCTTGTTGGAGCACTGGGTGCTTCATCTACAGGTGAGGGGAAAAGCCTGTCACTGCTGCCGCATCCTCAAAAGTGGAGAAGCTCTGATTGTACCAGCTAATCCTCCGCTGTTGAGCAAAGATGCCCGGCACCAAGGCTTCGCTGTGTGCAAGATTCATTTGTGTACTCCAAATTGGCCCCTGCCATTTTCACGGCACGGGGAACTGTATCATGGCAACCTGTGTCTGAAAGCGCAGCCGGAGCTCGCTGTGCCTATTATTAGGAAGCCAAATGGGGACTGCACACCACGCACATTTAAGTAGAGCATGGAGATTGTCAGCAAATTCTGTTAACAAGTGGCAGAATTTATGTGCTCGCGGACTAGTCCCTACATTGGAGATTTATGGTATTCTCCTTTCACGCTGTGCTGTTGCTGCTGCTTTGCAATTAGAGAGGAGCTGGCATTAAAAACATCTGCTACCCATGTTGGCCCATAGTTGCCAAACTTTTCGCTCTCTTTCTGCCAAGTAGTACCTTGCCAGCAATACCGTTGTGTGCAAATGTTAGCTCCCGAAAGCAATGCTTGCAGACACTGGTGCCACTGAATCAGCACTAATACTGACATTTCACTTAGGGAAGAGGAAGGATTTGTGAGGAAGCAGCACCTCCAGGAGCTTAATTAGCATGGAAGTGCAGAAAAAAATAGTGTTGTCCTACAAAAGAGCACAGTGAGAGGTTATTTCCCGTGTTTTCCTGAGACTTCCCAACATCTGTTCTGGATATGTTATTTGGGAACTGGTGGCTCTCTTCCAGGCTGTGGTCCTGCACTGAGGTTCCAACCTGCTGGGGACAAACCAGAGCACACAGAGCCCCAGTGTGGGTGTCTCAGGTGCCGCCAGAAGGACAAAACCTCCTGCTGTTGCCAGCCCTTTGTCCATCCAGCCGTGTTTTTGTGAGCTGTCATGGTGCTGATGTCGTGGTGAGATGCTCCAGGTGGGTCAGGGGGTGCACTAAGTGCTGTAGAATCCCACACTGAGATGAGGTCCTGGTCTGCAGCATCCCAGCATCCTTTCTATATGTTTTCACTCTATTTAAAATGATTACAGGTAGATAAAGGAGTTGTCAACTATTCATTTCCACTCCTCACTCTAATGGTTAGTGATTTTTTTCTGATTGCTTCCTGAGCAACATAAACGCCCCACTCTAATATGTGCAAAACATCTTCAAAGCACAGGAAGAAGAAAGGCGGCAAACAGCTAAAAACACTGCATGGGAGTGGTGAGCTGGGGGTGGCAATGCTCGTGAATAACATGAATGCTGACCCTCTCTATCTTCTAGCTGGGTTTTGGGATGATAGTGAGGGATATTCAGCAGCCAACACGTAATGGACTTTGGTTTGACCATTGTAGTATGTTATTGATACTGGGGAGCAAGGCACTGGGTAGCTCCATGCTTTGTGAAACTGCTGAATGAAGGGGTGTACCACTGGGGAAGAGATGACAATCTGAAACACAAAATCAGTATCCAAACCCACCCACTGTTGAAAGCGATACCAATGCCCAGAGGCACGTACTTAGGCAGGGAATGCGTGGTTGTAGAACTGTGACCAAAATATTGTTCTGCTCTCATTTCTGTGAAAAATACGAATAGTGAACACCAGAGCGGAGGTTACACATCAATACAGCAGTGTAAAACACCTCTCTGGGAAATGGACTTCCAGAAGAAAAAGTTGTGGTGCTTTTTTCAAATGTGGCTGAATCCTGTTGTTGTATATGAGCTGAAAGTTCAAGCTAAAAAGAAAAAGGAATTAAATGTAAATAGTACCAGTAGACTCCAAAATTTTCTATGTGCATTTTTTTCTATTCCCCATGGAGCAATGTGTTCCTTCCTCCAGACAGTGTTTAAACTTAAGCTACTGTCAAGTTTTCCGGCTTGCTATCGGATTTTTTTCTCTTTTTATAACTGTTCTGCTTTCTTGTCGTTATCTTCCAGTTTTTTTAACTAATTGAGTCTTTATAATTTTCTGCAGCTTTATGCATTTGTAACGTTCACTCAATTGCAGAGTAAGACCCTCACTGTGTGAGCGTCCCCAAGCATAATACTATTTCTAGCTGAGATGAAATTTCCCTTCCACCTGTATCTGCTGGATGCAATGACTGTTGGCAAATATATCAGTTTTTGACCCATGTTAGCACATTTCTTATTAGCTAAACAGGGATATCAAGCTGATAACATGCGTATAACAAGTTATAGATATGGAAGACGATGTTCAGCAATTTTTATTTGATTTCTTTCAGCATAAGAAGGGCTTCAGGCAAGTTTATGATGGGTTTGGCTGGGCCAGTTTTACTCAGCTGAAGGATTTCCTTACTCTTTGAGTAGCCAAGTGTCACGGCATGGGCTGTTTGCAAAGTGGGACCATTTATCTCAATAACAGCCGCAATATGAAACTGTCAATCACTTTTTTTTTTTTTTTCCATAATATATTAAAAACATTTCACTTGATCAAAAAGGAGAAAAAGACAATGTCTAGCAGCAAGACAGCAAACAGAAGATCTTTTGGGTTGGGGTTGAACCACAGGACTTAATATACGTAGAGATGCTTTTAAGTTGAGGGTTAAATCCATATATTTTTTTCTTCCTGTAAGTGTAAAGCTGCAGACTCTCTATTTCAGGGGGTTGTGAGCAGTTTTGTTGCAGTTGGTTAAATTCAAGCAGCGATCAGCAGAGGGCACTGATCTAACAGGAGTTGGAGTAAACCCCATTGTCATTTTACTTCAGTGCAGTCTAAAAGGACCCAAGATTAATCTGTTAATATCCTCTCATTCCTTTTCCCTCCTATATCAGTGTTAATTGCCAAACAAGTGACAACTTTCTCCAGTATATTATATTGGTACATTATACACTACTGCTGTAGATATGGTTATTTGCAAATTTGCTACAGACTCCTCCACAAACTCGAGAGGTTTTTATGTTGCTTCTGTATGTACGAATACAAATAAATAGAGGCTGCAATTTTATCTATATCAAATTTAATCTGCATGCTCTTTAAAGCAGTCTAAATATTAAAAACAGATTATTGGGATATTCCACAGGAATAATTTTATTTATCACGGTTTACTTTCAAATAAACTTGTCTACTTCCTTTGGGTTTATTTTCCTCCAAAAGAGGCATTCCTCTCAGGATTACAGTATTTTTTTTTAACCTACGCATTCACAACTGTATTTAAGAACTGGTTGTCAGCTGGGCTGATAAATGCAATCATGACTGAGAGGTGGCAAAAACAGTGATCATAAACCCGGCTGTGTAAAACACCCCTGTAAACTGACTTAAATGGAAAGTTAAAGGCCAGCGGGGTGGTGTGGGGGTGAAGGAGATGGCAAAGAGGGGCACAAGCTACTCATAGTGTTTCCCCAGATCCAAGGGCAGAATGAATCTCCTGAGCAAAGGGTGACGGCGGCTGCAGAGGGGGTTGTAGACAACCCAGCCTCGGCAGAAGTGATGAAGGCTGGCATGTCTGGAAATTGCTCTGACAGCCAGGGCCCAATAAAATTTTAATTTGAGAAATGAACCTGTTCTAACTTTGAGAGTCGAGCCCTGCAGCTTTTACTTGGGCAAGGTTTTTTTCTAAGATAAATGAAAACAGACTGAAGGAGTCTGACAGTAGCCAGTGGGCAAGCCCCTGTCTTGAGTCTGGCAAATAACCCTTTGTAGCCCTGACCTGTGTCACAAGATTGGGGTCAATAAATAAATATCAGTTTGGTGGAAGCGTATCTTGAGTGTCACAGCATTATTAAAAGCCTTTCAGCTTGAACAAAGGACAGTTTTGTTAAGTTAGTCTCAGAAGCACTGGTCTCCTACAAATCGTATTTCTATTGCCTTTTATGTATTAGTCTTACTAAAAGCATTAAAGCAAATGTAACTATATCCTGCAGAATTTCCTGAGATTTGGCTTGTTCATTGTTTTTTGGAAGAGTTTTGAATGAAAAAAAAACTATTGCTTAAGGTGCAATTTAGATGTTTAGTGAACATTATGGCCCAAAACAGAAAACGGATCTCAGTCTTAGCTATTTGGTACAAAAACCCAAAATGAAGCCCAAATGAAGACACTTACATAGGACCACTAAAGACAGCCCTTCTTGCTGTTTCCCAATCACTGCCATAGAACAATTAAAATGGGAAAATCTCTTGACTGGCTGGAAGGGGCTTACCCAGTCCTCCTCCCCCTCCAATATATGTTAAAAGCAGCATGTTTAGTATTTGTTTTGGGAAAATCCTGACTAAATACAGATTGTACTGTTAGGAGTCAGCAAATAATTATCAGTTAAGGACTTGCCTATCTAACTTTGTAGCCAGCTTCAACAGAACACTACCAAATTAGTGCTATCTCAACTGAAGACAGATGTCCACTTAATATGTTCAAACTGATCGGTCCAATCAACATTATTTTCAAATATAGATGTAGCATCTTCCCATTTGATGGGTAGCACATCTTTGTGAGCCCAAACCCCTTTTTTTAAATGCAGTACTCATGTTGCATGGTCAGTCCTTCAAATATCTTTTCAATGTAAACTGGTTTAAACTTAAGTTTTGGGCCCAATTCTGCTGGCCTTTTCCTCATTGTGTTCTGCTTTATCTCATCAATATGAAGAAGGCTGGATTCTGTGCTTAATTATATTTTGTATGTGGCTTAGCAGCACCCATCTGACAGATAAAGCTTATTCATAACAGTGAACGTTAAGCAGAATCTGGGCTCAGTTCAAGCTGGGGTGTAAAAGGTCAGGCTTAATCTGTGGTGGCTTTCTGTTTTGTTTGCTTGATTTAGTCTGGTTTAGCAAAAAAAGAATTATGCCCAAAAAGAATTTCATAAACTGAATTAGGTCATCTCAAGTGAGGTCAAAGTGAGCTGCCCAGAAAAATCCCTGATTTTAAGCTGTGTTTTAGCTTATTCATGGCAAAAGGATACAGCCCAGATTTTCTGCCGCGTACAGCTGCCATTGGGCACTCGTTCTGTCCGTGAATCTCTGCCCAGCTTAGGTCCTACTGCAGGATCTGATCTGTGCTTACCCTGCCAAAAGTGTATGCGAGTCATCTCCTAACTTATACTTACATACTAAATTAATGTAAGAGAAGCAATACATTCACCTTTTTAATGCTTGAGCAGAAAAATGAACGTAGTTGCTACAGCTGCATGTTTAGTCCTAAAGAAGAGACGAGTGGGAGATATTTAGCAGATATGTCAACTGCTGTGGAAAGCAAAACAGTTCTGTATGTCTGAGTCCAGCAGCTGCGGGAAATGAAACAAGTCACTTTACCCGTGAGCCAAAGAGGAGAGAAGAACTGGGTGTTTCAGGTGTGGGAGGCCATCCCAGTGGAAGGACCAGATGGGAGGGAGAGCGAGCCCAAGCGAGCGTTGAAGTGCCCTTCTTCCGTATGCTATTACGATCTAAAAGGAAATCTAAAAAGGAAAGAAGAGAAGGGAGGAAGGGAGGAATTAATTTTATAGATATTGTACTAATGACACCGAGCTAGGAAACTCAGGAGTTGTTCGAAGAGGTCTTCGCTCTGGAGTCACATTGCTAGGAGCACTGGGGGAGGAGTACGGCATCAATCACCTGCAGTGACCAGTGCAGGAAATTCACCAAGGTCTTCGTTCTTACTGTGCTTGGTTTCCTTAAAAAAAAAAAAAGTTTTTTTTTCCTCACAAGCCATACTGCCATTTCGCATAAAGCAAAGATACAGCTAGGAATAATTGCTTTAGCCTTTAGTTTTGAGTGGAGTTTTTTCTTTTCCTCTGCCAAGCAAATAGAGAAAGCGCTTGTACTAGTTTAACATATACTACTATCTAAGAAGAAGAAAAATTCACTCGAGGTGAAGATAACTTTATTCCTGCCACCAAAGAAAAATATATATTTGATCCAATCTGTGCTAAACTTTTCTCTGCAGTTCTTGAGAAATATCCCCAAAAAAATCTATATATCACACTCTCGGCCAGTACTTGATGACATTAGCCTTTAGTTTTTGCCTCTGATGTCTTGCTAACAACAATAAAAAAGGCAGAGTATAAGCTTATGTAGCAGTAAAGGTAGAGTAGCAGAGTTCCCGTGCACCTCATTTTACAATTTGCTTTGACATGAAGTAAGAAATAACTGAGCACAACCTTTACTACAATAATTGGGTTTTTGCCATCAGGAAAAGCTTGTTATAATTGTGTCCTCTGAGAAATAATACGCTTTTTAGGTTTAGTTTTATAGAATCCATCCTCTGCAACCTTAGAGGGCTCAAATTCCAGTGAGAGAGATGCGATGTACTCAGGCTGGATCCTTCCCCACCTCAGTCAATAGTCTGTCATCGTTCTGTCAATAGCGTTGGGTGGTTTACACCACCGCAGCCTAAAAATCATTTTGTGATACACGTCTTAAAAACACAGACTAATTTTAGAGAGGTCTCCTTTGTCTTCCTCTATTTATTTTGCTTTCTTTTTTGTTGTTGTTGTTGTCTTTGATTCAGGTCATACTGTTTTGTTAGTGATTTTTCTCCCTCCGTGCAACTTCCTTGAAGAATTATAAGAAAATATACTTAATTATAAAATCTGCATGGATATCGCACCTGAAAACATGTCAGTTACTTAGCCTGTAAGGGTCAGAGCCTAAGGATGAGTGGGCTTTGTGAACTGGGGATAGAAAGTTCCTTCAGTTTTAGGATCTCGAGTGTTTTAAAATCGCCTCCATCGTAGGATCCCCCAACCCAAGAAACTGTGTAGTTATATGCATCTCATTAATCCGGTAAGTAATTTCATAGATTTCACTACTACCACAAAATATAGCTTTACGATAAACATTGATTATTATCTACTGTGTATTCAAGGACTATTTTTGCCACTCTCAAACCTGCAGTGGAAGCTGAAATGAAACCAATACGAATGTCCCTGTTTGGGGTGGAGAGGAGCCAACTTTCTGTGCAGTGAGGGAGGCTCTTGCGTATCCTTGTTGCCGTGGCAACCAGGATCAACTGACCTGGTTGTTTACTCCATGGAGAGGTCACACCTGTGGGGAGGCGTGGACAGGTCAGGTGACCCAAACTGACCATAGGGTGTTCCATCCCATCTGCCATGCTCAGTATAAAAGCTGAGGGATCAAAGGGGCTGGGTTTCTTCTTCAATGGCTTGGCTTCTTAGATGGCTCTGTTTCTTCAATAACTGACGTCTGGGAGGGACCCTGCCGGCTCGCTTGCCTTTGGTCCTAATCAGTGTGTTCCAGAATCCAGTTCCCATCCATCTCTCAGTCCAGTCAGGGACTTCTGGAGTGCCTGCTGGTGACATCTTCCTGGGAGCTTGATACAGTTTTATATATACATATATATATTGTATCTCTTTCATTATTTCCTTTTTATTTTATTATTAATAATTCATTGAAGTCGTTTAGTTGTTTATAAGCTCATAAATCTCTTTACCTCTCTTCCTCTCCTTGGAGCAAGAGGTGGGGGAGAGCATCTGTTGTCTTGTTATTGGCCAACCTGGCCCAAACTGAGACAACTTAAAAAGTAACCAAAATTTGTTCTTTCAGATTTTGTTATCATATAAGTCTCTACTCTTACTAAAATTGATGATACACTCTCCAGAACTGAGTACGAGTGGTAAGAAACTAAGTGTATTTAAAAAAAAAAACCTCTATTAAGATTGTGTTATTATTTATATTTTAACTCTTCTAAAATTATAATACATAGGAGGCCATTGTGGTAAGGTTTGGATTACTGTTTTTAAAAATAAGTAATGAACTATTTCACTTAGAAATAAGACTGCTGTGTGCAAGGAGTTAACGGAGCTACTCAATGTATGTGAGGTGAGGGATCAAAATCTGATTGCAAGGTCCTGTTGGGACAATGGGCTACAGTAGCTTATGAAAGCACGAAAAGTCAGTGGAGAATGGAAGTGCTTCAGTCTCTGCCACTGCGATCTCTCTGTCTTTGAGGTGCCATTTTGGCCAGTGAAGTGGCGGCAGGGATAGGCAGAGACAACTCCAGAACAGCCCTTTCTTCAGGGAAAGCGATCCCAGAAAAACCCAGCTGTATAGAAACAACTGGGATGACTTCAATAGCTGTACTATCTGTACCTGTGGGGACATAGCTACTGTACTATCCATGCGAAGGAATCCATCCATTCGAAACTAGTATTAGAGTACCAGAAGGGAAAAGACCCGAGGTGGATCTCCAAAAGAACCAACAGGAACATCGCATGTGAGCATCACCACTAATGAACTGTTCACGTCTCCAATGTATATAGCAGATCGTCTCTCTCAGCCGGCTTAACATGAGCCAGCAGTGTGCCCAGGTGGCCACGAAGGCCAACGGCATCCTGGCCTGTATCAGGAATAGCGTGGCCAGCAGGAGCAGGGAAGTCATCGTGCCTCTGTACTGGGCACTGGTGAGGCCTCACCTCGAGTACTGTGTTCAGTTTTGGGCCCCTCACTACAGGAAAGACATTGAAGTGCTGGAGCGTGTCCAGAGGAGAGCCACCAAGCTGGTGAGGGGTCTGGAGAACAAGTCCTATGAGGAGAGGCTGAGGGAACTGGGCATGTTTAGTTTGGAGAAGAGGAGGCTGAGGGGGGACCTCATTGCCCTCTACAACTACCTGAAAGGAAACTGTAGAGAGGTGGGTGTTGGCCTCTTCTCCCAAGGGAATAACGACAGGACCAGAGGAAATGGTATGAAGCTGCGGCAAGGGAGGTTTAGATTAGATATTAGGAAGAATTACTTTACTGAGAGAGTGGTCAAGCACTGGAACAGCCTGCCCAGGGAGGTGGTGGAGTCACCATCCCTGGAGGTATTTAAGAAACGTGTAGACGTGGCTCTTCAGGACATGCTCTAGTGCCCGGGATTGTTGGTTTGTGGTGGGGTGTTGTGTGTGAGGTTGTGGGTGTGGGGTTTAGTTGGTGGATGCTGCTTTTTTTTTTTTTTTTTTTTTTTTGGGGGGGGGGGGGTGTTGTTGTTTGTTTGGTTTTGTGTTGTGTTTTTTTGTTTGTTTGTGTGTTTTGGTTTTTTTTTTTTTTTTAATGTGGTTGGACTCGATGATCTCAAAGGTCCCTTCCAACCACTAAGATTCTGTGATTCTGTGATTCTGTACTGTTGCAGTGTGGTCTCACACAGCTCTGGGTCAGGACTAACTTGAATTGTCAATGTTGTGTTCTCTTCAGCGTCACCAGGACTAAGTATCATCTGAGGAATAATTCTATTTGAGAAAACTATATCCACAAAATTAAAATTATATGGTGTATTCTTGGACTTTCCTAAAACTAAGATCTCTGTAAACTGTCCACTCCCTGAAATATTTGGATTTTCCGAAATCTACAGCCGTCTAACAGAGTGAATCTGATGATACACACATCGCATTCACACCTCTTCCCTTCGGAGTCAATAGCAAATAGCTCCCATTGGCATTAACAGGAACAAGATTGGGCCTTGAATTATTAAACACAGAGAATAATAGGAACCTGTTTTATTTAAATATAACCAATGTGAGATTGGAAGTGTGAGGTGGTAGTAACGAGCCATTTTGAGTAGAAGGAGATGCATATTAAGTTAAAGTGCCTTGTACTCAAAATCAATTTGAATTTACTTCAGACTTTGCATAACCTTCTCTTCAGTGCTATACAAATGTCTTGATAGACTCATTAAAATCTGGGAAATGGAAGAGAAAATCATAAGATCAGAGACTCATGAAAGAGCTGAAATAAAAATCTATAACTGAAGTGTGAAGTTACAGAGTGGATCAGTGAGAATTTTAAGTTTCAATTTCTTTCATTTTGTGGGTTTATCACATACTGACTGTTACTTCAGCATTTTTATGTGGTGGAACATACACATTACAATCTATTTATTCAGATTTCTTTTTGCAGGGTCTTCGCTCTGCCGTTTTACTTGTGTTGCTCACGCTGAAGACCCCTATGATGTCTTTGACCGAAGACCCAACAGAAGTAAGTCTGTGAGAAATAATGATTCTTGCGTGCTCCTTCCAATGCATTAGCTTGGAGGCTGAAGAGGGAGAGTACTCTGATTTGGAGGAATCCCTTAAGAGCTAAATGGCCATCTCCACCTTCTAGAAATAAATTGCAAATGCAATTTTCCTTGTCAAGGGATGTGCATTAATTCGTTTTTCAGAATGCTCTTCTGACTTGCTGCTAAACCCCACGTCTCCTGAATGCGTATTTCATCTACCTGTTCTTGTTTACCTCCAAATGGACAACTAGCAGCATTTTATTTACTGCTACACAACCAAGCCAAAATTGTTTACTCATATTTGCTGTACCACTGAGGTTAAAACTTGGGTCTTATCCTTAAGGATACCTTGAAATGTGACTTTTATTCTGATGAAAGATTTTTTTGGCTGAAACTCCTATTTACACCCCGATTTGATAGAGAAAAATTGAGATTTTCCTTATCATGATTGTACAGTACGAAACAAATTGCTTCAGATTATGATTCCCTCCACTTTAAATTGTTCCATTGTTTAGACTAGAGCTGGCTGACACTTTCTTCATTTATCTTTCGTAGACTAACGCTGCAGTGGACATATTCGAGGCATTAAGCTGGTGCTGATTTGTCAACCTTGACCTTCTGCCACATTAGCTCATTGCAAACCTGACACTCTTCATTTCTCAGCCGTAGATTTTTTTTCTGAGCTTTCTGAGCCAAGATTAGCCACCACTGCTTATGTGAAAGATATATGGACGCATATCAAAAGTTGACAATATTTTCTTTTTCACGTTGGATCCCTATTCACCAACTTGTACTATATATTAGAAAAGCATCATTCACCACTCGTAACAAAATTTAATTGCTATTTGTCTTAACTCTGATTTATTTTATAGACTTTGTCTGGCTTAATAACAGCTTTTACACAATGGATCAGACTATGCTTGAAATTAGCTATTGAAATTAGCAATGAGCACTTACTACTTAGTGATCAGAACTAGTCTGTGTTGGATATACTGATTGTGTCTTCTAAAAATTGGCTCTGGTCAACTTTATATAAATACATATATATATATAAAAGCTTCGTATTAGGAAAGGATTGCTTTCCTAAGTTACTGAAGCTGAAATCTGAGGAACGAGGCTTGCAAGTTTGCAGCTAATGCAAGCGTGTAAGTCCTTCCGTGAGTGCTGGAAGTTGATCCCATTTTCACTTAAATTGCATAAAACTAAGCACTCTTTCAAAGCCACCTGGAGAGGCAGCTAGCTTGGTCTCATCAGATTTTTTTTCACCAGGAAGGTGGCCTCACTTCTTTACAACTCCTTGCAAACTTTGCATGTTCAAATGTTGGACCTTATTTGGGTCCTAAGAAATTCTCACAGCAGTTGTACCTTTTAAAGGAGTCAGGTGTGACTCCCACTAAAAGTTTCCTTGCGGGTAGGAACCCCTGGGAAAAAGGCACTATTGAAGAAACAAACAAACAAAATCCACAGTGACACCCCTCACTGTTAGGGACAGTGGTCTCCCAGATCAGTTCATTTTCATATCTTGATGTAACTCACAAACCTTTAAAAATACTACTGCTTGAAAAGAAGGTCTCAGATTGTGCAAAGCCAATGCAATTGGGAATCAGCTGCCAAGGGAACATGAAAACAAAGGTGCTAATTGCAAGTGGTGGGAGAAATGAGACTAACCTCATCCCATCAGGGAGATTTACTCACGGTGTTGGCTCAGCTGCTGTATGAAGAGGAGCTCTTGAAGGAGAGGGAGGTCTGTGGCATCCTTCGCTCATCACTGAACCCACTTGCAGCTGCTCGACTGCCAGATGTGCTGGATTTAATGGGTAAATCACAGCTGCATCTCTGAAAACGCAGTACATAAAACTCAGCTCTGTGCCGTTAAATGCTGATGTCTCATTTTCAGTTTGCAGATTATTTTTCTTTTCAGTTCTTTAGAATTTTTTTGGTTAAGTTGGTTCTTTCTTTCTTTTTTTTTTTTTTTTGTCCTGTGTTTGTAGACATCCTTGTGAGCCAGTGGACTTATGTGCAGTTATTCAAGTAGAGCTCAATAAAATAGTTGAAGTAATGCAGTCTTTAACTGAATAACACTCCCATTGAAGTCAATGAGAATTTAATATGTTTAAATACCACAGAATGTAGCCCTAAATTCAGTTAAGTTGAGCATTGCAAGAAACTTAAATCAGCCATGTAGTTCTTAGGAAGCCTGTTCTTTTCCCCCCCTAGGATAAGCATTGTGTTTCACATAATAATAGACATCCAAAATGAAAATAAGGGTTACCTCCTTTAACTTGGACTACTGTGTTATAGATCATTTACCTTTATGGTACTTTGTCTCTTGGTGTAGGCTGATCTGACAAAACGTAACCAGATGTAATGACAACTTCCCTTCACTGACTAAAAGTTACAAAAATAGAACAATCTGCCTTTGATGAAATGCTTGAATTTTTAAAATTCTTTTAACAGCACTCTTGACCTGCACCGTCTTGCAAATTCCTAGACTTCTGCAAGCAAATGTCGTGAAATGAGCTACAGCTATTCACGAATGTGGGGATTTCAGTGGCATTATCCAATACCCAAGATACAGTCGTTGATTTTCCTTTTCTTGACTGGCAGTGACTAGTGTTATTTGCTTCATAGTCTGTGGGGAAAAAGTAAAACTATAAGATAATGAAATTTTGTTGGAGTTACTGTGAATAAGTGTGAAGGCAGGAATAAATCTCAGATTGGAGCCAGGATTTTGTGCTTGGCCAAGTTTGAGCAATGACCTGGAACAAGGAGTTACTGTTGCTACTTTTAGGGTAGCCTTTGTAATTATGGGTCTTGTTTATGAATAGAGAGTTAATCTTTTTTTGACTGTTTGTGTTATTGCTATTCTTAGGGATTGCTAGATGCCAAATAAAACCCACCAACATCTTGACATCTTGTTCAGATAAAGAAGAAAGAATGTCCGCCCGTGGCGAATCGCAAATAATAAAGGAAGGTAAGTAAGATGATGAGGAAAGATTTGAGTGAGAATCAGGAAACAATTGGCAGTTTAGAACAGCCAGAAATCAGACTGACTTTCAGATGCCATAAGGCCTGGGCATGTCGGGAAGATGAGTTTCTCATGACTCTGCAATTACTGTGACGGTAAAGTGTTGATCTTTATCAAGCCTTGAGTTATCTCCATAATCTCCTTCCCTGACTGCTAAGCTCTCTGAGCAAATCCTACAGCTAAGGGGACAGAAAAGTAATGTTTTCAAACTTGCTGGGAGAAGGATCCTTCTCACTCAGCACTACAAGCTGTGGAGGAGGTCACACTCACCAACTTTTTGTCATCAGTGGCTCCTACTGCTGGAGCAGGAGAAAGCTGTGATTATCTGATAGCCGCTTGTTTACACATAGTGGGAAGTGAGAATGATAATTCCCCTCAAGAGCACTTCACATTTTTTTTTTTTCTCCTAGCTTCAAACTACATAACATATTAATCATTATTGCCATTTTATTTCATGTAAGACACAGATGAGGCCATGTGATGTTTTACTCATCTTGTACTACAGTAACTGTAATTTACATCAAGAGTTGCAAATTGCCAGACAACTGGAAATTGCATGAAGTAAATGCTTCCTAAAATGCCCTAATATGAGAGCTAATAGCTATAATGTTTGTTTCTTGTAACTCAGTTCAGTCTAAACTGATAGTTAATTGGATTGTCATACGTAACGTGGATAAGTATTTAAACATGTCTAAACTTCATAAAACCGCCTGTACAGAGAGAAAGACAGTATTCAAATTCAAAACCAAACTTTTAAGCATGTTTCCACAGCAAGCTCTATAAGCACTTTTGCTGATCTGCATGAAACCTGTGCAATTTAAATGCCATTATTCTTTTTTGTCAATGTGCAGGCAAATTCTAGTATGAGTGGAAAACCTAAAAATATTAAGTTTACTTAATAAAACCTATTAAAATGGGTGGCATGAAACTGAATTATTTCAACTGGAATATATACACCGGGGAAAAGCAAGATCTTGAATATTCACATTACAGCTCATTGAAAAGGCAATGGGCTATGCAACAAGATTGACAACAAAGGGAAAAATGATGAGGAAAATTGCCTTACTTATCTGCTAGAGTGCTCTTGACTGCCAACTGTAATTTTATGGTTCATTATATAAAAAAATACCATTAATGTTAGTACTTGTGTATCATAATCATGCAAAGAAGGGAAAAAGTTCATTGAAATGTGCTCCATTTTTAATCAAGACACTATAATTGTGTGTTTTTCAGGCATCATCAATTTCCATCAATTTTACTGCTGCAAAAATAATGTGCTGCTGTAGTTCTTCCAAAGGTCAATTCCTGCATGAGGTGCATCGACTGCAGGGATGTAAACTGTAAATAAACAGCAGCATAATTTATCTTCTCTGATATTACTTGGTTCATCATTAACTTTAAGTTGATAAGTGAAGAAAATGGAATCGCTGGTTTTAAATTTCGTGGTGCATCAGATAACTTAGAAATTACAGGAACTTCGGTTATATAAATGTTGTTATATAAAATGTCAGGCAACAGCCAATATTAGCATTGCAGAGCCAATATTACATAGCAAATGTATCTGTCAACCTATCTGTGTGCCTTCAGTAGTTTTGAAAATCACAGAAGAGATAAAATTGTCTGAAACAATGGCAGGCTCCGCACTGCGATGTGCTGCATTCCTTATGGATTCACCGTCTCAAAACAGCTTTGACCATCAGAAAATCAGGGTTCCTGGCAGCTAAGGGGCAACAGTGATGTTACCCAAACACCCCATCTGATTTTTTTTTTATAAAAGGTGACACAGGGAGATTTAGTGACACTAAATTAGAATATACAGAAAGTTTTGTGCAGAACAAGATTTCTGAATTAATGTTTGTATTTTCCAGTTCAATGCCAGGGAACAACTCTACAGGAGGGCCTCAGTCCCAGTGCAACCCCAGAGTGGAGGAGAGTCCCTATTCCAAGGACTTTCTTCTCTACAAAATAGAGATGATTCCCAGATGATATTTTTCTAGCTAGGGGATGCTCAGACTCGCTTTATTCCATGACTCCATGATTGAGGCTGACCTTGATCAATAGCTGCTCTTTTCTCCTGGGAATGTGCTCTGAGTTTTGAAGCCAGGACATGTTAAATTTTGTTTAGAACTCACAACTGGCCAGCAAAGTACAAAGAGTTCATGGCAGATATTTTATTGAGGTAGATGATATTTTTCAAGGCTCTTTTTCATCTACTGGTGAAGATGTGCTGTATGGGCACTCTCTGTTGTAGCTGATCCTGTATCCTGTTGAACACCTCTCCTTCTTGCAGAACTACCACCAGCATTTATTTTCATGCTCAATCTGGTAATCTCATTCTAAATTTCTTGCAGCACAATAGATGCCCGAGACCAAGGGCATCTCTCCGCAAAGGCTCAGTGCTGCCTTTCCACCTTCTCAGAGAATCCCAAAGGCACCAAGACCCTGCTGTCCATGCCAGGCTCCCTGGGGACCCCCCAGACCTGGCTACAACCCTGAGCAAAGCAAGGAAGGCAGCTTTAATTTTTGTTATCCTTGTAGATTACTTTGGTCACAGCTTTTGTTGCCTCATGTGAAAGGAACAGTGGTACACACCACAGCCAGAAAGAAACACATTTTCTCTCCATTCTTCATCTTTTAAAAGATCCAGCTTGTTAAATAAAGCAAGAAAAGCCGGGTACAGTAGAAATGGCTTTTGCTGGGTAGCTGATATTAGGGCAAACAGATCATAAAACCAGCATTACTTGGATGATATATTTGTGTAGTATTTCATCTGTACTAGCGTAATACACTATCAGACTTGTGTTGCTTTGATGATGTATTATTTGATAAAATAAGGTCAGCTGTCAAAAACCCATTCCAGTGTTTAAGGCACTCAAAGTTTTGTTGGGGGAAAAGAAGCAGCAAAGTTCACTTTATTCCTAAAGAGTGCATTCTTCACCATGGTGGAGTGAGGGATGGTAAGAGTGATGCTGAGAGCTTTACTGAGGCTGACAAGCCCTCCAGAGATCCCATCACTTAGCCAAGGCCGTAGGGCACAGGGAGCAAAGTGTGATGTTTGCTGCCAACTGGAACCTCTCCTGCAGCTCAGCAACAGGCCTGAAATAATACACGTATTTATGCCTATTTTCAGATTAACGTCACTGTACGCTAACACCTTTGAAGTGGGACCATCCCGCAGCAGATGCTGAGCAGTAAGTGGTGGAGGAACCTCTCCCTTCTCCTGCCCCCAGCAGAAGTGAGTGTCTGGGAGAAGGGCTTCGCAAATCTCACTGTAAAAACATGGCATTATTCATAGCATATGATTAGTCTTTCATGCTTTCCTTGTTATAAATATGTAACACATGCTACGGTGCAGAATGTGATAATATATTCTAATGTGATCTTTAATGCTGATATTTAAAAACCTGTTCCTGAATATGCACAGTTTAAATTTCACATGAATGTACATCTACCATTTTTCTCATTTTAAAGCATGAAGCCTTTTAACAAGAAGTAGGTTTTATATCAATCCATTTTTACCCCTGTCTTCAGCTCATCTATCTACAGCTAAATATTTTCTTCATCTTCCACAGGAAAAAAATGAATTATTCTAAAGCAAAGCGTGCTGCAGCGTGTGTGTGTGTTTGTTGGTAAGTCAAAATACAAACACTGGGAGAAGATATTCTCATTTGTTTTCCGTTCCAGTTTTTAAGTGATATGTTAGGAAGCAATCATAATAAAGAGGAGCTGAAGGAGCTGAAGAAATTATTTCTCAGTTAGACAGCAGCCTGCTGTTATCTCTAATCTAAGAGGCACTGGATAGAGGTCATCTTCTGATCAATGAGGTGAATTTCATTTTATGATGTTGAAAACAGACAGAGAATGGTACAATCGAGTGCTTTCAAAGAGAAAGAAGCAGCAATCGGAGAGTGATGGAAGAACCATAACAAAAATAAACAGATTTATTGCAATACGTAGCCTGTTTTACAAGGACTCTGTAGTGCAGAAAGAGGATGTTACTCTACTTTAGCCCCCCAGATATACAGAGTATTGCCAAGATTTACAATCACTTTACCTGCCTAGGACGTTCTTCTGGACAAATAGGGTTAACACAGTGCGCTGCCGCATTCAAAGATTATCTCTCATAAAGGATAAGCAATTTTGTTTCCAAGCTGAACACTTAAGCATGTAACGTAATGTGACTTTCGGGAATCCCCAGGCACAAAGAGTGTGGGCAGCTTTTCTGTTTCACAGTGTCCAGAAACTCCAAGAGAACCGAGTGTCTCCCATGTGGACAGGCTCTGGCTGGTGGTGGGGTTTGCCAGTATTTTGCTTTTCAAGTGGAATTTGATTTGGCCAGGTTTTGCTCTCAGCGCTGTCTGATAGGACTTTGGGTCATGGAACAACATGGATTGCAAGGGCTGGTTAAAATGTTTGCTGCTGAAGTTGTATGGTTAGTTTAGAATATCAAGCATGGATGTGTTGTCATGGTAATTGAGCAATTATGGGGTGTATGATACATCCTGTGCCATAGGTGAGCCTTAAACAGTGTCTGCTCTCCCATTCAAGAACTGGGGAAATGGATGGAGCATGCGTTGTGGTTTGGAGAGTTGAGTTACAAATTACTGTCCGGCAAGAACTTAAAAATACTTTCCCACAAAAATACTGAATTTCATAACAAGAACAATTGTCTGTTTGAAACTATCCGCCATGTAGCAATCTGAAAAATTTTCACGAGAAGCAGCAAGATAACCAATATTGATAAAAACTTGTAGATGAGCAAGAGGAAAAGGTTGCTAAAATATAGAAAAGGATAAAGAGATCTGAGAAATGTATGGACCAGGAAAAGGGCAACTGTGTGTCTGTCACAGTGTAGCGGGACATTTCTGAGTGTCTGATTAGTATTTGTGTTTGATTTGTTGATTGGAAATGAAAGTTGGACTGGAAATATTCCTTGATTAATGTTTTAAGAGTGACATTAGACCTGCACTTGTATCCCATGGAACTGTGGATGGAAAAGTGCTGCTCAGCCAATGGTGGCAATGAGTGAATGGTCACACACTTTCATAAACCAGTGGAATAAAACTTTCATAAACCAGTGGAATAAAACTACAAGAAGAGGAATCTAAAATGGCAGAGCAGCAGCATGCAAAGGAACACGGAATTTTAATTGATCTGCCGCTGTTGTGTCTATTGGAAGGTGCATAAAGGTGAATTCTTCTGCTAGGAATAAAATGTAGAAACAACTTTTTACATTTTTGCATGCCTCATCCAAAAATATGGCCTTCTGCATGTTTATATTTGAAAAGATAGTGTTTGCCCCAAGCAGCAGAGCTTACTTTTCATCAGCCCATATAGCAGAGGTGGTTTTTTTCAAACCTTGCAAACTATCTGCACCGATGGAAAGCTAAAGAGAGCCCTTGCTGTCAGCGTGGATTAATCTGGAATTCCCTGGCATCTTCAGATCCTTGTGCATCAAAACACTAGTTTGCATCAAAAGTTTGAACAGTGATTCAAAGTATTCAGGAGTTCAGAAAACGACAAGAGCGAATGAACTAAAATGCTTCCAATTTCTGTGGCTTGCAAACTTCAAAAACTGTAATTGTGCTGGAAGTCTTTGATCTCAATATTACTCCTCTGTTGCCTTTGAAGTCAGAAGCGTGGGGCTATTGCAGTGGGATCCTCAGGTGTCAAGTGTTAATTCCTTATAGCCACATTTCAGGTACATCCTATGAGCTATTGACCACTAGATGCTAAAGAATGTAACCGTATGTAGAGAGCATTTTCTTATTAAAGAAGGTTTCACGGTTTTTACCAACCAAGAGGTCACTGCAGACCAGAGGACGTTTTCTAGAAGAAACAAGCAATTACATATTTTTAATAATCAACTGTTGCAGCTGAGCGGGAGTTAAAATGATGTCAGAAGTTACACACTAAACAGCAGCTTATGTTGGTTTTGGTGCTTAGGAGGGGGCCCTGGAAGGGGGAGGTTGGTGAGGGGCTGGGCTGGAACGTGGGGAATCTCTGCCTGCCCCTGAGATGGGAACTTAATGCCGTAAATTGGTACCAGCATCTGCCAGACAGTGGGAAAGAAAAATAGAAAGGGCTGCATTTATATGACTTGTAAAATATTCATTTATGTGCTGCGCTTACGGAGAATCGATCTCTAGAGAGCATGAGGTTTCTCCATCTCAGTCAAATTAGATTAGAGGCAAGAGCTGAGTGGGATAAAATGTCACAGGGAGAGGGAAGGGGTGAAATGGTGTGGGTGTGTGCTCACCTCGGACCCCTGAGCAGGGCAGGGGGTCATTAGGGAGGGCTGAGGCTGCAACGGGACCGAGACGTGAGCTTGCCCCTGAGGAAGCGTCTCTGGGTTTTGATCCCACTTGGTGGCAAATTGTTGAAATCTTTTTGTAGATTTGGTTTTCAGTGACTTGTTTTACTGGTCAAATTATAGCAAGGGTAAATAAGGCCAGCGCTGAGGGAGGCAATGGTTTATTCCTTTTTATTTACGGTATTACTTTCAGTGTATGGTGAAGGAGAATGCAGCAACGGGGACAGCAATGCTCTGCTCCTCCACAGATGTCCCTAGGCGGTGCCCATCTGAAGGTCAATAAGGTTTTCACCGTGTAACAGTGGTGGTTTTTAGGCAATTTGATTTATTACTCTGTGTGACCCCCAGCCAGGTCTCTGCACAGGGCGTGAGACGTGGTGGTGGCACTCAGAGCTGGGTTAGCCCATGGCTGGAGTGAAACCAGTCATACCAACCCAGTGTTTTTTTCCAGTTAAAATGCTCTTTGATCATTTTAAGCGAGATGTGCTTTTGTGAATGGGATTCCTTCAGTCTTTTTCTGATGTTAAGAGTTTCTAACAACAGACTTTTACATAGTTAAACTGAGAAATATCTTCTGTGATGTTTTCAGCTACCTCTGACAATAACGTCTTTACCTCGGGAGCAAAGTATTCATGATGGTGTCAATAAAGACAGCAGCTTTGACAGCAGTTTTATATATCAGCATAGATGTAGAGTGCTGAATATTACCTGTACTATCAATTGGCTAACACTTTCCATGAGAAAGACGTCTCTTTAGAAAGCTCTGCCTTTTATGAGTGTCATCAACGTCTGTCAGGCTTGACACGGCTGGGTTTGACTGAGTTTGAGGGTTTTGTTGTTGTTTAAATTTGTGATAAAATAAGTGAGCATTTTCTGAGAAGTGGATGTTGAAAAATGTGTTGTGTTCAAATATAAACTGCTTCATTCTACCGCTTTTTGTGAAAGCTCCGAGATCTGTGGAGGAAAAGACCTAAGTAATAGAGTGATTTGCCATGCTTTTGGTATTAAAACAACACAGGTACAGTTCATGCAGAGGCAGTGACTTATTACAGCTCTAAATACCTTTCCCTTTAAAAGCTCTGGGGTTTAAAAGCTTTGTGCAGAGTCTCCATCGGCTTTTGGATAACCCGAGGGCAGAGGATGAAGAGCAGCGAGGGCAGCGAGCGCGGGCAGGCAGCTGTGAGCACCTACAGGTGCAGAATATCATAAAAATAAGAAACAATTTATTTGCAAGTATGAGGAATATCTGGTTTTCCACATTATGAAAAAAAAGGATTCTCTCTATTTCTAAGTTTAGTGCAAACCGGTATGGATTCACACTTCATTATTTCAGGTGCAGTCTCTTGATGGATGCAGAAAGAGGGCAGGTTTACTGACAAATTTCCACCGTTTCAACTTTGTCTATGTTTGTTGGTCAGCATTGCATAAAAACAGGATATAAGACAGATCATATGTTCCAGCTTACCACCACCGGCTCGTGTCTGTGACTGGTGGTTGCTCCTAAAGAGCAAGGAGACATCAGTCGTGCTTCCAGCAGGTGACACGAGGTGTTTCCAAAACGATCGCTGCCTTAAGTGCTGACTTGTAAGGTTGGTATGAATATCAGCTGTGCTGATAGGAAGCATGGCTCTCACTTGCGAGCCCTGGGGCAGCTCATGGAGGTTTGCAGCGTGATTTCTGACCACACTCCATCACCCGCCTTCTTTTCTGGCTGTAAATCTCAGGTCACGCAGACCAGCTGGCGGTGTCACCGGCCGATGTCCCCTCCTCTCATATCGTCACTTGGACCTGAAACGCCACTGGAGACCAGCGAAGAGCTGCTTTCCTTATGGGAGGCCTCTTTCCGAATATTTACATCTGAGGTATAAATCACGCTTCGCACATCACTCAGTGTAATGGGCTCCTGTAATTAAATGAGAGCTCTATTGAATAAATTACCACAGGGGTAATTATATGTGTAATACTCTTGCTGTATCTCCGGCAATTCCTTTGACTTTATTGCAGATAAAACAATGACCTTGTCTATTTTCATAATGCTTGATAATTTAAGAAGGCTGAGGAAGTGTTAATTTTGAGTTGTCCAAGAAGTCTTTAGAAATGTTACCGGTAATGGTATAAGCTCAATATTGAGACAATATTATTCCTAATATTTTTTGCTCACTGACAGTGCCGGTGACACCCCTGTTACCTTTGGAAACGCAAACTTACCTGTGTGAGCAACCAAACTTGGTGTGTGCAGCAAACACTACTAATATGGCAAGAAAAATGTTGGTTTAGTCTGTAATATCCCCAAATTGATTTTTCCTCAATGGAGTGGAGAGCCAGAATTAACTGCACCCAATCAGCCAGGACCTTTATGTAAATTAATGCAGAATGAGAACAGCAGAGTATAACTTGATGACATTGGCTTTATTTTTTGTATATTAGTCAATACTTGCTAAGTTTACAAATTTCCTTTGGCTTAGTTGTTTATATATGCACATAAGTACAAACTCACCCATTGGATACTTAAATTAAATTCCAGTGAGGCTTTATTTTTATTTACTGCTTTCTCCAATATATGCATATCTTTCAAATCTCTACAGAGCTGCATCGATTCCTGTAGTATCATCTCCTAGTTTATTGAGTACAAGTGGTGACTGATTGTCCCTTGATACTTCAGGAAGACCTAAAAGATACAAGAATGTAGTTTTAAATAGGCTACGACTTTATTAAGCTACCGCCACATTTGGGAAATTGAGATGGTTGGGAATTTCTTGACAATTTTTTTTTTCCCACTGGAAGAAAATGCTGATTTGCTAAAATCAAATCTGTTTGCTAAGCAGAATTTGATTCAACATATCCAATTAAGAAGAAAAAGAGCCAGTGCAATAGCGAGTTGACACTGTTAACCAAAGATTGTGCTTTTCTTGTGATGGCATTTTTTCAAAATTTTAATGAACTTCTATTTAAAAAAAGTTGAAACCAATTAATTTGCCTGACCTGACAAAAAAAGAGGGGGGTGGGAGGGGTGCTGGTGGGTGGAAATGTGAGATCACAGATTTACACCCTGTCTCGTACACAACTTCTCTGCAAACTGCTGAAAACTTGTGGGAGATGGAAACACAATCCACACTAAGCAGGGAACTTCCTCGCCATGCTGCCATGCTGCTGATACCCTCTCAACCCCTGTCTATAGAAAACTTGGGAAATTGGGTGAAAAAAATCAGCGTCTCATTGTAGAAGGCATTAACTGCCTGTTTTCCTCCTTCGTGGTGTCTTCTGGTTAGTATCTTCTGCTTTTCTGGGAGCAGCTGGTTTCCATCACCCTGTGCCAGAGGGTCAAGCTTGGGCTTCTGCTCGTCTTTCAGCGTGTCCCAGCCCATCCCTGGTCCTGCTCTGGGATGTTCCTGAGCAGCTCCTCTTTGCCTCCATCCTACTGAACGTCACATTTTCATGATAAACTGATATTGATCCATTTCTAATAATGACTTTGCTTGACATTTGCAATACTGGAATATCAGGATCCTGTCAAGTCAGTTTGAAAATACAGTCTGGTTCAGAGAAAACACTTTATTTTAAGGAAACACTTTATTTTAAGTTTATTTTAAGTAAAATCTGAAACTTATCTTCAATCAATAATATTTTAAAAAATTAATTTGCACTTGCACTCAATGGGGTGCAGGAAGGATAGCGAGGCTTTCTACTATGCTTTGAAAAGCCATAACAAATAACTTCAGTAAAAGAAAAATAACCTAATAGCAGCTTTCTATGGAAATTCACAGTATTTCTCTGTTCAATGGTGCATGAAAATACATGTGCTTTGTATGAATACAGAAATGAAGAAATAATTTATCAAGCAAATATATAGGTACTTCTTCAAGAATTTGTATTGCTTTGGAAACATTATTCTTTTTTTGATACAGCTTTACTGATCTGCTGTCTGATGGATAGATCTGAGATGGGAGAGGAAATACTTTCCTTCATTTTATGATGAAGAAAAGGGAAGAAAGAAAAACTAAGCATCAAGATGCCAACATGTGTTTCATCTACGTCAGATCTGCCTGAGAGAACCAGATTCAGCAGAGCAGTTTCACCTTCGCAGAAGTTATTGCCTTATCTCCTCTGCCGCTTCTCACAAGTTTTCCTATTTTTTTTCCTTAGTTTCTTTGTATTTTACTTTTCACAAGAGAGTAAAGCATCTGCTCTCTAGGGTTATACACAAATCAAAGCCATCAAGTACTGAAGAGCCCTAGGTCTGACAGACTAAGGGGAATATTTTTAAGGGGGATATTCTGTAAATGCAATTAGGTGTTTATGTACCTCTAAAACTTCTATAGACCCTAGAGGTGTCTAAACACCTTTTAAAAATCTGCAGCTGGATGTTTATTGATAAACAATGTGAATAGGTCTTGTCATGGAAGGTTTTGCCCCAGTGATTCTCTAACTTTGTCCCCTTCTGCAAGGGGTGGTCACCCAGGTCCGTGGGCATCCCATGGGGGGCTGCCCCGTGCTGTCCTCTGCCATTGGCTACCGGGCTGACACATCTGGGGAGAAAAACAGGGTTCAGAAGTAACAGACATTTTTATAGCTGTAGATACAAACTTCATACATCTTAACCGTCCTCAAGGGCAAGGAGAAGGAGAAGAGAAGGAGAAGAGAAGGAGAAGAGAAGGAGAAGAGAAGGAGAAGAGAAGGAGAAGAGAAGGAGAAGAGAAGGAGAAGAGAAGGAGAAGAGAAGGAGAAGAGAAGAGGGTAACACCGAAATTACTGCAACAGGAGTATCCTGATTTTGTGGCGCAGAGATTACTCAAACATTTCCAGAAGTTGCATTAGTGCACCAGGTACGACAGCATTATTGTGACATATATGCATCGCATTGTGACAGTGCCATTAAATTTCTCAATAATGTTAATAATAGACTGAGTAATCTGAGTTACTGTTTTTCCTTTTACATTGCCACCGTACTCCACAGGAAAATCACCTAAGGCTTTTGTGGCTATAATTATTCTAAAGTCTGTATTGCCAACACAGCAACTGCATTTAGGTTAGACTGAGTATTAGCCGTAGGAAGGAGATGGGTGGATGGAAAGAGACTTACAGTTTAGGGAAAAAGATATGATTATTCATTTTTCTTTAGCAAAAACTAAGAATCATAGTAATTCTTCGTATTGACTAGTAGGCAAGCTGTGTTTTAGGAAAAATAAACTGCAATGTCTGTGGGAATTATTTTACTTTGAACTCCATGGTCAGCCGATATCCTTGACCCAACAGATGGAAAGGTCATAGTCAAAATATAAAGTAGCTACTATTTTTAAAAGCAAATATAAAAGACATTTAGCTCAGCAAAATATTATTTCTAAGCTTTATACACTGAAAAGAAATCCAAGAGTTTCCTGTAACCTCTTTGTAGCTGATAATGTAAACATCTTCCTTCTCACGCAAATAACGGGTATTTTTAGTAAAGATTACATGGTATGGTATTCCTGATGCTTACTTATTTTTTGTAAATACTTTTTCTAAAAAAGGAAATATATCGTCACCAGGCTTTGGGGATGCTCCAGGTCACATTCAACGTCACGGCTTCTTGGTTTTCTGCGGCTGGACGTACGACCCTTTCTGGGATGTGAAACTGCTTCTGCAGCCAACAGAGACCCTCCCTGGTGTGGCTGCCACCTGAGCATCCTCTTGACAGCCCATTTTAAAATCACCACGCAGCTGGGACCAATGCAGCCTGATATTTAGCTGAAGGCGATGGGGGTAGCCTCTTAGCTCCTCCATCCAGTGCCAAAACCCAGCTCCCAAGCTTCATGCCAAGCACATGCCTTGCACACGCATCCAAATGCCATGCTTGGAGAGAGCTTCCTGCAAGGACCATTCCTGATGTTTCTGGAGCAGTCGTTAGATCGACAATACACAAACGGAACTTGACACGAGGCAATAAAGAAGTATTAGACTGAATGTGGCAAGACGGTGCTGTGGTACCTCTAATAAACACGAGCGCAGCGGTTGTTATTCCGGGCAACTGCCTCTAATGAATGGGATTCTCCTGAATTGTGAACATGGAGGGAACGCCCAAACCTGCACACACTTCTGTCATCTCTGCCTGCCACCTTCCTTGTATTTAAACCACAGTGGAGCAGATCTTCAGGACCGCAAGATCATTACGGAAATGAGGAGAACTGTCACCTTGACCATAGGGAATGTGTGCCAGAAGACGTTCATTGGAGCTACGGCTCCAAGAGGGTGAAGGGAAAGGTTGCTTGAAAGCGGACTTTGTGCTCTGCCAATACTCAGACAGAGGAAAAGTTGGTGTGGCCTCTAATTTGTGCTGGGCACGACCCTCCCAGGAATTTCATCTGTATCGGAGGCCCGGGAGAGCACAAAGAAATATCCCACCTCATCAGGGTGGTGAGTACAAAACATCTGCTTTGCTATTGAGACTCTAATGTTTTTAATTCTTTTCATTCAATTAGTGCACTTAACCAGTTTTCTGCTTTGTGGGGACTATTGATCAGTTCTCTATCCCCAGTATTATTCTTATTTCTCTGAGAGATGTTAATAGAAAGGACAGTGCTTTTGTCTAAATACAGAGGTTTTATTTATTTGAATCCCTCTCCCCAACTACTTAAGTTTGTGAAAAGCTGTCAGCTGGAGACAGTAACAGGGGTATTTTTCCTTGATTGAGTTTCTACTTGTACATTTCCCAAAGCAAATAAAACCAGATTACAATTGAATTAAGGAGGTTCACACAGTGGTTTGTGTCGGTTAATTTAATAGCTATAAAACTCACCTAATTAGTTAAAGCCACACAAACATATGTCAGTTTGAAACTTCTTTGTTACATATACAACAAGCAACGTATCTGTGTTATGAGAGTTGTGGTTTTCTGAATGTTATGAAACCTTTTGACCAAATTAATTTATGTCCATGCTTTTTAAACAAAATCTTCTTTGCCCACAGTTTTTTTTGGGAGCATAAGGGAAGAAAACCTTTTGGATGACTGGACAGGCACCCATCAACTGAGACATCCCAAGTAACTTTTAAAATATTTAAACTTTTTTGTCTAATTTTACAGTCGGACTCTTCAGAGGCATCTACAGAAAGCAGGTTACCAGCTCCCACTGAATTTCAGTACAAGGAGGCTCTCTGAAGCCTACAGGAACCTCAGATTTCTGGCAGTATTAGGAAAATAATTAGATTACATTAATTTTAGGATTAAGAAGCAAGCATGGGAAATACCCATTATTTACAGGATTTGGATAGTCTCACTGTGATTATAGCATAGTTTTCTTTGTTCTCCTTATCTTCTTGGCAGTTCTGGCAGTTATCAAATGTACACATCAGGGAAAAAAAACAACCAACCACCCAAAAAATGAATGCCACGAGTGTAACAAAATGTGATGTGAGATATGTGGAGAAAACAAGGATGGGGTTTAGGTCCAGAGGAGTTCCTCAGCCCTACAGCTCTCCAGGTGGTAAGTGAAAATGATCTCTCTTTCTCTCCTTGCTGTTAATCAGGAATTCAGTGTAGTATCCAGCTGGAATTCTACTGTTGCACGTTAACACCCCGAGACTGTAGACGAAATCTCAGTGAGTCACCAGCTTCATAAGTATTTCCCTCTGCTGTACTGCAAAGCCCCTGTATCTGAATTACTCCGTATGTCGGTAAAAATGCAAAGCCATTTTCCATTTAAATATTTTAAGTTAAGCAATTTGATAACGCGGGCAACAAGGACTGGTAAATCTCATCTACTATCATGAATATAACAGTGACAGATCCCAGTCATACTTCAAAGGAAGGTCAGTGCTCCAAACAAATTACATGGGAGCCTTCAGCTGAGGCATTTGCTCTCCAAAGCATGAATACATGGTGGATACAAAATTTAAGGATATTAAGTTATTTAGCCTCAGAGTTTGACTTTGTGATAGACAGTGGCACTGAACTCCACAGCTTGCAGCTTGATTGCAGACCATAAATAGTGCATGTGTTCCATATTGAATACACGACCTAATTTCATTTATCTTGAGAATACATCTTGAATAAGAAATAGAGGAAACCAAGAACTTGTGGTTTGTTTGGTTTTTTTAAATTTTGTTTCTTTCTAAAGCTTTCTGGGGGAAGGGAGGGGATGTAGTTGAGACAAAAACTTATTTTTGTGGTAATTTCTCAGCTTTGCTGGAAGTTTCAAAGACCAGCTCTCTGATCCATGATGGTTTCTGCTAAAAGATAACCTCCAAATGGGATTATTTTTCCTGGGTGAAGCAAGAATGCTTTGTTTTCAAATTCTTGCTGTGTATCAAGAAAAACTTGAAACTATCAAGCGGAGGCGCAAGCTATGGGCAAGTTGACATCCTCAGGTTTGTGATATTGCAATGATAATGACAGTCAGGTAACTTTTGGTTCATTTTCTTACCAATATTGATTAGCTGACCGTGCAAACATGTCGCAAATGTGTGGCATGAGAAGGCCTGGCCAATGCTCATGAACTGCAAGATGCTCGGGTCAGCGAGCATCACAAGTTGATAATTCCCAATACACACTTTAATGAAGTCTGACATAGAACTTCAGTGTGACCTTGTTTTGTACAAGAGCAGTAATATTGTGAGTTACATCAATAAAACCTGAATAAGGTTGGGTTTTTTTTTTTTTCACTGAAGAGAGTCTCTGACACCTGCGCTACTATAAATATTCATTGGAAAAACATACCAAATGCTGTTAGGGCTTATTTTTGGTAGGACTGGGGCCTGCATTTGGGTTTATGCCACAAGAAGCTGAACAATTTAGGATGTTGTTTATGAATATATAATGTTAGAAACAGTAGTTAAAGTTGGAATTACAAATGTAGATATAGGAGTGTTTCCACATGCATTTGCCAGAGATATTTAAAGAAGCCGGAAATGGAGTGTAGTTCACCAGTGCTCTGCTCACCCAAGGAGTTATGAAGTCTATTACAATGCACCAGTGCACTCTAACAGCTCTTGATGACCTGCTTTTACAAGGCCTATGTTTAAATGCTCATTTTCCTTTGGAATATCCCAGGATATTATCTGGGATAAGAGAAGTATTTCCTCCTTTCTTAAAAAGAGCTCCCTGGTCAGGGGACAGCAATTCTTGATGGTCAAAGAAGTAATATCAGCGTAGTCAAAATATGATAACACAGCTTTTCGGTACTTCTGTATTTGGTGGTTTTTTTGTCAGGTATGATTTTATTTTCTTTTCCTCTGGAATGTAAAGATTAGGACCAAAGTTTAATTAACTGTAGTTTTGGCTGCTTGATGGTGGCTGCAGGAACACAAATACAAGTGCTGACTGAAAGACTGGATCTCTGTTATTTGTTCATATTTTTGCCTCCCTGCTTGAACTTTATGCCTCTGTCGTGTTCCTGAGAACACTTGAGCGCTTATTTTGGGAAAGAAGGAAATTACAGTGAAGCAACAAAAAATAAAACTGGAGCCAGTTCACTTCATACGGTTTTAATGTTCTACTCTTCAAAAAGGAAAAGCCTCTTAAAATGAAAAGGATATTTCTCAAATGTATCCACGCAGGGGAGGGAGAATTATAAAGCAGGACAGTCAAATGAAACCTTTTTTCCTGGAGCATTTTACACCATAGAATCTGTTCTGAAGGCTGTGAGCCCTTTGAGGGAACCAGCTCTAACCCCACCTCAGTCACAGGGTACTTCTCCCCTCACCTGTGAAGAATGAGTCTGGTGGAGGAATGTCCTCTGGAGAACTAGCCTCAGCTGGCCAATTAGGTTAGGACCAGGTGGGATTAAGATAGGTCTTATGACAAACTGAAGATGTGATGGGGCCAAAAATCTCAATCCAAGCTCTGTCTCTGTGCGAGGAACAGCAAAATCCACAGCCGTGTTCGTAGAGTAGTGAATGTTGCACTGAGGATGAAAATCACTTCACCTTTTGTTTCTTTCCTTAACATTATTCCATATGTATTGAAAACAGAATACGAGTTGCTGGGAAAAGGCCGTAAGAGCCTTCTGAGCATGCAGATATTGTAGCTGTCTCAGAAGTCTGACAATTCCCAATGTGCTCTTCAGTAAAACCCAGCATGCAACTGTAGAGTCATCCACCCATCCATGCTCAAGAGCAGTAATATTGTGGGTTACATCAATAAGGTCTGATTCAGTCTTGTCACTGCAAAGATTGTCTTTTTTGACACCTGTACAGCTCCAAACACTCACTGGAAATTCATATTGGCTATTTTGGAGGTGTATTTCCTATCTGGATGCTCAATAGATTCTCATGAGCACCTTCTATCAGTTATGCATTTAAATATATCTGCATCTCTAGATGACTATAGCAAGGGTCTAGCATACAAACCCTGCCTCAGCTCTCTTCTGCATGCAGGGAGGAGCAGCCGCCTCCAGATTGGGGAGCTGAAACCAACACGTCCCAGTTTCACCGGCGAAGGCACCCAAGACAAATGCCAGCCAACCTCCACTCTTGGGCTTCTTAAACAACATTTGTCAAGGCACAGCTGCACGTGGTAAAGTTGGTATTTGTGTAAGCATGCAAAGATATATGCCTAAACTATTTTTCCAACATCATTATTTTTAGGATTTATCTATTGCTCAAACTTAATATACAGGCAGGCATCGTTATTTGTAGAGCTTTTCTAACATGCATTCCGGACTCACTGAAAATAATATTTTAAAAATATCTACAGGCATTCAAAGAAATACGCAGCTGTGTTTCCTGAACTCGGTACCAGCCACAATCTGGCTTTACCTTTAATATGGCTTCTTTACCATCTTAATGATGCAGTTTCGTGCAGGCAAAAGACAGACTGACTTTGATGTGAGCTTTGTGCATATGAATATTATTGGCAGAAGCCCTTTGTTTCACCTTCAGTAAGAAAGTGAGGAAAAGATGTAGGAAATATCATGGCATTTATAGGTTAACAGAGTCAGGATTTTGCTTTTGTGTTTGTTTTTTTTTCTAATGCTTCAGTCAATGGCATTTTGGCTCATCATGTGCTGCTTTAGCATTGCAAAAGGCTTTTATGTTCCTCAGAAGGCTGTGTTGATGCCGAGAGGGGCATGGAGAGGGTGGTGTGGGTAGATGTGGTAGGAAATATGTCATATTTTGTATTCAGGCAACCTGCAGTTGGAATTCTGGCATCATTGTTCACAGACTCTGTGCTGACCCCTTCCCTACGGACCAGCTGAAAAGGGGCTCCCATGCTGCTCTCCGGGTGCGCTGGGGCCGGAGCTGCAGCACCAGGAAGGGCATTCTGCAGACCTTCCTTCTACCTTGGAACAACCTAACAGGACGAGTGGGAGCTTGCCACTTGCCCATGTGTTATAAAATCATTATAGAAATATGAAAGACCTCGGGCAAAATGAAGATGATTTCTAGATTTTTCCAAGCATACACACTTGTCTAAAAGAGAATGGATTTTTTGTCTTGATGTGCTGGTATTTGAGGTTGAAAGGAATTGAAGAATTAGCCTGGGCTAACCCTTACATTGACTCTAGATGTCATTTTATGGGAATTCTGCATTCTTGGATTATGTGTACATGGTGGTATTTTATCAACACACCATCCAAACAATAGGAACTGCAGTGGTAGAGTTGTAAGTGTTGGATGGTTTGAGGAGAGGCTGTGCTGTCCTTAGCGGAGACAGAGTATCTTTAAGTCTAAAGGATTAAGGATTTAAAGAACTCCAACCCCTGATGATGTGCTTATGTGACTATAGAATAGGACCTAATTTACTAATCAGACACAATGAGGAATAGAATCTCTAGAGAGAGAAAAGGAGGAAAATTAGTGCTAAAAAAAGAAGAGAGAATAGAAGAGAAAATGAGTGAAGACACAGGTGGTGCAATCTAAGTTCAAATAAAATATACATGCTCTGCTTAATGCTAGTACTTCTTTCACATGCTTTGCTGATCTCAGGTAGTCTTCACCATAAAAAGTTGCCCACAGGTACAGTGATGCTTCTAGAAGGTGAGTATACGTATGTCAGGAGAAAAAATAACACTCGCATTGAAGGATGATTTAAGATTATTCTTCCACACTTCTGTGTGAGATTGGATCTATTGTAACCTTCCTAAACCTTTGTTACCTTTGTAATTTAAACTGACAGGTTAAATGCTAATGCAATTGATAGGGGTGAACAAGTGGTCAAGGAACAACCTGATCTGACTGTATAATGCATCAGAGAATTGCAAAAATATGCAGGTCAGATGTAATTTTGACAGAAAATGGCTCACTGCGAGGGTTTATGTTTCCCTGGGTAGTCTTAAAAAGAGTTGGACTACAGTAAGTACCACATTGCTTGAAAAAAATATCAAGTTAAACTTAATGGAAAAAATCCAAGTTCTCAATATCCTCAGATTTCATTATCAGTTTTTACTGGAGCTAGGATAATAAGATTATAGAATTAAAAGAAAAGTTATACCCATTTTCTTCAGCTCAGCAGTCCTAATGTGCAAAAAGAAAGCGACACTCATTTCTCACCATAAATACACACTGAAAACTACTTGGGAAAAGAAGTGGTCTCTGACCACATACAGCCTGATTTGATCCTTACCGAAGTAGAAATTCTGTTACTTCAACAGGCCTGGGTCATGGCAATTACTTGTAACAGTGGGTAAAAAGACATTAGCTCATTAATTAATCCTGAAGTTAATGGCTTTCCGCTTGGCATAACACGTATGACTGGTGAGTGAGATCAGGATGCGAATCAAGTGCCTGGAGCAGCTGCTCAAAGAAGCAGCCTCTCTTTTGCAGGGGTATTTATGTGAAGCAGTAATACTGGGGAAGATTGGGGGCAGCTCAACCTAAACCATCTTATTTTCAATTTAGGGAGCTTCCTGCAAAGTAAGAGACCCACAGTTAAATTGCTCTGCTGACTGGTCAAAATGAATCTGAAGCAGAGGGAAAGTTGGGCAACTTTCATCTTGTCCAACAATACTCAGGAAATCCCACGTTTACTTCCTTATATTAATATATGTCCTTTAAAAACAATAGTGTTTTGGAATACAGATTAATTTCCATTTGGGGGCATTACAACAAGTGTTTACTCCAGTCTGAGCATTACCCAGGAAAAACCCCTTCTGCCGAGGACATTGGAGAAGTATCAGTTCTTCTCTGAAACCATTCTGATCCAGAGAGTTGGTGAATCCAAAATTTGTCTGCAGTGACATTATGACAATGTATTTTTGCTGAAAAGAGTGTTAATTTGTTTGCCTTTAAACTCTTAAATGCCAGAAATCGCTCAGTTACCACTGTTGTGCACTCCCCAGGTCCCCACTCCAAGAAGAAGCCACAAGCAGGTAGTAAATGGCCTAGAACAGAGAGAGAGAAAATAAACATATTTTCAAGAAGTCACTCCCTTCAGGAAGTTAACTTATTTTTAATATTTTGCTATTTTTTTTTTTACTTTTTTTTTTTTTTTTTTCTTTCTCAGAGGAAATTTCAGGGTTGAATTTGTCCTCTGGCTAGTGCAAGTATTCACTGTATTCTTCATCTATATAAATGTTTAAAAAGGAACATAGAAATGTAAATTGCCTCAGTGCTTTTAAAACCTGAAAAAAAATAATTCAGTGCCTACTATGTGAAATGGACCCATCCTTGCTGCTTTAACCTGCAGAGTAGGTTAGCATAACATGAAATCAATTATTGTACTAGACATATAAAAGCTGTCAGCTTTAATACTTAACTGCAGTATCTCCCCTGAATGTTTGATTTCCAATCACCTGTGCGAAGCTCTAGAAATAGAGAGACATCAGACAGGTTCTGGGGTAAGAAACTTATTTGACTATTCCAAGTTACAAAAGCGAAATTTGGAATGAATAATGCACCCTGTGAACACTGCTCCCTTTTGAATCAAACATTTCCTAGTCCTAAAGTAAAGCAGAGCACAAACTACAGAACAAATATTGAATTTCTATTCTGCATTGTCATAATTGTGACACCATTTCATTCCTTTTTCAGCTTGTCTGGAACCAGCTCGGATTTAGTTGGAACATTATTCTCATCCTTTTCCTTTTCTTTCTTTTTTTTGATGCGTGTTTCTCTGCAGAGGGAGAATGAGAAATGCAAAAGAAATACCTTGACTTTCACAGCCCTTCTACTTTCTACTACTAAACTATATTATATACTTGTTATAAATAATGAAAATTATTATTCTTTCTTCTGATACGTGCTTTATTATGTGCCCTTGTTATGGTTAAGATTGCAGTCTTACAGTTTGCATTGGTAGCTGTGACCACAGACAGCGAATCCTTCATTTGAGAGTCCTAAAAATGATGGATTATCCAAGCTTTTGTGATTGTGAAGTGCCAATATTATGACAATAATCTGAAACAGAGCCGGGACAACTGCCTGGTGTGGTGGGGAAGGAGTCAAAATTGTGACTCTGACTCCTTTCCCCAGCCACGTTCTTCTGCAGGGAAGGGGAAGGTTGAGGATCCCCTGGAGAAATGTCATCTCCGAGCCTGCATCCTTCAGACAGACAATGCTGTAACCTCCAGACAAGGCCAACAGCCAGGACAGGTTCCTGTGACTTCTCCTTTGTATGTGTCTGTTTGAAGTATCTCAAAAGTAAAACCAAAACAATCTGTTGGGGTTCTCAAGTCCTGTAGGGTCTGGTTTGAAGATCTCAATCACTTGACAGCTTTGGTGCGTTGCTTCTAACACCAGAAACATTACCTGCCCATGGTCCACAATAATTTGCTACAAAGAGGGATAAAAGGATAGAGCAGAAGAGATGTTTATCTTGGCATATTTCAAGCTAGAAATGATGATCCTAAATTGATTCCTTTTGTGAAATACAAACTCCATGTTAGCTCTTCTTAAAGAAAAAAGAAAAAAAAAAAAAGGAAAAAGATAAAAGAAATCAGGATTTATCCTCAAGATCAATTCTCATTTTCCTTCAGAAATTACATACTAGACAATAAGTAATCATTAGGTGCCAACAGACCTGAGAATCTGATTTTAACTTTCAGGTAACATATTAGGGCTATAACCAAATCTGAGGACTATTATCATAGCAAAATGACTGTAATGCTTCAAGGCTATAATAGTCATCACCTTTTTATCATTCATATTACCATCAGACCCAGAAACAATGAATTCCTTTAATGTTATTCTACCATAACCTTTAACTATATGCGTTATTTCAAACATCTGAAATAATCCTTTATATGACACAGTAGAATAATGCTTTTGCCACTCACTGCACACTGCAGTTTGCTAAGCCCAGATTAGTGAAAATACTCAAGGCTGTTCCACATATCATGAAAATACATCTATTCTTTCAGTCAGGCTGTGGCACGACCTTTAAGTGATACGTAAATTGAAGGAACACCAATAGAAAACATAAGGTTCATAAAAGTCTGGGAATGCTCTTTCAGTTATATCACTATTATGAAAAAGCATCCTGCTTACCTAGTTTTGGGAGGGCTTTACTTGGCTGGCTGGCACATATTTTATGTGGAATGTACAACATAAATATTCCGTGGGTTCATTATAAACCTGTGCTTGTGATATACCTTTCCAGTGTCCTTTGTGTTCTTTCATGAAATGTTTATTCCTGTTATATCAAGGAGGTGCTAATGCATAATACTAGCACTATACATTGACCATCTTGATAAATAATCATGTGTATGCTCCAGTGATTCTGTGCATAAACGCTCTTATATCTAAGTTACTACAGCCCTAGGCCCTGAATGGATCAAATTTGTAAATACAGCACTATATTTCTTACCTCTGTTGAAGTGTATTATGATAGCAGAACCAGCATTTATCTGGACTGTTGATATAAAAGTTTCTAGCCACACAAGCAATGCATATTGCATTATGGAATTTTGTAATAAACTGCTTGAAATACTGCCAGAGAGAGAGGATCTTGCAAAACAGCAAGGGAGCCCCGAGGCAGAAAGATTCCTACTGAGTACAGAGTGCTTTGGATCAGGCCCTTGGAGAATACCACCTCTAAAATAACAAGTTTGAAGAATTTAATTTCGACTTCTTTAATGTCATCATGTCACTGAAAACTGGATGCTTTAGTTCAATGAAAAACCTCAGAAATACAGAACAGCTTTTTGTTGAAGTTTAACTACTTCAAAGAATCTGAGTATTTCATTTCTGTGACATGAGGTGTGGCTTCCAGTCGTACTAAAGTGCTTAAAATAAGCATGAGAGTGCAAATAGGATACGAAGGCTTTGGTTCTTCAGCTCGGTGGAACTGGCTTGTGCTTCTTCTGTAGGAAACTTGCCCAAGAGATCTTTGCTTCCAGAATCTGTTTGGAGCTTCAACCGCCACTGCCAGTGAAGGCTCCAGCTCAGGGCCCAGGGAGGAGACCCATGACATCAGGCCTGAATACAAAAACAGTGTTCCAAAGCTATCAGTTGATCCACGTCTCCTCTGCTGCATCACCCAGCTGGTGGTGATATGGAAATGTAATCTTAACAAATCTAAATTTATTATCCCTAAATAAATCCTATTTTATTATCCCTAAACTGCATTAAGGAAAAGGGATTCGGATATAAAGGATTCAAGCACAGGAGAGGGACAGTTATTCTTCTACTGAACAAGCAAAAAGTTATTGGACTTTTGGTCTAATTTTTCTGTGATTTCTCGTGTGACCTTTTATAAGCCACACACGGTCTGCCCAAGGAAATCACAAAATGATTTCCATTGGCTTCGATGGAGGAGAGATTAAGGTCCTAATTTCTCTTTGAATCAGTTTTCTCATTAGTAAATTACCAACCTCAGAGCTTAATGTTTCCAATGCTCTTCAGTATCCTTGAAGGGAAAGTGATATTGGAACGTTAACTGTCCTTATTGCCAACAGTCACACAGCATACAAATCTAGATTGATACGAGCATTTCAGTGGCGATGGCAGCCCTGTGAAATCTGTGCCCGTGTTCCCTCTACCCCAGAAGAACCAGGCAAGAATCAAAAAGATTAAACGTTATATCTAAAGAGAAAGCTGTGTTCTCAGCAGATACCTTGTATTTCCTGCAGGTTTTACCACATTTTAGGCCAGATTTTCATTTGCTGGCATCCTAGCACTCTGCTAAACTCCTCATTTCATTCACAGAGTTAATCAGCAAGTTCACTTCACCTGGGTTTGAAATTTCTGGAGCTGAATGTTCACCTTGTTTCGGTACTCCAGGGCTTACCGTGCTCAGACGGCGTTATGAACTCCAAGCTCAAGGAGAGGCAAAAGTTGTTCATGCTGGCAGTGGCCATCTTTAAATATAAACATCTAAAAGGAAAAGGTGAAAATTTTAGAGTAACCTTCATTGAAGAAGAAATGAAAGACTGACGGCAAATTTGCTGCTGAGACAAGTATTTCAAAGGTGGCCAATTCTGAACATTAAAAAGACCCAGCAGGAAATCATTAAATCTGAGTGATAAAATGGGTTTATTTTAATTTTCTAGCTTGGATGTTCATTAACAATGAATGGATTGTGGAAAATATTCTTCTATATCTTGCAGCATGACTTAGATAATAACTGTACTAACCTAGTCAGACTTCCCAGCAGCAGTTTCTCTTGGATTGTTTTTTATCAGATGCTACTTGCATCACCCAAAAGGTAACTTTTTATAGTAATTGCTAAGGGCTAGACCCAGTAGAGTATTTCAGTCTCTCTAACTGTGATTTTTGATGCAAATATTGAAATTAACATCCTGCAAATCTCAGCTCAGATGTCACCAAGCCCTGGAGTTATTGGCTGCTGCACTGGCCCTGCAGATGAGCCTGTGTCAGAGCAGGTAATCCCCAGCCGTAACACCTGAAGGACCCAAAATAATCGATATCACGGGCTGGATTTCATGCAAAACACAGCCCCTTCTGTCTTTCCCACCTAGAAGGATGTTAATTGCATCCCTGAGCTGGGACGTGGCAGACTGAGATTGAGCTCTCTGCTTTTCCTGAGGAGGGTTGAACTCCTGCATCCGAATGTCCTCCCTGGACTAGGCCACCAGTTAACCATGAGGGATGACTTCTTGGTGGTTCTTTTAAAGTTATTCAACTTGCATAAATTTAACTGCCACAAAGTCTTCGTAAACTCATTGGAATAGGGATGGAAAGCAGATTTTTTCCTTTTCCAAGATGGGAGCTTTACCCTGTAGTCACCATGGCCACACTCACCATGGAAATCCTGCCTTGTGCCTGTGCTCATGTAGAAAAGTAAAGACTAGGTAAATCTAGTTTTAGTATAATCCATATTTGGAATCAATGTCCATCTATCTCCCTCGTCCCCACACTCTGCTCCAAACCAACCTCATTTTACCATCACCAATTAAAAGCCTATCCTTGCTCTGTCTCACATATGCTCATTCATACCCACCCTTTCGAACTACCCACAGGATTCCAGTATACTCCTCTCAGCCCTCTACACATATGATTAACCCAGCCTTTGTCTCACTAGTTATTCAAAATTCCCCAGGGGCAGATTCAATCATATCCCGGGTGAACAGGTGACTGGTGCTATGCATAAATCTCATACCAAATGACTTCATCCCTTTATTGGTGATAACTAGAATGGTAATTCTTACACTGTGACAGATGGTACACATATTTTGGAAGACTTAGATATCTACGATTTTAGGTAGCAGATGAACAATAGTTTTAAATAAAGTAGTGATATTTAAATAGAAGATTTAAATTGTGTGGAAGTCAGGATGGGATTCAAAAATTGCCCAATTTGCTAGATTAGGGCATGTGAGGTAGGTACAGATACACAAGTCTAGAAAGATTGAAAGCATACCTGGTGTGCCCATGCTACTGTCATTACTGGGATTATAGGTACCTGTCAGCCGACAGGACTTGTTTATTGTCTCTTGGTCAAAATACACCTTGTGGCACAATCCTGAGCTGATGGGAGCTGGTCCCAGGAGAAACGTGTAGAGGCTTGAGTGGATCTCCCCCTTTTCCAATGGCATCATGACACGATATAAATCACAACCCTTCTTTCTCCTTACTATTACTTGGTATCACCAGTGATGGAAAATTATTGTTTTCAAAAAACGTTCATGTACTGCTCACCCAGCCTGAATGTCCCAACTGGAACTGCAGAGGTTAAAGCCTTGAATCAATCCTTCCTTTTAACAGCCTGGTGAGGAGGCAAGCAGCTTGCTAAAGAAAGAGGCAGAGGAGAACTGTGACCAGCTAAAAGAATAAAAAGGTACAGACCTAACACTCAGTCTCATTTATTCCATTGCGTGCATTTCTGATTTTATTCATGTTGCATATTCGGCACTTATTTTAGCCCTAAATTGAACTGTGCACATGCACATACACTGCATACCACGTACAAAAAGTTTCTTCATAAATATCTCTGTCCCACAAACACATCAACAGTCTCCTGGGTGAGGGGGTGGAGGTGTGTATCCAGTAGCGTTTCTTGGCAATGAGTCCTTATAGCTTCATGCCTCTGAGAATAGAATGTGCCTTTTCAGTAAATTAAAAAAGAAACCTCCACCTTCTCTGCAGAGTATCACCTGACATGCTTGTTGATTTACTCAACTTATTTTTCATTCCATAATTCTTCCAGTCTGTGTTCCAATGATCTCATCCTGCATTTGTTTGATGAAGGTTACCAATCTGGAAAAGCCATCTACTTCCACCTTCATTATTATGACTGATATTTCTGCTGCTCTGTTTACTTGCCTTTAATCTATTCCAAGGCTAACATTTATTTTTGGTCTCATCCATAAGGAATTCAGCAATACCCTCCCCGCTATCCCCCATCTAAGTAGTGGGAACCTTTGCATGACAATGAATCCTTTGCCTTACATTATTTTAACATTTTAAGTACTCAGGAAGAGCCGTGGAAATACTGCACGGTGTAGTCAGAACAACGCGAACTGGTTCCAGCCACAACCATTTCAAATTGGTGCAAGTGATCACCAGCAACTGCTCAGCTTTCTTGTTTATTATCCTAACAAAGGTGCTGGATTAGTTCGTAGTCCCAGGGGCCAACAGGCACCACAAGTAGGGCAGAAACATTCCTAAGTTATTTCAAAAACCATCAATTTTCCAAAGTGCGCTGTGTTGAATTAAAGCTTGTCCAAACTATTCAACCTGGTCATATTTCTTCGCCATCAGTTTTGTGTATGTCATCTGTTGTTTCGCCACCTGTTAATCCGTCTGTGCTCTAGCTGTAGATTTGATTTATAAAGATGCCTATATCTTACTTGTTCGCTACCTGCGACCAATGTAGCTATTTTTTCCATCATTGTCTGTCTTTTCATGCTACATCAACCTATTAGTCTAAATTCTGAAAGACAGGAAAATATGAACAATTTTATTCCCACAACTGTCATTCACGTTATTCTACCTTTTTATCATGAGTTATTGAAATCACATTGACACAACAGGACATTGCTCAAGTACGTATTTTGATTTACAATTTTTCACCACCCTCATTCATTGCTATCAAAAACTAATTTTAACGATGAGTGATATGTATACAAACCTGATGATTTGTATCATAATCACCTAAAGTTATAAGGAATCTCCTGCTGTGGTTCGTCAAGTTAAAGCACACATGAGCAAAATTACTTTACTCATAACCTGCAATAGTTTTAATAATATTATTTCTATTTCTTTCAAAATTCTGGTAAACATTAGCCAGACAAATGATGCCTTTTAATCACGAAGCACATTCCCTTCTTCAAACATCAGCTTTGGACTGCAAGCATCAGCTCTGATAGGGTTTTTTGTTGTTTTTTTGTTTTTTTTTTCTTTTTTGGCTATCTTAACTTTCTGCATACGTCTGTCTGTTCTTCAGTTGCACCGCTACGTTCCAATACTCTAGCAATATTTTTCCTTTTACTGGCTCATTTAACCTATGCAATAAAGATGCTTGTCATGTCATAAGGTAAGTATTCTCCCTAGAAATTGCTAGAGAACTTCGTATCAAACTGGACATTTCTATTGATTTTTGAATTTATATTAGCAGGTCTGTTTCTGTCTTCTTTTTAACAATTGACTTTTAGACCTCCACATCTCTTGAAAGAAATATTGCTGTAAATTGCAGTGACCCAATGTAATCTTGACCAGCTCTTTTTCTTCTCTTATCCCTCAGTGCTCTACTATTCTAATAGCTTTTCTTATGCTCCTTACAATTAGTTCACAGAAAATTAGAAGAGATAATGGTTAATGAACAACTGCCACTCACTGTCAGTGAAGTGCTACAACGAAAAGGCACTTTCAGAAGTCAGAGAAATGAGATAATATTACAGGGACAATGAGCCCTTAGAGTTGGGGGGAAAAAAACTGGGAGAAAACTGAAATTTTCCTTAATCAGGACCCTTTTGAGACCTTGAGAATATTCATCTCTGTGTGGCACTCACCTTGAAGAGCTTTTCTGTCCCTCAACACATGCAGTGAAATAATCCCATGACAATTTAGGCCAGTGATATTGTTAGAAATAATCTCATGGTCTTTCACAGGCTTCTCTCAAACCTGAAAGATATAGGAAAAAAACATTTCCTGTTATTAAACCGGTCTAATATTAAAAGTACCAATATTTATACCCTTATCAATGAGTGCCTTCATTGATGTTTAGGTCAGCATGCTGAGAAGGCCAGTTTATTCTTACTTTTACCAGCACAGAAATCCACAGGGTCTACCGCAGTAGGATAAGAATTTTCCATGTACAATCATTGCCGTCATTCCTCCAGCATGAAACAAGCAAAAAAAGTACTGAAATAAAATCCCTTTTTAAAATTATTGTATAATTACTGAACAACATATATCTCCTTCAAGTGATTGGCAGTAATTTTATGACTGTATTTCTTCAGAAGTGATTTAACTGGCTTTAAAATATGTGATTCATATCTGAGCATCTTTGAGAAGTGCACGGTTGCCTAACTAATATGCTGCCAGCTGTGATCTTTCTGAGTTTACTTATATATAATTTGTGTTCAAACTACACTATTCAGCACTTTGGTCCTTTCTTGTGAGTACGGGGATGCATTTTTTGCCACTACGAAATTTGATGATGATAGATGCTGAAGGCCACATTTTTAAGGCTTGATAATAAGAATAAGCTACAGGTATTTGCCGATGTAGGCATTATCTAGTGGTGGGTGTTTTACCTGCAGTTCAGAAAAATCAAAGCTGACAGTTTCATGATAAATGAGATTGACAGAACAGGAATATCACTGTAGGAAGTAGAATTTCAGGAATACTGGAAAATAATCCCATGTTGGTAGACTCCCTATACCCCTGCAGTGCACAGTGAAAATGGAGAATCTTTAATTCTACTTTTTTTTTTTTTTTTTTTTTAAATAGTCACATCAATTTAAAGTGGTTACTTTCAGAATAAGGTCCCATACAGGATAAAACTCTGTAGCATGATATTTCTATTACTTATTTCCCAAACCAAGCTTAGTCAGAAACATCCCCGAATGTGGTTTAGAATGCTGTTTGTCTTCATCTAGGAAAAAGATCAATTCTGTTGTGGAAACACAGTGCACAGCATGGGATCACACTAATCAATTTGAGCAGGCCTTGGTAAAACTATCTATTACTCTGCAATCCAGCAGCATCAAAGCTAATTAATACTTTACTCAGCTTTAATGAATGTATTAGTGGTTAATATTTGTGTGTAAGCTACTCATAACTCAATAATCCTACCCCATTTGCATTATTAATAGGATAGGTATGTGCCTTTGAGTTGATTGATCATAAAACCTATTAACCTAGATTTGTAATATGTCTCCAGTTACCTCCAAGGAAGAGCAGTAATCACGATGGGCACGAGAGCAGGTAGCAGATTTAGTGGTGTAAAGTCCTTTTCACATTCCAGGTGACTGTGACTGAAGAATTACAATGACAGATCCATTTTAAACCACCTGTGAGCTGATCTGGAAGGTGATAAATGTCTAAAACCAAGGACTAAGTGCCCTGGATTATGAGATTCCCAAACTCTTTCAGTTTAAATCCTCTCTACAAGGGAAGAAACAAAAAAGGAAAAAGAAAAAAAGAAAAAAGACAAAAGGAAAAAGAAAAAAAGAAAAAAAAAAAGAAAAAAGAAAAAAGAAAAAAAAGAAAAAAGTAAGAAAAAAAAGAAAAGAGAAGAAATCCTATGCACCAACTAATCCACTCTGCACAAGAGACAATTTCCATTACTCTCTTTATCCCACTCACACATAAAACCCTACTGTGTAGTGCAAGCTTATTTATTTAAATGCATCTGTGGGTTGTTTCAGGTGGGATATGAGTAAATAAACCAAGTACGTCTCTAGTGCATGTTAGAGAAGAACAATATTTTGCAATTTCCCTCCTACAGACTTTGTGTTCTGCAAAGAGGAATAAAAAAGTACTTCATCCTTTTCAGCAGTCTTGAAAGCTTTTGCTTATTCATACCTCCTTACAATAGAGGACAGATAATCATCCTGAAAGGGGAAAGCAACATTCAAACGCTGTGGAGAGAATATGCAGTTAGATGAATTCCACGTGAACAATAATAAAAAAAAGATATGAGGAAAAAGCAGTTCATTCCTTTGGAGACTCATCTTTTTAATGCACTATTTCCACAGGATCTTCTAATTGCTTCTTGTGGGATTGAAGAGTTTCCCTTTGCAACCTCGATTCAGAAATTTGTTACATTGGTTGGCACGTTGTTCTTCTGCTTTTTTATTTTTAGATTTGAAGAATTGTTTTCTCATGCTTTTTTTGCCTCAGATATTTTCCCCATATCTCACATTTTCTCATTCACATTGTTACTATCAATGAAATTTAAGCTTATATGATGCTGGGAAGCTGAATCCTCTTTTATTGCCATACTTTCTTATATGGTGGGACAGCGGGGAAAGCTGCCGGTTAATCAGTTCTGAAGTCCTACATGCAGGCAGGAGGAAGGGCTATTAATTATCCAGTGAGGTGTACCTGCATGATTAACGTGAATTCATTTTTCATTCTGCACTGCATTGCTCCTCCAGTTGCGATATCTTTGCTAGAACTATGTATAAAGGGAATTAAAGGGGGAAGAAGTCATGCTGTGTAAAACCTCAAGCAAAAGAATACAGTCGTCATGGATAAAAAAAAAGGAGACAAGATCAGCCCTGGTTGTACTTTGCAGATGTTTCTCATCTTTTCAGGCGCAGCTCTTTATTGTCAGCTGCCCCGTGACAAGTTGCAAAGGCCTAATAAGTAATTAAGGCCGTCTGTCGTGAAACTGAGAAAAATGAGAAAAACAATATGCTTTCGCCTCTCTTCATAGAGCTTTGATTTAACTGGTTAAAAATGTTCCTCTATTCTGCACAGGGCTGAGCAAATCACTCATCATAAATAATGTATTAACCTAATTTCATCACTTTTACTCTGTGAAATATTCTTGAGTAGATTTAAAAGTTGGGTTTTTTAAAGGTATTGGTGTTGAAAGCAAATTACCAGATATTTTATCTGCACATGATAGTTACATACAAACTGGTAATATTGTAAAATAAGAAAGTCTAATAATTACCTCTCCATATACTATTTAAGAAATAACTTCAGAGAAAATATTTATAGCTAAAATTAGTGTGTTAGGAATATTTTGTGCAACTGAAGCTCACTCATCAAGTGCTTGGGGAAAGTCACTGTGAAGGACGCAGGCTCAAACAAAAATTAATTATTTCTTAATATGCCAGTAAAATTATTGCTATCACTGGATCTGTTTTAATTAACGGCATCATAGCTTTCTGGGATAGACAATATCGTCACAGGTATACAAAGGCCATATATTTATATCCAGATATCGAACTGCTCTAAGACAAATTGCCTATGTTTAACTAACCCGTGTCTCAGGATTACATCAAATCTTTTATTTCCCTTGATGCAATTCTGTTATTTCCCTTGAAGGTCTCTGCACAGAAGGTTCAAACAGCAGGAAAAACAACTACTGAGGTAATGCAGGAAGATACAAAATGAGAAGTGTGTCCAGATCTGCTGGAAAAGAAATTGCATTTCTGGTAAGCAGCAGAGATCAAATAAGGCCGAAAGAGCCCGAACATCCACCAGTCTTATTAAGGGCAGCAAGTGTCAATGGAAGATCAATATGTTTTGGGTAAGGCCTTGAAAGAGACCTCTAAATGTGCATAATTAGCCATTCTGGAAAGTGTCAAAATAGTTCATAGTAAAGCACACTTGCGTATGTGAAAACATGTGCGAATAAAGCCACTGCTTCTACCCACGTGAAATCCAAGCTGAGCACCGTGTGTGAGAGCAACTATAAAAGCCGGAAGAATGACAACAACTAAACCCTAGAATATATTACATCAGTCTTTCTGGCTTTGGTCTTGTGAGAGCATGAATTAAAACTTTTCTGTGAATGCTTGAAACCCAGTTGGGTCTGACCTTTGGGATCCCGAATGTTCTTCTGGGTGAGCAGCAGCAGCAGCGATGCTTGTACCCATGCACAGAAAACGCACATTAATCCTCTACTGCATCTGAATAACATAAACCGAGACACCTTACATCTCATCTGACATTTAGGATAATATTATACTGTAAATAAGGGCTAATATTACTCTGTAAATAAGGACTAGCTGCCATCCAGGAGGATTGCAGAGTCCGTAAGGATTCGAGCAAAGCAAGTTTTTACTGTTGTTTCCTTTCTAAAGCAGTATCACAAGAGCTTTTTCTGCCAGGTCCTTTGTGAAAGTTTGGGGTGCACAAGTCTGGGATACGGGGAGTTTGGATCCCCGCATCAGTACATTGTAAATGAGGTTGTGCTTTTAGCATTTCGAGGGTCTCACCAACAGGAGCTCTACGTTTTGCAGCTAATGAAGTTCAGAAAACAAAACCCGGTTGCTGTAAGAAGCGTTACTAAAACTCCCTTCATGCCAAGCAAAATCCAGATTTCAAAAAAATCTGGCGGTCTATCTATTATCCTCTTGGCGCCAGCTCATAACTCTCAGGAACTCGAAATGAATCCGTATGGATGGACTATTTACAAATGTTTGTATCTGGCTGCAGACACACTCCAAACACACCAACACAGAAAGCAGCTATTGTTCATTCAGTGCAAATAGGCTTTTACTTTGCAGTTAATAATCCACAAACAGATTTATTCTCTGAATAGTTAGCTATCCTCAAAACAGCAATATTTTTTTCAACCAGGCTAGGATTCCTGTTTTAATGACTGAAGGAACAAAACTATATGATTAGGTTTCCTTCTTTTTACTCTCTTGTGACATTAGACTGGCATTTGAGAATTACCATTAGAAGTCTGTGGTGGTTTTACAGCAAAACCCCAGAAAATACAACAAACTGAAATATGTAAAATACATCTTCAACCCCCCTCAGGATGGGATTGTGCATATATTCTGCTATAAGGTATATACCATGTATATAACATTATGCATACGTTCTTACTGTCTGCTCTAGGATACTCAAAGTCTCAGCCTATTTATTTAAGATCAATTTTTGTGATATCATTGATCCACCGAGCACTGGAACTGTCATCCTCACTCAGGAGTAGCTGCAGTAGCAGCTGAAATCCAACCCTTTCTTCTACATTTCCCTGTGGATTAAGCCCTCGGTGTATACACATAATAGACGCTCTCTTCGTGAAGATTATATGCCACTGGTAACAGACAAAAAAAAATGAACAATAATAAGGTAATATGTTTTAAAAATGTTGAGGAATTACAGACCAATCATTCTCTGCTCTGTGCCCAGAAAGATACCAGAATAAACAGTCAGACAATCTATTTAAGCGCTCAGAAGATAAAAGATGATAAGAAAAGAACCAGCATGGATGTTTTGAGAACCAATCATATCACGCTAACCTAATGCTTTCTGGTGATAAGGTGGCTAGGGAAGGCTAGGGAAGATGTCTGCAGGAGAGGAGCTGTGGTGGCAGACAGCAGGAGTGTCATTAACAGAGAAAAGCAGACAGAAAATCCAAACAACCAACCAGGAATAGTATGTTTTAAATGTGAAATAATTCTTCAAGGCTACTCATCAGTAAGACTACAGCTGGAGTACTCTGGCCTGTCTTGGACTCAATATTTCTAAAAATATATGGGTTAACTGAAGGGAATTCTGAGAACACGCCAAATAGTCGGAAATGCCGAAAACACAAAGCGTGAGGAAAGCCTGGAAGAACTGAACTTGGTGAGTCTGAAGGAGGACAGGAAGGGAAGTGAAATGCCTTCACACAAGTGAAAAGTTGTTCTGACCTACATGGCATTGTCTCTAGCTCTCTCATGTCTGAGGAGGAAGGCTGTAAAGTGTACTTCCCATCAGGGAGGGGAGTGGATAATTTCCTTGATTAAATTGCAAGGGAAATTTAGATTAAACACTAGGAAAAAAAAAGGTCCAGCCTAAAGGCTAGATAGGTAGTGGAATAAATAATGTAGAAGGCTGTGGAATTTCCATCAGTGGAAGGACAGGTTAAGCAGACACCTGTCAGACACGATTTAAGTCCAGTTTATGCTATCTTGAGATATAAATGATGGAGTGGGTAACTTTGTCAAAGCCCTTCTTCCCTTATCCCTGCTTTATATGACCCCATTTTTATTTTTGTCCTGACATCCAGCTTAAGGTTAGACTTAATTAAAATATTTGAAGCCAAATAACATACCTATGATTTTTGTGTTTCGCTCCAAACCATTTCAATTGGCAAAATTGGTGGCTTTTGAATAGACCATGGTACAGCAGCAGATTTCAAACGCATCTGGGAAGAGCCTCCCTGGTTTTTCTTTTACTCCTTCATCTGATCACCCCCAGCATGAAATCACCACTGATGCCTTTGCAATCATACTTCAGTTTCCCAGCGTTTGCAACAATTCCTCCATGATGGCCACAGCCTCTTCAGGAATCCACTTCTGAAATGTATTTCCTCATTTTCTTTGTTCCAAATACTGTATCTTTTTCAAACGCTCTTTTCATGGTGATTGTAGTTGAACTACTACTGCTTTTCAAATGTCTTTTTGCACTCAGGCCCCATTCTAGCTAATGTACTGTATGCCCTTGAGTTAAATTAAGTCAAAATACATCAACCCCAAAAGTTTTCACAGGCTTGCATCAGGTCTTTTGAAGTTCTGCACAGTTTGCCAACATATTGCTTATAAAGCATATACTAAAAATGGTAACTATTGGTAATATAACATTAATTATACTGTTGTGTGGAGTAGAGCACCAAGATTATTTATATAAATTAAAGGATCTACCAGAATCACAGATTAAAGAGTATTTTAAGCTGATGACATACCAGAGACAACAGGTGTAACTGAGACACAGTGAATGATGAGCGATCCTTAGGAGAGGGGATGATCTGATTGATGAGGGCTTTTTGTCCCCAAAACCCTACAAAATAAGGCAGATGAGGTTAAAAATTTGTACCTTCTTTTATTCTAGTGTCCAAACCCTGGAGATGACACCCAAGGAAATAATCTGTGCTCGACAGGGATGGTGGGCAGAATAAGCAATATATTTGCACATGAGGAAAATAATTCTGATAGGATGGGTGGTAAAACATTGGAATAACTTGACCAGAAATACCTTGTAAGATGTATCCAATATTGTAGCCTGCAGTAACAGAGCAGATAAATACCTTTTCAGACAGAGCAGAAGTACAGTTGATCCAGTCTGGGGGCAGAATGGATTGGGCGCAAATGGAGGACTTCCTCACAGCCATTCTCATTCTCTTATTTTACCTATTGCAGGAATAGGAAGCCATACCTTATAAAAACTATAGGCTTTTATAAACAAACATACCTGGAAAGAATGCATTTTAACAGGAGTATAATAAACCTGTGACTACCCATTTCCATTCAAAGGAAGAACCTTTGCTACAGATTCCGCTGACCGCATAAAATTTCAAACTGAAATGTGTGAAAAACTCAAAACTTTGGGGGAAAGCTGTGAATATTCAAATTTGAGTGCTTTGATTGAACCAGTACGCAACGAATTCATATTGCTTTCAAGCTGAAGAGATCATCTCAACAGCTCCCGGACCTTTCTTTTGGGAAAGTATCCCTACCACAACAGTGGTGTTACTGCGCACACATACTGATTTCAGTAATAACTGATTTAAGTGAAAAGGAGTTCTACATGCAAAATATTTTTAAGGAAAATATAACCCTTGGTTCACAAATCTGAAAGCTAAAATATTTGCACCCAAATGTAAATCAGTAGCCTTTGGCGCATGGTAGCTGAGTGAAATTCCATGAGACAGAAGAGATCAAACAATTTTCCAGTTGTTCCAATTTCAATTTCCTTTCCAATTTTAAAAGCCATGAAAATCTGCCTGTTGAGTGATAGAATCTCTTCTTCCTCCTGTTCACAGCTCATACCCTGCATCGGTACCCAGCCTCCCTGCAGAACTGGGGTCATCTTCCACCCCTAGTTCTGGATACCAACAGTGATCCAAAAATAAATTTCAGAGGTTTTGTTGCAACTTTCTCTATTAATTTTTTTTTTTTTTTTACACCAAACTTTACAGAGATAAATTTGAGAGACATCATTTTTATCTTTAGTTGTACGAATCAAGGTCCCAGAAAAAAAAAAAAAAAAATCAATCTCAGTTAAAGACATTTATCTTAATTTTCTGATCCTGGTTCCTATTTTTCAAGAGCAATAAGGGCTCAGGTATGATCTCGCACTGTTGATTCTGTGGATTTATGTCCAAGTGTAAACACCTGTAGAGTCAGAGCCAAAGATTTCTTTAAATTAGATGCTCAGTAGCCAACAGATATTTGTTATTATTTTTCAGGAAGTCCTGTTCTCATGAGATAAATACACAGAGGCAACTTTTATACTTCACTTTGTTGAATTCATTTTATGAGTTCTTCAGGCTTAGTGGTGCTTCGTTGCTTTTTGTAGATTTTTGTTTTTAAGATTATGTTTTCATCCAATTGTCCTTCTATAGATTTACACTAAGGACACTTTGTACCTAACCCTTTCATAAAAAGTGATTGAAAAGTTCAGCTGAATATGCTCAGTGCATTTTTTTTGCTTGTCATCTATCACAGATTTACTTCTTTCCATTCCATCTAAAAATATTGTTTTGTTTAAGAAGAAAAAAACCCTATCCTTGTGACAATTTGCATAATATGTTAATGCTGATATGCATCTAGACATCTGGATGGCATTTTAATATCTCATTCTCATTCAGACAACTAGAAACCACACAGATGGTAGAAACAATTTTAAGAGCATTGTTGTAAACAAATAAGGCAGCCAGGAAATCAAACACGCTCTAAGATAGGCTTTGGAGCCGCCACTGCTTTCTGTGTGAGAATACGCACATGACATGTTTTGACTGCAAGAGAGAGCAGCCTTCTTTGGTTCAGATAAACTAAGAGGTAAATGCAGGATTTTTAATTGAGATTGGGGATCATTTTATGTGAAACTCCTTACCCTGCCCAGCATAGCTGGCACCACAGATCATACTGAGCACTTGTGAGATGAAGATATTAGAGGCTCGAGACGCTGCTGGGCAGACTATGTGTTTTATTTTATCTTATTTTCAATTAGCAATAGAAGTACGAAATACGATTGCTTCAGGAAGAAGACATGTAAATTCTGTTTTCGTACTTTACATAATAATGTAACTTCTGGTAGTTATTTGCTCCTGTTGTTAAAAATTCATCTACATGAAGTTGTATAGGACACAGTAATCCCCTGCAGTCCCCTTTAATCTGCTTCTTGTTTGTACCTCTTTAGAGGTATGTAATCTGTCAGAACTAGAGCAGCTACTGCAAACGCTGATTTTTGGATGTCTGCTCAATGTGCTTGTGTAAGAGCTACACAACAGCCTTTTCTGTAGGTGGAGCTGCCGTCTCAGCAGATACTGCAAATTGATGTATCTCTCTGGATTGCATTAAAATTACTCACTCCTATCTTTATCAAATAACACCATAAACTCTTTATTTTTCCTTTCGCTATAGGTGCTCTCGGACCTCTAAGCAGTTATGGTTGCAGATCCCACACAATTAATTTCACTGACCTTATAGAATTTTTCAGGAAATCAGCTGTACTCAGTGAAGTACATAATACAAGGCTCCAGGACCTCCTCCTTCGTCTCCTGTAACACAGGTAAAAGTTACTGTTTAAATGCTATTCCTTCACTATGTAATTAGAAGTAAATGAAAACATTACAAAGGTATTAAATTTTACATTACAAAACTAGGTATCTAAGCCTCTACCCTCTACTGGTAATCCAAGGAACATTTCAGTAGTGAACACCAATGAGCTACTTGGAAACTCAGTTAAAATTTGTGCCCAATCAATTCAGCCAAGGTAACTAAAAACCATGGGACTCTCCTGAATTCAAGAGAATGGGATTAGAAGCTCATGGAAAGCTGGTAGTTAACCACCTCAGAAAACAGTTTATCAAGGGAACTTGTGAAAACAGTAGTTCCTAAAATACTTCTGCTTTTCCTCTCATCTCAAAACAGTGGATTTGCATATGGTAAATGCTAAGGAGGGAATGGAAGACAACTCACAGAAATGAAAGACAAAGCTAATGGAAATTTAAGACAAAAAAGGCCTTAAGTTATCTCTGAAGCCTAGGAATAAAAACAATACTGCAGCATAACAAAACCCAAAAGAAGCCTTTCAGAGTGAATGCTGAATAAACCAACCTTCCTTGAGACTGTGACCTGCTCCCAGGCTGACGACCGTTCCCGTTAACCTGTGGGTGATGCCCACTACTGGGTGATATTCTTCTTTCCCATAGATGTTTCTCTCAGGCTCCATCTCTTGCACTTTTCCTTTCTCTAGGAACACTTCTGCACCTGAGTTTGGTTGCCTTGACCAAGCTGTGAGCCAGGTAAGTGCAGTGGGTTGAAGACTGTCACCATGATTGGGATCAGGAGCTCTTGGCAGGTGAACTGGAGGTGGCAGGAGTTGGAATATGGGCCAGGAAGTCTTCTGCAGTCTAATGCAGCTATGAAAACTTTATGTGCCACATTTTTAAGTTCGCCTTAAAAAAGAAAAAAGAAAATCAATAAAACTTTAATCCTAAGCATGCTTACTTTGACAAATTTAGTTAGTGTCTGGCAGAAAAGGGAGGATAAAAATAGTCATTTAATTTTTAGTCTGCAAATTGTAAGATTGCAAACAGCATTTGCTCTCAAAGATGAGTCTTTACTTTGTTCACACAGCTGGATTTTTGTGATGTCTGGTACACGCTTAAAGAAAATCATGATCTAATTGTTCATCCTTCAAGCCTGTTGATGATGGAGCTATTGTGGCAACTAGAATGGATAGAAAAAACATTAGTAACAAATGATGCAAGCGCCTCCCTCTGATCACAGAGTTCTGGAAAGCAGGAAAATTATTAAATTATGAAAGGGATAGTCAGAAAGCAAGAGACAGACACATTAAAAGCACAGAATTACTCTTTGTTCTTAGGCAGATGGGGCTGATGCATTCTCTTACCAGGCTTAGCAAGTTGGTAGAGGAGGAGATGGCTCCAGCAGCAGGAGTGCTTGGCTGTGGGGTGTGATTGGCGTCAGGAAGCTTCAGGACATGCCTCCACCTTTCCTTCTCTGCGAATTGCACTTTCCACTCACCCTGGTTTTACAGCAATGAGCATTAGTGAAGCAGGTCAGAGAATCCAAAGTTATTTTGGAAGTCCATCATTTCTCCAAATATCAATCTTCCTGCATCTCAGAAAACACAACAAGCAGGCATTTTTATAGGATTTCAAGAGCTTTTGGTGAAAGGTTTTCATAAAATATGTATGAATTCATTGTATATACGCAATAAAAAAAGAACAGATATATCACAGAAGATCATATTTTTGTGTCATCTTTGGTGAGAAAATATAGATCAATCGATTCTAAACTCTTCTTTTGCCAGTATAGAAACAGTACAAAAAGCACTGAGGTAACTGATGTTGACACCACAGGAAGAGTTATTATCTAATGAGTTTTCTGTAGTCGGATCTACAACTTATTCAATCCCATATTGAAAGAAATTAATTTTGTGTCTACTATTCTTTATCAATTTATGAAGAACAAAAAAGGTGTTCCAAGTCACTCATTTAAACCATAGAAACATTAAAGCATTTTGACTAAAAATTGATAAGAACTTTTATGTAAAGAATACGATGGCTTGTTCCTTAAACCTATTTCCAAAATGAACACCTTTTTATAAAAAATGAAATTTCTCCAAAACGATGTAGCTGGTCATTCAGGCTACATGATTAAATTTGGAGATTTGAAAGCAACTGAAAATAGGGTTTTAAATCAGCTGGTATTGATCTGCATTATGAGTATAATCCCCACTGTTTGAATAGGTGGAGAAGAGGAATTACAAAGCCTGAAGACGACTTAAATCTGTTACCAATAATTTGTGCAGTCCTAGGTAGGTAGCAGAAAATCAGTTGGTAAATTGAGGGATCATGATAGCCTGTATTTTAAAGAATTTTTTAAAACATTATGAGGAACTTGGATTCCTTAATTCCTATAAAGAAACCATCATTGCAGGTTCGTGCACAATAGCATTAGACAGAAAAATTCAAAATTCTATCCGCGTTATGACAGTGATTTCAAAAGGTACATTATTAAAAAAGAGGCATAATTAAAAGGTCAGGGACTCCTTGCAAATTGTTCCAGGATTTAGTTATTTACCTTAATCAATTACAAAAAAAAAAAAGGTAGGATTGTCGCCTCCATTTGCATGCCCAGAATAGCTCTTTTGGAATTGCTCCAATACTCTGTGCAATTTTAGGCTTAGGACAGCTGCTCACTCTAGTCAAGCTGATAAAATTTCACCAAAAAAATACATCACTCTGTGTGCAGAACTAGATGGAGGCAAAGAAGTATCAAAATGCTTGATTTATCTCAATACCTTGCAGCAAAGCTCCCCCTGCTCTCAGAAATATGAAGGTGGAACCATGGAAAGGCTTTGAGTGTAACAATGTGCCAAGGGAAAAAATGGAAATGAAAGGGAAGAGAGGCGTTTTCCCTGGTGGGATTTAATTGTGTTGTTGACTCTCTCTCTCTCCAGGATCCCACCTCCCAGCCGTCCTGAAGCAAACGACATTCAAAATGGTCTCTGGTGCTACACTACAGCTCTATGTGTCATTCTAGTGATTGGCTGTGGAGTCCTAAGCATGGGGTTATTTAAGCTCCAAGTCAGGGGTTTTTTTGGGAAATGGCTTACTCCTAGTGCTGTCTCTGTGTCATTTGTGGAAAAGCCGTCTTTACAATCCTGCCTCCCACCAGCTGGTCTTCTGTTGGTCTTCAGACGTGTGTGTCTGTGTGTCTGCCATGGAGCAGCCACCTGCAAGGCATTCACAGATCAATTTACTGTCGAGTGCTTTGGAGTGATTCTATGCTCAGTTTGAGATGGAGTTGTCCTCAGTAGCTGAATTTCAACGACTGTTTCCTACAGTTGTACTTACAGTAAATTAAGCCATTTCAAAGGGTTTTCATTTAGACACTGGCAAGGGTTTCTGTACTTAATGTTGTTTTGATTGGGATCTACTCTGTAGGACTTCTGTGTAGTTCTTGGTCCTCCCCGCAAGCAGATTGTGAAGCAGAGGTTTCTATAGCATATCCTAGTTCTGTCAAAAGCTAATTGCAGACTTCACAAGTGAGGCAGGGTGATTTCCAAGTCACCCCTTCAATTCAGGATCAGCCCTGGTGCAACCAGACTCATCTCACTTGTGCTTCAGTGGGAGCCCTTCCTCTGATAACCCCTTCGTACCTCTCTCAACATTGGTTCCGTTTTCCAAGCCAAAGAGAAAAACACTTCCCTACAGATGTGCTTTCCACTTATTATTAGATTTCCTTGCTGGTATATCCTTCCTTTTTACAGACAATTTGGCCAACCTTTGCACCTTAAGGGGCAGAAAAGTTAGATGCAGGCAAAGCCCTTGAATTCCAGCAAAAGAGAATCTCATTCTGCTGATGCTCAGAAATTCCTCTTCCTTTTGTCTTGTGGACCATGTGGCAAGAGACCTGCTGCTTCTTTCTCCTTGTGTTATTAAAACTCCCCTCCTCTCTTGATCACCACGCAAAATAGGTAGTGTCCTAAAATGGTATCAAGTAAGCAAACTCCTCCTGGAAGAACAGTGAACGTTTCTCAGCAATTTCTAGGAAAAGTGTCTCATCTGTGTGGATGAAACTCCATCTGAGCAGACTGAGGAAATGCTTTGTTTGTATGTGTGCATTATGTGTGTATGTACAGTACTTGTAATAGAAATGGTACTTCCTAATTTTCTTAGCTGTTTTTTGTTTAGCGGGATCAGTTTTGCCCTCGTTCTTTGGGATGTGGATATCTTGAACGTATTTGTAGCATTTATAAAAGTCATTCATACGTTCTTATATTTTATGAGATCTGAGGTATCTAGTAAAGTTCTAGAAACCTCTTTTTTCCCCCAGCCTAACAGGAGATAGGACTGTATTAGATTATATGAAATTTAAATGCATTAGCTGTTAGCCAAAGTGAATTTTCATATAAATTAATATTGTTATTGTATTTTAATAAAGCAATAGCATTTATGGAATTATGTAGACATCAATCACTTGGAGGTGTCTTGGAACAATTATTGACTTCATGCATCATCTGCTTCTTCACTTCGAAATTTGTTGCACTCTTCATAAATATCATATATCAGTGAGCCATAAAACACATTCTAAATGCCTTCAAGCCCATCACAGACACTGTTGTTAGAAAAAGCCCCCTGAGCCGATGACATCCTAATATGTGACTATGTAATTAAAATTTTGACATATGCAAAGAGTTGTAAAATAGATAAAAGAGTATGTATTGTAAATAGAACTTTAAAGGCTCCAAGCAGATGGTTTGTTTGTGGAAGAGGTTCGGGGAGCGCCAAGAAATGACAAACAGATGGCTTAGGTGTGAAGGACAGGCAGGGAAATTTGGAAGAGTTGAGGATGCAATGGACGACTGGATTTTTGCAGACACCAAGTGAATCACGAGGCTTGAACAGAAGGTTAAACCTTTTACATTTTTCTATTTGCATTTATATAAATGTGTCAGTGGAAAACGTCCAGCAATAAACCCTGATAATAACACTCAAGACAAGTCATGCTTTATAGGCTCGAGGGATAAAACGTCTGTTCAAACTGCAGATATCACTTGAGTGATAACACAGGCACTTCTATCCCAAGTCATAAGTGTGGGCTGAGTTGTCTTAATTCAAACAGAAATATTCAGAATTGTAGCAAAACCATATTGCCAATATTTACAGGTGCCTGAAAAATAGTTTCAGTAATGTACTAAATGAACTAACGTTTGCCAGCTGCTGCTTCTTCCGTGGCTACTAACTTTTGTGTTAGCAGCATGCTGAGTGAATTGAGTACAAATTTAGGTGAATATACACCAAAATCATGTCTAAAAAGGAATCTCATTTGGGCAGAAAGATCAGGTCATACATTGCTTGTTTTTGGAAGCTATGGCAGGTCTTAAATCGTGACCAGATTAAAATTATGACACTGCTAAATCCATCCTTGAGTCTAATTTTCTGCTACATTTTGACTCTCTCAGATTTGTCAGACCCCAGGCAAGCTCGAAATATACATCACCAGCTTCAAAACAGAACAATTTCTGCACACAAATGGGCAAAAATCACTTTCAGTAATCAAAATCAAATTTCCTAAGAACCATGAAAGTGCCGGGATTTTGAGAGTGCTCTTCGATCAGATTCTGTATGAAAACTTGATCAATGTAGTAAAGGGGGGATATTTATGAAGCCTTTTGCAGAAGTCAGTTCGTTTTGTCAGCAGGTATTCATTCTGAAAATGGTAACTGAAACCAAGAAAACCGGAGGCACAGTCAAATAAACATCCCCATTTTATAGCAAAAGCTAATGCCCAACTGAGAAAATAGAAACTTAAAAGCATCACAAAATGATCCTCTGTGTATCTTTGGGAAAACTTGACTGAACAGATTTTTCAAAGATATGGAGAAAGATTTCAGGGATTATTCCAGAGAAAAAAAAATCAAAGCAAGATAGAGACCTCAAGTCCTTTTGGAAATTGTGCTCTGCCCACCTTGCCTGGACTGAAAATCTCACCACAGCAAGTTAGCCCAGCAGATTGTATTAATATCCCTTAATATTTACTGTTCGCCAAATATTCAGAAGTGTTAAAACTACTGTAGGGTACAACATGTTTTTCAAAATTTAGCTTTTACAGGGCTGAGAGGGAAAAAACATGTCTATCCAGTACAGACTACTAAAAGGTCACCACTCTTCTGCAGGAACTCGATGATCTTTAAGGTTCCTTCCAACTCTAACCATTCTACGATTCTATGAAAATAACTTAATTTTGTAAATTATGTAATCAATATTTATTCTCTTCTCTTTCTACAACAAGTTGTTTACATTTGAAATGGCATTTATGTTCGTGAAAAGTAAATTTCTGCACAGCGGTTGTTATGTGGGAACCTTTTGCAGGTTTCCCTGAAGTTTACCTTGCAACTTTTTAACTTGCAAAAAACCCAACACAATCATTACTTTTGCATCACGTGGTTTCTTGCATAACAGCAAGAGAAATAGCATTGGTAGCTGCGTGCTGTGTAGATACTATGGCGGTGGGGGAACACTGGAGTGCTCGTAAAAAACCTTGTCTTTGCTGGCTACTGCTGCATTATATAAAGCCTTGGCATTGTTTATTACAACTATTTGAAAGACTGGCAGAATATGGTTCCTCCAAGAATCAAACCAGAGTTTCGTACAGTGTCCCATAGTAAATACTATTGAAAAGAACAACTACCTATGCTTGTTTTTGAGGAGTTCCCATAAACTGGTTAAAGCTAAGTCTAGCTTTCTGCCTTACCAAGCCCCAGGAGTTATTCCAAGTCTCACCTGCAGAGCAATCTGCCTTGCGAGGTACACGTCCCTTTTAGGCTTTAGCTATTTTTTGAACTTCATCTGCATTTATTTTGCTTACTGGATAATGTCTTTAATCCCTGACAAACTTCTTTTCCTCAGCAATCTTGTTCTTTTGTATACATCTCTCTGCCTAGTTAATTTTGTCTCTGCATTTCTCAGGCACGCCAAATGGCAGCATCCTCCCAGCTGTCACTTCTCCTTATGGTGGCAATCCCTTCTCCTGCCGGCTTCTCCCTGATTTTCCTACTCAAAACATCTCTATTGCTTTGCTCTCCGTTCCTCTGGTACTCAAGTTTGCTATCATGCAGCATAATTCTCATCATCGATCCATACTTTTTTCCTAGCATGTTGGTAAATTTATCTTCTTTTTGCCTGGAGAGGAGCTGCGTGTTTGAGCTATATGTTATTCTCAGAAGGATGAACTGATTTGACCTCCTCTTTTTTTTTCGTGGCTAAGAGAGAGACTGTTACTTGTGATGTTTTTTTATCTCACTCCTGTATTCTAGGCTATCCTGGTTCTTCTCCTTGATTTCTTTTATCTGCTAGGTATCACACCATACCAGCTGTCCAAAGGAGATGAATTTTAGTAGGGCTGTTTGTGCTATGACAGCTAAGGTTGTGTCAGAAAAGTATTATAAATGACATCCTTCAAAACTTTCTAATAGCCATAAACATTTGCTCTGAAAAACTGTGTGGGTTTTTGCTAAGGATATTATTTTTATGTTTATAAATCTAAACGTGATTTATATAAATTATTATAAATAATGTGCAAATAAAATATATTGATAAATTCTAAATGCCTAATAGAAACAATAGAAGCATATAATAAATATGTATATAACTAGAGATTGCTAATATTTCAGTGGGGGGATTGCTCTTATGTAAAAATGTTATTTGAATAACAAACAGCATAGCTATTTGGGGATATGTATTTTTCAATAAATGTAAAGCACAGAAATTGTATTTAGATATAAATGGTCCTCGAAACTAAACCTGAGCATGGGGGGAATTGCTGAGAGTCGGAGGTGGCTCTGCCACACTGGGACAAGTCCCTGCCAGGTACCACGCAGGTGGCTTGCGGGAGGAAGGCAGATCCAAGGAGGAGCGAAAAAAGGAACTTTTGTTATGGATGTCTGACAGTCATAATCTTTTCTTTCCCCTTCTATTAGGGCTGTGGCAAAATTATAGTAAATTTTGTTTTGTTCTGTTCTCCTCTCTGAGGATAAAAATCTTAAGCTCATTCCAGTGAGGAAGGCTGTGCCCTCATTTACACTGAAGTCAATGGTTTCTTCAGATGACTTCAGATTTATAGTGCCCTGAGAGAAGAATTTGACCCATAATTTTTTTAAAAATAGTTATGTTTTTTTGCAGACTCTTCCTTCTGAAGACTCACTTCACTCAGCCATCAATATTCACACTTTAAAGGCTTATTTTCATCAAGTTCCATCAATGACCTTTAGAAATTGGTCCCTTCAAATAAGAAAAAAGACCTCAATTACAACAACATCTGCCTCCATCTAGCACTTTATTTGCCTTAGAGAAGGGATGGAATGATGATTAAGTTAATGGATAGGTCATTTTCATTTTTCACGTTTACCATGTAAGTGGCTCCATGAATCACCATTTATCTGGAGCCCAATCATGGAAGGCAGTGGCAAAACATCCATTGACTTCCACAAGCTCTTTTCCTGCACTCTTCAGCGAGGGGAAGTGGAGTACTGGCATTAATAAACCTTTACAACCCATACGATAATATATTTGGCTTTCCTTAGGGCTGGAAAATAAACATTACTGTCCTCAGGCTCCCGTTTCTCTAAAATCTCCGTTGGCTACCTCAGCTTTTTCTATCAGCACTGTTAGGCAGCATCACAGCCGTACGTGGCCACTTGCAAGCAGTAAGATGACAATTTTGCTCCCTTAGCTGGGATAAAACAGTGAAATGACAGCAGAAGTGAATGATTTCTCTACCAACTTACTCTCTTTTACTAGTCCGATGCAAATATATGACCAAAGCGATACGGGCAGTGATGGAGTGAGACATTACAGGGTCCCAGTCCAAGTACATGTCACGCTGCAAAACACTGCACAGCCCTGTTTGAAGGGACAGAAAATTTTCGCGTGTGCATAGACTGCTGATGCTGACCATGAATCCCCTCAGCAGAAAGGATGAGTAAAATACAGGATATGTATAATGTAAGAGAGGATACGTCTAAGACACAGAGCCAAAAACTGAAGTGTTTAGGATTTGGGGAGGAATTCAGCTCAGTAAGGAGAAAGCCATGAAATCAGAGGGTGAGCCCCTGTGAGTCTCCACCGCAGCAGCTTACCTTGTCCTGTGGCTTCTGAGAAGAGCCTGCAAATCGACCGCCTCATTCTTCCATCCAATTATAGCCGTTTCTTTGCAGAGTTGCAAGGATCTTCCTCGAAGGATTCAATTCTCCAGCCTTACTCAGCCTTACTTGTCTGTTCTTGGACTTCCCCAACATAATGCTGTGAAATTCCCTGTGCATACACACACATTTATACAGAAACATATGCATACGTAACTGTGTATATAGATACATGTATATATACACATACAGGTTGAGATTGAAAATACAGGTTGAACCAAAACCAGCTCATTTTAAAAGGGCACAGAAGCTTTTAGCAAACAAAGGTTAAAGACATTAGGTTGTCAGTTGAAAAGAAAATAGGCCCCCACTAGTATGTTAAAAAGCAAATAAAAGATCAGTATGCACATTACCATTGAGATTTGTTTTCTGAAAGATCACGTATTAAAAAAGAGGGAGGAAGCAGAATGACTTGGTGTAGTGCTGGAGGTGACACTGAAACTTTAAAAGACAGCAACAAATAGAACCAAGTGGGAAGGAAATACACAAAAAGCACAGCTCTCCTCGGAGCAGAAACACATTACAGTGAGAGGCTGTTTGACCATTCCATTTGTTGACAAAGTTATAAAGATCAAGACCATTAGACTGAGCAAGTAGTCAAGATTTACAAGAAAAGGAACAGTAACGTGAAAAAAAATAGAGATAGAGTTTTTTATTTGAACTGACAAATTACATTTATTATTCAAACACTATAACCATCAACTGGCTTAACACCAGAAGGAGCTTTGAAAGATGAGATATGAAAAGAACTTAAACGCAAGGCTGGGAAGAACAATATGATCAGCATAAGGGTGATAAAAAACAGCCCAGAAAGTTGTAAAAAAACTTCTGTGGCCTACAGAGAAGATACAAACTGGGATGAATGTGGTGACTTCAGCATAAGCAGGGGCTGGACTGCAAGGGCTGAGACAGCAGTGTTTTACTGATGGAAAATGCCAAAGGCAAGTGTGTGACACAATCACTTGCGTTGCAAAGCGGAGAGAGAGACACATAAAATGAAGCGCCTCTGCGATGAACACACTGCCTGCACCGCGGCACCAACAGCAGCAACATCCTCAACGAAGAAATACAGGAGCTGCATAATTCAGCTGTGTGTAAATGCATACTCAGAAAAATGTCCTTTCATCCCTAATCACAGAGTTCTGAGTGTACACACACATGTACACACATGTGCACACACAGGTAGATATAAACATTTTTTCTAACGGCAGAAGTTTGCCCTACGTCCCCTGAGAGCGCGGAATGCCAAAATAACTCAGTATCATGTTGGAACATATCAGCTGTAAAAAGCAACCCATCTAAAAACCTAAGCAAAATGTTATTTCTACAGAGGATGTTATTCTGTTTAAACTGCTTTTCCTTATCCTTCAAGGGTATGGCATCTAATCGGCTGAAGAAAACATATATCAATTCTAAGCCACATTCATGAACTTCATTCAAAACCCAGGACTCCTCCGAGTTATTGAACCGTTAAAGGCCTCTGTCAATTTTCACGTCAAGGTTAATAATCAAATTATTAAAACAGTTAAAGTTACAACTGCAGCAGTAAAAATGCAACATTGTCAGCCATTTTATGAGATTCAAGAACAATCCTAGACGGTTTTTGATGTGAAAACTGTGTTGAACTGTTTGCAATTAAAAGGTAGCTGCCGGAAAAGGAATTAAAAACATTGCTCATAATGCTATCAAAAGGAAGCTGTTTGATTCTTCTTTCCAGTAAGGAAATTTATCTTGCATTTGATTTATTAACAATACTTCATCACTTTAATTTACCTGAGTTTGTTCAGATTAGGAATCTGAATGTGCCTCCAACATCAGAAGTGCCTCATCAAGAACAACGATGCATTTGCGCTGCACAATTAACAGCTGACAAACTCAGAAGCCGGGCAATACAAAGTCTTGGAGCAAAACATACCATAGATATAATTAATATTTTTACTTACAGGCTTGCCAGCACGCAGGGAGAGGGCTAGAAGGATAATCCTTGTAAAGGACTGTGCCTTGAGCGATGTTAACTCCAGCATTGGACCCACCCTGCTGTGAAATCCCTGCTGTGGTGGGACATTTCTCATACCAGGGAAGAAGCCTCCAGGATGGAGCACCCCAACATCATGGGAAAGAGAGAAGAGAGAAATTTGACTTCCCTTTGACTTTTACGGGGCTGCAACTTCAGGCTTGGGGTTGTTTTCTTCAGATACTCCCAGCCTCAATTACACCTAAGAGCTAGGACTTAAAATCTTCTTTCTTGCAGCAGTCTAGAAAAGCATCCCTCATTTTGGGCTAATCTCCACCTGGCATTTTCTGTCTCCCTCCATGTTTTATGGAAGGTGACCGGCTGGGTATTTGTAACTCACTCAATAATGCTAATTCAGTAATGATCACTACTCCTTCACCTTGCTACATTCTGGATTTGGGCATCCTCAATTAGTTTCCTTATTGAAACTAACAGAATTATTCATGTGCTTATAGGTGTGGTTGAGCATTTCGCACTTTAGAAACTTATTTTTAAAAAGCTAACCAGCAGCTGGAGTTAATGTTACATGAAAAATTTTAATCTCAGTCACATTTTCAGTAACTCTTAACCTTCTGATTTTCTGCAGTTGGGTTTGAATCATCCAGACATGTCTTCTTTAAGTGTAAGCTATTCTGGGGAAACTTGACCAAAAAATGTGGATTATTCTACAATTATATGTAAATATGTATATCTCTACATGTATGTGTTTGCAAATTATTTCTACTAAGCAGTGGAAAGTTGAAATTTGCTGTAGAAACATTTGCTATAGAAATATTTTCCAGGAGGAGAAATGTGTTGAAATTCCTTCAAGCAATCTTGCTGACAACTTCACTAAATTCTATTGCTGTTTCTATTTTGGGACAGTTTGTGAAGGATTTATCTGCTTTGCGAAAAGCTCAAAGATGGTGTTGTACATTGTATGATGATACAATGAATTCAGCCTTCATGTTACCTTTCAGACTCCTGCACTACAGCCATCTTTCAGTTTTATGATTGGGTGCTGTGTATCAAATGTACAACACTGCAAATTCCTCACACCTTCAGTTAATTGTGTTGCTCTTAAACATTGCTACGACATCCAGATGCTGAGTTCCTACTGTGATACAAAAATCCACAAACATGCAGGAAATGATAAGACCTCTGGCCAGGTGACTGAAAAAAACAACGGTGGCATTCGCATTTAGGTCATAGGAATAAATCACATGAAAACTATTTACCAAAAACATACGTAGCTGGACAAAAAGCGGAGCAAAACTATTCCAATAGTTGTGCACCCACACTCACCTGAGTTGTGTTTAGAGAAATCTGAATGAAAGCAAGCATGTCCTTGAATGACAACTAGGCTTTGGTGCACACCAAAATAAAATTATAATTAATATAACCAGTATCTCTAATCTGCCATAGCAAAATATGCCCATTTGGTAATAAACTGCATCACTTGCAGTGTGTTTCCATATATGAAAAATCAGCTTCCTTAATTAAGGTTCAGAAAACAGGAAAGTAGTAGAAAAAGATAAAGCCCATTGTACAAAATCTAACTTCTAACTTCAATTTGAAGTAGATAATATGCATGTAGACGTGGCAGTATCTGTGGGATAAATTGCTAGAAAAAACCTACTAGAATTAACTTCTCATTCTATTAGTTTGCTATTGCTGAACGTAGCAGTATAATGTTGTAAAAGTCACTCCCTCGATGTATATTGTTTCTTTATAGTAAAATGTCATGATTTATTATTTTTATTTACCATCACCTGTTTTTTTCTCTGGAGGACCAGCTGATTAGTCTCACTTCAGGCAGTTTCAAGCGGAAAGAGAGAAACAGCTAAAACAAGATAGGAAAAAACACTACAGGAGCTATTTTGCTCTCTCCGTAATTTGAAAGGGCTCTTCAGCCACTGTGCTGTGAAATTCCACCGGGTTCTGCTGGAAGAAAGAGAACGCTGCAGGCAAAGCACTGAGGAATTAACTTGGTTTTTTTTCAGCTGTGTCTCTCTCCTTTTTTTTTGGAAAATATTTTTAGATTAAATCCTTGTTGTAGACTAAAATAAATCTCATACTTGAGATATATAATGGCAAATCTTATTTACTCTGTGTGGTAGTAAGAAGTCTGTTTTCTCAGGCACTGTGAGAAAATAGGGTTCCACTTATTCGGTAAGATGAGGATCAAAGATGGTGCTGCTGGAGCAAGGGGACACGGTGTCTTCCTACTGTCTGACCCACTGGTTACTGTCTCTGCCTCCAAGAGCAGCTCAGGAAGAGAGGATCTCAGGGCAAACCGGTCCCGAGGACCTGCTGATCACACTAAACGCATTTCAGGGCCGTGCGTTGAACGCTCCACCCTGCAGTGGTTGGAGCATATAGGGGTGCTGCTGGAGCACATCTTCCAGAAGAAAGCCAGTTGTGGGTACTTTGAGATGGGAACCAAAGCACAGTAAGGGGAGACAACCAGAAGGTGAGTTTCAAAAGGGCACTCCTGCCTGTGTTGAATGAAACCACTCATTTTTTAGTGCACACTTTGAGCAACCTGGTCTGGTGGAAGGTGTCCCTGCCAGTAGCAGGGTGTTGGAACGAGACGATCTTTATGGTCCCTTCCAACCTTCCAGTCTTCCAACCATTCTACAATTCTATGATTCTAATGCAGATGCACTTGTTTTTGGTTAAGTCAGGGCAGAATAACAACAGGGTAAGCGATTCAGTTGTTCAGATGTGACGAGAACACTGTGGTACTGGTAGCAGAAAGAGGTCTGCTGAACAGTTCTTTACTTTCACATGAAATGATAGCCCAGGGAAGTGGTGGAATCTCCACCCCTGGTGGTATTTAAAAGACGGATAGATGTGGTGCTGAGGGACATGGTTTAGCAGTGGTCTTTGGCAGTGTCAGGTTGATGGTTGGACTCGATGATCTTAGAGGTCCCTTCTAACCTAGACAATTCTATTATTCTATGATTCATATGACCAAAATTAAAAAAAAAAAAAAAAAAAAAAAAGTGAAACCTGCAAGGAAAAAGTTGCAGTAGCTTTGCAAGTTCTCCAGGTGAGACTGCTGGGGAATAAGCTGACTCTTCATGTGCTGGGCCTGGGGTGGGTGACGTGTGCTGAGGCCAGTTTGGGAGGAGCTCAGAGTGGAGGTACAACATCTCCTACCTGCATCTGCAGAAGCCTTGAACCAACCGCCACAAGAGTGAGATAACCACATGCCAGGATTTTTAGTAGCCTCCAAGCACCTCACTGCTCCTCCAAAATACTCACTGACACCCTGTTGGTACAACCTTGCACTTGTGGGAGGCTGTGGAAGAGAAAGTGATCCAAGTTATTCCAATTTCTTCAACAAAGTCCACTCAGGAAACTAATGACAGCTAAACAGAACAAGCCCAACTCTTCTTCCCTCAAAAATAAGGCAATGGTAGGGATAAAATCTTCATGTTATCTGCTATCATTCAGAATAATTACCTTTATTATTGGCTTATTTTAATCATCCTTAGACCCACTAGAATAGTATTTTCCTTTCAAAGTCAACGGAACATAGAGTTTTAGATTACTTATATTTATGAAAGGAATATGATGTGATGTGCCAGCAGGAGACAGGATATGCCAACCCAGGAGATCTTTTCCCACTTCTTTTTCTCTTTTAGTGTTCCTGTGTTTCTACTTAGGAGGCTGGTATAATGAAAGTGGTACTCATAATATGCAATATATTTTTCCAGATTACTTTAATAGTGCCAAAAAGATAACCAGTGAATAACCATAATAAAATATATGTAAAGGGGATCACAAATCTCACTGATGCAGAACAGGAAGAATTTATTTTCAAAGTGTTACTAACGACTTTCTGCCTGCCCCTTTGAAAATTGCTTTGAGCTTAGTACTATCCCTTGGAAATCCAATTCATAAATTCACAAGCAGCATGAAATTCCAGTAGGAAATAAAACACTTTTATTCAAATGTATTACAGCATGTTAATGCTGTTTCTTAGAACATAAACTGTGGTAAACACTGCACTCAAATACAAGCAAGGAGTGACCTTACTTCGGGGTTTTGAAAAGTTTCTGGGTTAAAAGGCAAAGCTCAGCACACAGAGAGCTCACAGATTATGGAAAAATGGATCCAGACGATATTCTGCGGTTTATGCAATCAAAGAGGAAGCGGCATTCCTGTGAGCAGCGCATACCTTCCCTGTGTCGAGGAATGGGTAGAGGGACAGGCACGATGCTTCCCAACCCACTGCCAAAAAAAGCAATATGCAGAGAGCAGGTGCTGCAGACTGGTGCTTTGGCAGCAGCGCTGTCTCATTCACCAGCTGCTGATAAGTGATAATTTTTCATGGGAGCTATCTCAGAAGCATTTCTGCAAGTGGCTGGTTCTCATGACTGACTCTGCTCTCATTTTACTCTGAGTGCTCCTCTTAAGCACACTCAACTGATCTGCTCTGCCTGGAGGGCGAGAGAAAGTTGCTGAATTTCTAAATATTGCCACTAAACACATACTGGTTTGTAGCAGGACTCTGGAGAAAAAAACTGGTAGTCTCCTTATATCATACTCTCCATAGCTCTGCTGAATACCTTTTGCTCGGTGCAGATGGAAAAGGCTTCTGATACTACCCAGCGTTGCCAGTGCATATTTGGCTGCCTTATGTCAAGAGCTGCTCACTCCCTTTTCCTCCTCTCTTTTTTAAGGGAAAGCAACTAATATCCTTAGAGAGTCATAAGAGGAAGCAACAGAGGTATCTGAGACAGAAAAAAATCGAGGAGCTCAGAACTTCCTTAATAACTGATGGGTGCGATGGACCCAGAGGGTGCCCAGGGCCTGGGAGCTCTTGTCCTGCATCCCAAGAGGTGTGTGACTCCTTGGGGACTCTGCTGAGGACTCGTGTGAAATCACTGGTGACACCGCAATGGAGTGAAACGGTGCCTCTTTGGAAAAAAAAAATAAAATCCTTAATTGCAAATCAGAGTAATTACCTTCAAAAAAAGAAAAGATTAATTAACTGCAGCTCCTGTAGGTCCTGGGGAATGGGAAGTTGTCAAGCCCAGTCCAGTTCTTGAGACAAGAAGTGAAAGATCAGCCACCTGGAACGGCACCACCAGGGAAGGCTCCGGAGCAGCCGACATGGCTTTCGTGGGAAACCTCATGTCCCTCTCATCTTCTGCAATTCTCAAAATATTAAACAGTAAATGAAAGTGACCTCTGCTGAACGTCAAGACTTATGCAAACTTTTTCAATAACCAAGTAATTTACCCCCCCACAGCTCACTTTTAATTATGATTTCGTATTTTTTAATAATTGCTAAAGTGCCTATAAAACAAGAAAGGGCAACTTCATCGACTAGGATGACTGAATTACTGAAAAGACAGAAAGACTGAAAGGAAGGAGGAAATATCAAGAATTGGCTGATTTGGGATCAATACTCAAAAGTCGGTATTTATCCACAAACGCTGTCTTGATGTCTCTGTAGATGTATGATGTATCTCTGTTATCAGTATGTTGATTTATAAGAAAGGTTGTTAAAGCTGCCTATGTTTCTAAACAAACATTTTCATAGGTAAAAAAAGTCTTGCTGAATTATAATCTTTCCTCTCACAATTTAAGGATCTATGTTTTATAGAGCAAATGGGCGATTACCACTTGTGTCAGGAGCACTCATTTGATGCAAGGTCTCTGCAGCGACTCAGAGCATCCTTCCCTTCAGTCCCTGCTCCGCTTCCTGAGGCCAACAGGCTACGTATGGCCCATCCCTGTACTACTCTTCCCTCTGGGATAACCTGCAGCCAAACAGCCTCTTTAAAATATTACTTAACAAAAGCATTGTAGAGAAAATCTATTTGAAAAAGTAATACGGAGCTAAATCTCCCTTCAGACCCCCACTCCTGGGATCTGGGAAAGGTCAGCTCCTTCAGGCTTTTCCACAAGCCTCCATCAGCTGGGGCTGCAAAGCCCCCCTGATGCCCCCAGCCCTGGATTTCTTAACCCTTTCCTTTTGAACTCCAAGATCCCAGGCTGGGTAAAACTCAAGAGACTCACTTGTCACTCAAGAGACAAGAGAAGCAAAATCTTCAACATAAACTGCACGAGCCTTTGCCTGCTGAGAAAGAACCTAGATGTTCCTATTCCAGCTTGATGGCAATAGACCAATTTTCGTATTTTCTACCTTACTCTTTCTTAAAAGTCTAGGAATTCAGAGATCATGATGAATAACAAACACTCTGCTGCATTTGACTAATGGCCTCTCTCAGTAACTATGTTGTACTTTGGCATTCTTGCACTGTACCCTCTGAAGAGTTTGGTGCATTATTAAATATCAATTCCAGTTCTGTCGTTTCAGGCTTAACGCAGCTGAAGCCGTCTTCATATTTGAAAACCAGGTCCTAAGACAATCACATGAATATCTCACTGCTTAAAATTAGACATCTAAATTCACCTTAAACATCCAAATAAAGTCAGATCAGTCCTCAAAAATGCTAAGAATCTGCAACATTCACAGACACCAGTGAGATTGGATAATACACACAGCTTCTTTAGAAATAAAGAACTCTGTTTTATACCAAAATGTACAGCCTTACACACTAAAAGTCAGGTATCCACACTTGAATATCTTCTTAGGAGAACTCTGTATTTCATATCCAGAAATGTTTTCATTTCCTGGAATAGCTGTGTTTATTACTTTAATAAACTGAATCAGGAAATATGGTTATTGGTTTCCTAACTAGGCCAAATTAAGTTTCATTAAAAAATAAAAACTAGGATTCAAGTCTATACTTGACATAAAGGCACTTAAAATGTTGAAAGAACCGTATTCCTTTTCCCTTTTCTTTTAATATGTAGATAAAGAAAATCCTTCCTGCATTAAACCTAGAGATATTCTCAACATTTCAAATGGACTGAAATATCATAAATAAAACTTTTAATTAAAATATCTAGTATCTAATATTTCTATACTTATTATGTGTATGAATTTTTTTCTGTTTGCTGTAGATCACAGAGTAAAAACCGTAAAATGACTTTATTAAAGTATTAAGGTGATGCTCCAGAGCTATTACCTTGCCTCTCCCATAGGAAGGGAAGTTACTCAGCCCGGTTGCTGCGGGCTGCAGAAGGGGCTGCTGCTGGTGGCCACAATCCCTCCTCTGGAAGCAGGTGAGTAACAGGGACGTGGGCTGCAGCATCATAGCAAAGTAAAACCTACCAAGAAATTAAATGTCATTCCTAGATACGTCCTAGAATGAGCTTGTCTCACACACAACTGATTTAATGGCCACGTTAGAGGTATGTCTCAGTTACAAAAGGAAACACCAGGTAGTAGCATTTTTGGGGGCTTATTACTTTCAGATCTAACACCAAGACAGTTAGGTCATGAGTTTTTCAAAGCAGATATCAAGTCAGTTGTACATCCAGAGATAATGCTCCTGCTGAGGCATTATGGTACCTCCCCATCTGGCTGGTCTCTAATGGGCATCGGCTGACACCTTTCTGAAAGCCCTGCTGCAGCCTGATTCACCGTGCAGTGATGAACGAGGGTACCTGGGAGCAACGCAAACAGGTACCACATTAACAATGGATGCTTCAAAGCAGTTTGCCTGCTGTGAAAAAGGAACAAAATACAACTGCAAGAAAAATGTGCAAACTTGGTTTGTTTTCCAGTGTACTCGACTTCACAATTAGGCTGCAGGCTGTGGCCTCCCCATCCCCGTGTTCTTGGAGACACTGTTTAGGAAACCCACCCAAGAGACCACCAATGTCCATCTTGCCAGGACTTGAGCCTGTGGCAGGGATGGCCCACACACATCCCTGGCCCATCCTGTTCCTGCAGAAAACGGGCAAAAACCACAGCAATAAGTGCAGTACCGAGTCCTGAGCAGGAATAAACCAGCTTGACACAAGTCCAGCAGCACATCGCCCTTCAGTGGGATCATCTTGCTTTACCTGCAGGTCTCTAGTACAGCAAAGCTAGTGTAGTAACGCTTTTTTTGTTGGAAATCTCACAATAAGAGAGAGTTACACCCTTAACTAGAGTCCCCCTATGACGGGACTTGGTTCAAACTGAACTTGGAAAGACGAAAGCAATAGTTACCGCTATGTGAAGCGTCTGTCAGCACTTTGTCACATCCCTCACAGACCAATTCCAGCTGCATTTATTAATGAAGAATCACTGAAGCACAAACCAATTCTTTTATCTACACTTTTGTCCCAGCAAATTGGTGTTTAATTGTCTGAATGAAAAAAATTGTGGGTGGACACTGCAGCAAAGATAAACTCATCGATTCCCATCACAGAAACAGTTAAAAGCCCTGTTTATTTCCATACAGGAGCCTGCTCAGTATATTTATAAAAGCCACAAAGCTGCTTTGGACTGTGGGCGGGTTATTGTGTACTAATTTCCACTTGCAAGGTTTTCAAATGATAGATTATCTCCAACAAAAATGATTGTGGAGCTTAGCTGAAAAGGTTCCCTAAGCTGAAAAGGTTCACTTACCTCTAAATATAATGGCAGATTTAGTACACGTTCATCTTCTGCCTTGAAAATTACTGTATGTGTCTTAGAAGGAAGTTCTGCAAACTTTTTTCCAGATTTATAATTAAATCACTGCACTTGCCACTTACTTAATTTGGATGTTGCAGGGCTGTAGTATGGGAAAAGTGAGAAAGCACTAAATACAGTTCCCGTGACAGTAGTTAATGAAAGGAAAAGTATCGAAAAAGCTTTGTGAGAGGTTTAAGAAGTAACTAACTGACCAAAGACAAACAAAGTAGTTTCCACTGGGAAGTCAAACTGTGCCAAAGCCCTGTCTGCAAATGTTGAAGACTTAATGAAACAACCATTGAAGTCTTTGTCTTCTCTCAGACTCTTCTCTTTTAAACTCTATTAAAATGTACAGACAATGCAGTTTAAGATAAAGCCACCTTCATGCAAGCCAGGCAAGTCAACCCACTCAAATAAGTGAGAGGATTTCTAGCATAATGCAGTTTCAGATGTAAAAATTATATCTTTTATTTTATAACAAATTTTATGACCTTCCTGGACCCCAATCCAGCCCAAAGCATGTTCTTTCCTCTGATAGTTTATCAATAGTTAAAAAGGTAATTAATATATCTGAAGCTATTAATCTGTCAGAAAAGGGTCGGTTTAGAAATCACAGTGTCTTAAATAGCAAGAGTACAGGCGGACTTTCCCGAGTCTTTGAGTCTCTCAGAGAAAAGCAGCACTTGCGTAGGCAGTAGCTCAATCCATGTTCACAGGGTCATGTATGGCATAAACAGAAATGCAGGAGAGTAAATCCCCCCCAAAATAAGAAGACATTCAAGAACAAAATGCTCTTTTGAGGTTTGCTCCACGTGGGACTATCATATGTTCGTCGTGCACTTGGACAAGGGGTTGTTTCCTCCTGCTGCAAGGAGAGGAAGACAAACCCGTGCCCTGCTCCTTGCCCAGCATTACCGGCAGAAATGTTTGCCTTTTGGCTGTTGTTACCGCTGCTGCTGTGCCTTTTCAGGCTTCATTCTTAACAGGATAATAACTGAAGTGATGAATTACGCTGAAAGGAGCAGCAGTGAATGACTGCCAAATTACAATCTCAGGTTTTGGTTTCACATCCTCTCTTCACAGAATTAACGAGAACAGAGCAGGACGTTCAACGCCACCGGGCTAGAATACAACAGTCAAATGTGAATTAAAACTTAAATAAACCCAAACAGCACTATTGCCTAGAACCTCAAACCATTATTTATCTTCATGGAGAAAATAATTCAATACAGCATGCAATATTGCCCATTGTTTCTCTCTTTTAGGAATAACTCAAGATCTGTTAGGAATTCAAGCTATAATCTCGCCGTGTACTCACTGGCCCTACGCAGACATTCCCACACAGAAGTTCTATCCTCACCTCATTTCTTCCAAAATCCTGTTGAAATTAATGGGAATTTGGCATAAGAAAACATTACAACATATTACAACATATCCCATCATAATCATCATGTTACAGCATGTCAGACTAACATGACAATAAATGGCTAAGTGGAAGGAAACAGCAGTTTAAAAATGCTACCAATACATAACACTTAGCGCCACAAAGCAGCTTTACTAACTCCCGCAATGGTAATTGATTAACAGTAACATGTTAAAAACCACATAAATAGATGCATTAGCTAATTACGAAAGAATCACTTTCTTGTCTAGTTGCATGAAGAGCACAGGAATGATTTCCCAGCTCATTAAGTTAGTAAATGAAAGAATAAAAAAATCAAGCTGCATGTGGCGGAAGCCAGTTATCAGAGGCAGAGATTTCCCTGCCAGTATAAGGTACAGCCAGAGCCCAGAAAAAGGGGGGCAAAAACTGGAGGTTTTTTGCATGCAGTAGATTAGCAGACATGTAGATGAACAGAAAAAGAGATTTTTTTCTAATATTCTTCCCCAGCACCGTCTCTCTCAGCTTTTCAGGCATTAGGTTGTCACTGAGCTTGATGCTTTATGGCTTAATTCACACAAAGGACAGAGACAGACAAACAGCCGGGGCTGTGGAGGGGCCACCCCGCTGCCCACCCAGTGCCAGGCTGTTGGTCCCTGCAAGGGTGATGGCACAGCCCAGCTGGAGTTTGGAGGGGCTGCACAGCTGGGGGAGCTCTTCCCCCAGCAGAGATGAGTCCCGCAGTCTGCTCCGGGGGCTTTGCTGGAAGGCTCAGACATGAGCAATGCCTACTGGTGTTATTGGGCCATGAAGCCAACATCCCAGTAATGAATTGAGAGGTAACCGAGTGAGGAGAGGTCACGAAAATGAGAACAAGTGGCTTCTGTTTGCTCCAACACAAAGAGGAGCTAATGGCAGAGCTCTGCCAGGGGGATGAAGTGCTCTGATTAGAGAACCAAATATTCATTACTGACATATTTTGAATGTATATGAGTGGAACAAGATGGGATTTATCAAGGCCAGAGGAGAGGATGGTGTGTCCTTTCTCTCCTCTGTCCCAGGCAGAAGTCCCTCTGATAATCTGACACTCTTCTTTGTTTTTTTTCCCCACTGAAACAGAACCTGCTGAATTGGGTTACTGGGAGCTTCTGTTTACACAGAAACCCTGTGGCAGGGCACATACAGAACTAGGCTAAATGGGCAGTTATAATAAATATTTTGCTTACAGCTAATTTGTTAGCTACAGCATACAAACAGAAGACTAATTAAACGGGCCAAGATGCAGCTCACATAAGCAAAGTCAAGATACCAGGTGTGAGAAAGCAAACTGAGAAAGAATTGCCAGGTTTTATGTTTTCCACGACTTAGAGAAGCAAAACTGCTGATGATCTGATATGTTGCACAAAACTTGCTGTGAACAGCATGGCACAGAGGTTCAGGCAAATATGCTGTAATGAGAAGATGTAGAACGTAAAAATAATTAGTCAAGCTTTATGGAGCCTACCAACTAAACACAGGACACTGTGAAATTATCAAAGACGTTGTACAGAAGTACAATAATAGGAAAGCGTCGTGTGGCAGATTCAGAGAGCGGATCTGCAGGCCTTTGTAGCACAACTAATATAACTTCACTGCCAGTTAGTCCTGTGATGAGTCATTGTAAGTACAGCAAAGTATGGATAAAATAGCTTAGTAGCACTGTATCATCCACTTCCTTATTTATCTTAAAAACTACTTTCTCCATTTCTGTTCTTAACACATTTTGAAAGAAAGACTTCTTGAAAGCCATCTATGGGACTCAGATGCCGCTTTCCCTTCACGCAAGTGGGCTCTGAATACCAAAATCACAGAAGTGGCTTTGAAAGCGTCCGCCTTCATCTTTCCTTCTTCTCGTCATTAAAAATATGCTTTCCACCTCGCCAGTGATTTTCATCAGCCAAGATGAGAGCATTCCACATGCTGGTAAGGAAACACGGACAGTCACCTAAACAGAAAGCAATCACCGCAAGCTCCCGGCAAGGCAGTTGTATTAACGCACAGGTAATGCAGCGATTCACGGAGTGCAAAATATGCACCTGCAGAAAGCTTTAGAGCAAACAGGCATCCCAGGGGAAGGTGAAGACTAATTAAAACTAGTGCTACAAAAAGATGTTACTGTTCTAACATGTGTTAGTATGAGCTAGTGCATGAGAGAGCAATAAAAGAAATGTCAAAGGAAGTGAGCAGTCGGGAAGAGCCTGAGCTGAGGGATGCAAAGACAAGTGTCTGGGGAAGCAGGGGAGAAGCTCTGTTTATAGCAAATAGAGTTCTCGAAAAATTAAAGGATGGGGGGAAAGAATGCGCAGATGAGTCTCTCTGCCACAGGGACAGGGCATGATCAGTGCTCTCAGAGAGAGATGGTAAGATCTGAATGGATGACATTACCAGATTACACCATTTAATTTGCATATAAGCATGGTCCAGGACATAGGCTCACCTGTAAGTATCCACAGTCCAAGATAACGGCTTCTTCAAGGTGGTTGGAACGGTGCTGGAATAGGAAAAAGCAGACTTAGATTTCTCCATCTGCAATCCACAGATCACTCCCCAGTGCTGCTGGTCAGCTATAGAATTCACACCGTGCCCACCTTTACTACAGACGTGCCTTGAAAGCCCTACTGGTCCCTCTTAGGAGCATGAAAGGCAGGGCCTGTCTCCTTCCTTCCTCCCCTTCTGGCTCTGAGATGACCAAGGTGGTGGGCAGTTGCCTGCCTGGAAAACATAAATTCTCTAGCAAATATACCTCGACACCTGAAGGACTGAATTCATTCCCTAGATCACATCCATTATGATACAGAGCACTGCTGGATCTTTTATGAGAGACAGTTTTAGGTGGCGAAGTCATCTGGGTTACAACCAGTGTGCTGCAAACTGAAGCCTAATGAGCACCTGACCCTTCTCATGAAAGAACAAAGTACTGGGAGTCCACCTTCCCTTCCTGTCTTCAGCCTCCTAGAAAAGGAAAAAATAAAAAAAATCCCAAGTGCCTGAAACTGGGCAACATCCAGTGCCTGAGTCTCTGAAAGCAGTACGATAAATCCTTTCCCATCTGGTTGGTCTTCAACTAATTAACTGACATAGTTGAAAATGAGCACCAGCTAATTGGACCACTCCGTTCTCCCTTTCCCTGGCAGGAACGAAATGGATTCCAGATGATGAGTGGTTCAGCATTTTCCAAGTAATCCAAATTCAATGCCACCAGTCCTGGGCCAGCTTCCCAGCAACTCGCACACATCCTCACCTCAGGCTGTGAATCCAAGGAGCATCATTGGAAAGGGAAACTTGCTGACTATCCCGAAATAGCAGGCAGATGTGTGGTCTCCAACTCAGATGATATACTGGAAAACATGCCACCTGCAAATAACAAGAGGCCAGCTGAGCTACAGGCATGACTTTTCTCTGAAGCCAAGGAAATCCTCCAAGCTTGCCCATGCAGCCTAAAGGTGCAAAGGCCACCTGCAGTGAATGTCCTGCAGGAGATGGGTGCCAGATCTCCAAATCTCAGGTCCTAAGAAGTAGAAAAAGCATCTGTGTACCGCTGCTAAGGAAAAGATGTTAAAGCACCAAAAACCTTCGTTTTACCTTAAGGACTTGCAGAGGCCACCTGCACTAAGCAGTGCCCTGGCCCACCTTGCCAGGCAAAGTAGGACAAGCCATCTGCAGGCTTTTGGGACCAGCCCAGCCCCACTCTCCTCCAGGCCACCGTGGCTCTTCCCACAGCTACACGGTTCTAGAGAGACTCTCGCTCCAAACAAGTGATGTGTGAACCCCAGCTGCCATGTCTCATTCCTGCAGGGAACTCCTTCCCTCAGACCTGCTGCCATCTGAGGATTTTATTTCTCCATCCTTTCCTGCTCCAGCTCCTGGGACCGTTCCTCTCCTGGGCACCTGGTCCCTTTTCTAGCGACTTTCACAGCAACATTACCCACTCCCAAACACAAAGAATAGTTTTCAATGACAGCAAGAAATCCCTTAAATACTCTCCCTATCTCCCAATGTATAGAATTAGTGGAAAAGGTCAAACTGTGGCCACTGTCAGTGATGTCTCTGTCCTGTTGTGATCATTTGCCCACAGATGGTTTCAACCCCCTCACCTTGCAAAATACAAACGAGCAAACACAAATCACCTCCCCAAACACGTGAGCGAGCAAAACTGTTTGTAAAAATCCTTGCAGTAACACAAGCACCAAAATACAACGAAGATCAAGGTTGCGATTCAGCTGAATTGTGGATTTCCCTGAAATCCAGGGATTTTAAAATATGATACATATGCAGCAATGAACGCTAAAAGCAGTTGTTTTCATGTATGCAACTCTGCACAACACACGATGAGGTTTATTTTGTTCTCAATGGCGATACTGCAAAGCAGGGTTAAGCCCAGTGAGGTCATTAGAAACCAAGATACATGAGCACACATTCATGTCTAACGGAGGCTTCTTTATTTCTCCACAATATGAAATTTTTAAAATTCTCCTGGCATCTTGTTTTCTGCTCTTTAGTGGATAACATTTTCAGTCCCAAACTATGATAATTTCAAGGATTTTTTTTTTTCTATTTTTGTCTTAAATAATTAAATTCTAGCAAAATTAGATGAAAAGAAGAGGAATTCTATATGCCTGAGTTTTATTTCTGTGTTTAGCAAGTTTGGAAATAAGAAAGCATAAATAAAGTATCTCCATGGGATGCTAATTCACTTCTTTTCCTTTAACACGTGAAATACAGTCATGGAATACAGATCATCTGCTGGCTAGAAACATCATTTAATATTTATTACTACACCATTTGGCTGTGCAGATGTAAGGAGGGTATCACCCCACTTCTTGATCTGTGATCTAGTAGGGTCCTGACCTCAGAACGTACCATTGCTAAATGGTGGTGGACCAATATTTATTTTACCCCACCAAAATAAATTCCACTTTATTTCACTTTAAACTACGTAAGTTCGGATGCTTCCCAGTCTCAGACTTTTAGAAGCACCAACATAAAGTTCGCCTTTCTTCCTGTAATACAAGCAAACAGCTTTGGGAAACCAGTATAAGGAATTTCTTTTACTGGAAATGGGAGCCTTATCAAACTGGAAGATCCTGCAAGGCCGGAGTCACGCTAAATTGCCTCTGCCACAGCCTGAGCAGGGGTTTCGGTTTCCCAAAGGGCTGCATTAATCAAGCTATAAAGAGCTTTCCAATCGCTTCCAGGGGAATGCAAATTTCACATTGTGATAAAAAAGTAAACTATACTTTTCAGAGAAATGTAAATGTGCTCCATTCTTAACAAGCACTGCTATTTTCTGGATTTTATGCATGCTGATTTGGGTGGGAAGGTGATGTCCTGTATTCTGCATGGATGTTTACTTGTCCTGGCTTAATGGGTTCAGCTCCACTGTATGTATATGTATAAATACACACATACATGAGTCATATCACGTTAATGTAACTTCACACACTGTGATGTACCTATATGATAAAACTGACAATAGGCAGTGACTTTTAAGTACTGGTCACCTCTCTCCTTTACTTCATACACTTCAAAAAGTGACAGTTTCGAAGAGGGAAAAGCTAATTTGCTGGCAGTAGTCACCCTGGAGTTACCACGTGCTCTGAATCTCTAATGCATTTCCAGTTATGGTAATAAACTTAATACCATTAAGGGCCTACTCCATCTCCCAGATGGATATGACACAAACCCCAAGCGTGTCAAAGGAAAAACCACTGTTGATTTCAACAGCTTTTCAAAAGAGCGGTTTAAAACCAGTGAGAGCTCTTGTGCACTGAGCACTTTTGAAGATCCAGCCCCTCTGAACAGGAGGCAGAACTGTCTTAAATACCTGTGCCTTTATGTCCCCCTTTAGGTGGTAAATCATCTTCCTTCCAGCACAAGAAACAGGTGCTAATATGAGGATATTTTTTTAAAAAGCAGTCATCCCAAAGCTTGACTGTGTCTCTAGCAAAGGTCTGTGGTTCAATAGCCACTTTGCCTGCCTTCCCACTTATAAAATGAAACAAAACTCACCAGCAATTACAAGATTCCAGATGAGGACCAGGACTATAAAATGCCTTCACCTCCTCGTTCCTACCGACACCGGGCAGAAACATGTACTACACTTTCCCTCACATACACACACTTTACTCCCTACGGTGTGAGGATTTGCATGATCCTCACCTTGGGCTTTTGGCCATGTTAGCACCCACCCTTTGAAATAGAAACGACAGTTAGGATGAATCCCAATTTAAGCAGCAGGTATAAGCTGGCTGCTTTTGGCATAGCAAAGCTTGGGGCAGTTGTTGTTGCGATAGCACTGATCTTATTATGGGTGGTTGTGTGAACCATAAACCAGCTGTCAGTGCTATTATTCCAGCCTCTAATTGCACTATCATTAAGCATGATGGTACATTAAAAGAAAAAGTGCATTTCTATAATGAAAGGGTTAAAATAATCTCATTGTGAATTTCCATCTCTGCATCCCAAAATGATTCTTTTCTTAAAATCCAAAGCTGATTTATATGCCTGACTGATCATTTACAGGCCGAGGGAATTAAGGCAATCCTTTACCTCCTTCTCCATAAAAAAAAAAAAAAAAAAAAAAAAAAAAAAACTTTTTCCTCATTATTAGGTATTGGCAAGTCAGACACCAGCCAATTATCCTATAAAAAAAAATGTATCAGCACCCTCTACCCAAAAGAAGGCAGCCTCACGTTGCCAGGTGACAGGAACAGGGAGCTACCAACTGTGCACAGCATTCGCTCCAGCTGACAAACTACAGCCTATTTCTGTCCTGTGCATGAACCGAGCATCCAGGATCCCATCACGCTCCTTTTATCTGATTTTTAAACGCTCATCAAGCTCCACGCGCTGTTGTCAGAAGAAGCAGGGATGGCAGGTCTGAAATCTGTAAGCAGATGGAGTTACTAAGACTGAAACAAAATGTCCTAAAGCTGTTGAAATAGAGGTGGATTTAGCTGCTGTCTCCAACCAGCATCAACCCTGAGCCTGCAAAGGGTCCTGTTGACACGCAAGCACATTCAGTTGCTAAAATAGACTGACTTTCCAGAACACTATATACACTTAAAATACAGTCATTTCCAAGGCAGACCTGGTAACTGTAAAACAGCGGGTGCTGCACAACAGAAAATACAGGAGGTGAATACCAAAGGTTAGGACAGTGCCTTAAAGTTGACTTTTATGAAGGATCCCCACGGGGAGTTTATAGTCAATGCTGGGAGAAGATTTTTTTTCTAACAAAGCGTTAAAAACTTCAAAGTGTTATCCAATTTCAGAGGTATATTTTCCCCCTTCAGTTACCTGTACCAAAAAACCCACAACTCCTGGTTTCTGTTCACTTTAGCTCTTGCTTACCAAAGTGCAAATACTTTTTACTGATTAAACAGTATTTAAGTCATTTAATATTAGTAATCCTTTGGAGCGCTGATACCGTAGCTGGTGAGGTGCAAATTCTGAACAGGAAACACAGAAAGCAAAGCAGAAAACAAAAGGCAGCAGATGGATCCGAATGGGGAGAGGCAGGGTGGGCGATGGGGGAACCCTCTGCTCCCCTGATGACTTGCGATCTCCCCCCGAGTCTGACCCTGCGGGGCCCAGCAAGATTCCTCTATGAATAGAAATTTACAGCCGCCTTCTTTGTAAGCAAGATTTCATTCCAAACTATATTTGGTTTGAAGTTCAGTATAACTCCATAACATATCATTTCTTCTCTCCTCTGGTATGTATTTTAGATTATTTTTCCTGTAGATGTATAAGCTTGTGTGTTTTCCTTTGTAGCATCACTTTTTGTAGCCCCAGTCCAGCTGTTATCTCCCCCTTTCTATACTCAAATTCAGCATAAAAGGAATTCTGGGACAAGGCCATGTGCTGAGCTCCTCCAAACTTCCATTTCCATGTGAAATGTTTCTTCACAGGTGCTTCTTGCTCCCAAACAGATAAGGATCAGTGGAAAATGCTCAACATCCTTCAGGATATCTAGTATTCATACTGGTATATAATTAACTCTCGTTACCACCTGCATTTGTCTAATTCCAGCAAAAACAACTTTCTTGCCAATGACCTCACTTTTGGAAGAGGGAAAAGCAGAGTGGCTCAGCCTGGGGGTAGGTGAGAGCAGTCACTCCAGCACAAAATTGCTGTGCTTTGTGTTGAGGATATTTATTAGTAATTGGATTGCCTCTGAAATGACTACAGCAGTGGATAATCTACCCCCTAGAATAAACCTGGATATTGTTGGCTTGCTCCTTTATAGCAAATGGGAAGAAGGTAATTATTATATATGCCAAATGCATCGGCCCCAACGCGTGTGTGTTTGAAGCACTCTGTGCCTCATTTATTTTTTCTTACGGTGATTTGGAGAAGGAGCATCCTTTAGAGAGAAAGTCTGCAGAGGAGATATGAAACAAGTCCTTCTTATCTCATCCCTAAAAAAAAAAAAAATCTCAACTGGGTTTAATTAAACTAAGCAGAGGGTGGCAATTTTGAGCAACATTTAGAGTACAGCATCCCTGCTCTACATCAGCACGGCCCGTGCCCAAGCCGAGGGCTACGGCTCCGGTTTGGTGGTGGTGGATGGAATAAGCCTCAAGGATTGCATTTGGCCCTGAACGAATGTGGAATATCAGAATGCATTGAGAAAGACTCTTCTTTGTGCTCCTATCTTTCCTTTTTATGCTTATCCTTCGGCAGACGTGATGCAGAATGCGTGGCACAGCTGAGGAGATTTTCTGCAAGGACATTTTAAGCTCCCAGGTATGAAAGTTGCTCAAAGTCTACTATTATTATTGCCCTTCAGGAAAAACATCTGTGAAAACTCCGATTGCATTCACTTTAAGGCTTGCTGCTATATTTATAAACAGAACTGTTGGTGATTTGGGTTTCTCAGAAGCCAATTTTGCTGTTTATATGTAGGAAAAAAAACCCCACAAAACATTATAGAAGAACAAGTACATTTCATAAGGATGTCTTAAACAGTACAACTAGAAAAAGTTTCCCCATCTGCTACAATTCCATTAAATGCTAAAATGTGGAATTTTCAAGCTTGTGATCTGGGTGGTAAAGGTTTAAGTAGTTCTGTTCACATTTACAGTTTGCATCCATCCAGGCATATGGGGACTGTTCATAGATGCCTGAAAAAAGCCTAAATTTGTACACACAGACAAGTTAATTTTTATTAATGAATCACATTGACATATAACCCTCTACTTGTATGACACAGACTTCTGAGTACACAAACATCTCCTGATAGCCAAATATGCCATTATTAAACAAAATTTCATTTTTAAAGATAATATAAAAATAGCTACTACTTATCTCTCACTGGTGTAAATCAGTATTTTCAGCCTATGCCTGACTTTAAAGAAACTTTAAATTAATATATTTCATCAAGAACTAGCTCAGTATAAAAACGTGAAAAAATCTTTAAGAAATATACTCTCTTTTGGTTCCAGTTATGTAATGGAATAGTCTGAAATGGTTACCTGGTCTTATCATTAATGGATACACTGTGTTTTGAGATTACTCCTACTTAACACATCTTGACTCGACTTGTTTGTAGTACAAACAGCACAATGCGACGTGCATTAGAGGATAATTATGTTCAAGTTTCATAACACTGCCAATAATTGCTTTCAACAAAAAGATAAGCTATTTTACATCTTTGCTGTCCGTGGAGGGCAGGGCATATCCTCAGAAACCATTGTATGCACTAAGAGAATCCCATAAGCCTCTACTGTTTGAACAAATCAACGGTATTTGTGCTTCGAAACTGAAAGTCCACACGGGCAGGTACCAATCTATAAACTTGAGCTGATGAGAATAACAGGGATTTGTACCTTTAAATAGAAAACTTGCAAATGCATGTCTGGTTAAGTTAACGTGTTCTGCAGATGAATCTATCACTTGGTCAGCTCAAAAATTACTGCTGGCAGTTAAAAGAGATTAACTCAGGTAGGTATGCATGTGGTAGACACACTTGCGGTACTGAATTTTAAGTGCAACTTGCATCTCTCCTGATTTTTTTTGCAATCCTAGCTTTGCTTCTGACTATTTTAAAGTGACAAATAAAATACCATTTTCTATATAACAGGGGAAATAATTCCAACTCAAAACAATCCTGGCTAAGGTTCTGAAGAACAGTCATAGTTCAGAGGTGATAAGGACCTAAAGAACTAAATGAACTTCTAATGGTCAACTAGCAAAATGAGTTCCATGTCAGGATATAAGCCTTTTTGGACTTCCTGGTAATTAAATGCAAAAATGAAATTGCCAGATTGATCCTTTTTTTAAAAAAAAAAAAATCTGAAATTTTGGTAGTTTCTTTTACTAAGTTTTGGCAGTTTGATGGTTCTTCAGTTCTATTTTAATAAAAATAATTCAGAAATATGATTCTATATTCTAAGATAGAGTGGGATATTCCATGCCATATAGCATAAGACCAAAGAAAAATCTAGCAAAGCTGGATTTTCTCTTTCTACCCAGCGACTGCAAGTTACTGGAACAGAAATCAAGTGTGTGGAAGGTTACGGAAACACATTTCTTTTCTTCCCTTCACGCTTCTGAATAGCTGAGACAGCCCCCGAAGCTCCCGAATCATCAGAATTACGGCAGGGAGGGAGATGCGGTCCTCTCTCGGGAGCCTTTGCGACGAGGAGGCTGCTACGGCAAAAGCTGTCAGAGAGACGGGAGGTGAGCACACACCTGCGGCAACCATTCCCCTGCGGAGATGCTAATTGCAAAGTGGAGATGGGAGGCAAGTGAAAGGAGTGTGTGCTTCAAGACAACAAAGAAATTATTAAAGAATGATGTGATTAGTGAAGTTCTCCTTCCTGAAAAACTCCCCAAACACTCCAGTTGCTCTGTAGCTCTCCCAAAGCCACGCAACCGGGCTGGGAGTCGGAGATGAAAGGGACTGATCTTGTGCAATGATGGCTTTAAAGGACAAGATTGTGCTCTTGGTGAGGAGAACAGGGTGCACCGAGTATACAACTTAACCGATACCAGTATGGTATGCCCTTGGTCTACAGCAATTTCTATGCACCTTATTAAAAGCAAAATAGAGCAACAGTCTTAACAGTCTAGTTTCCATCTCCTCCTTCTCTCCGTACATCATTTGTACATTTTTATGCTGGAAGCAAAAAATGGGGAATCTATTGCTTATGGCTTCTTCCCAGTCTTCGGTTTAAAACAAAGTAAGTTCAATTATTTTTCTCACAATCTCATCTGAAATTTCGTGGCCTCCTTTAACACCGAAGCTTTTTGCCTCGCCTAAAAATATCTTACGAAAAACTTAATTGTATTAAACTACCTAATGTTTATTCCATGAAATACTTATTCATGGTGGTGTTTGCAACAACATGGGAATACTCGCAAGGTTGTTTTCTTTTGATTTAACCCCAGCATAAAATTTACGAAGTCTGAGAGATGGAATAGCACTATGTATACTGAGGTACTGCTGAAAATACAAACCAGAATAAAAATCTACCTTTTTTATTCCAGTTTTTACAGTATAAAAAAAATAAAAACCTTATAACTTTACTCCCTGTGATAAAAGCATTTCCATTATAAACCCCATTATTTTATTGAATATCAGACTTTGAGGCCACAACAGTTGCTGGAAGACATTTCTACCTCCCTGAACCCTGTGTCTTTCTACCTGCCCTGCCAAATGGCTTCCCACACACTGCTGTCCATCAGATATACTGGAGGATGGGCTGGAAAGCTGCGATACCCACGTAGAGATTCACTAAGCCTTAAGAAGAAGGTCCTGCTGTTATCCAGTTATCTCAAATTACAATCCAATCCCAGCTAAGGTAAAGTGTAGAGAGAGGTATTTATAATATCAAAAATAGACCACACAGTAACAAATGACATCAGTGAATAAATAAAAGAAAAACTACTTTATCTGTTCTGAGGGATCATCAGAATGTCATCTCCTGCATTTAACTTGCTAGTAAACAACTCTGCTTCAGAAAAGTGTATATTTCTTCCTCCTTTTGATAGCAACGTTTCATTCTTCTGTAAACCATACCTGATACCAGCATCTGTTCCAAAATACCCAAAATTTGCCTACTGCTGGCTCTTGAGACAAGGCAGAGCCCGCAGCAACCGACCACTCTTCAGCATTAACAGGTTTGGGGCAACAGGGATTTCATCTCTTACAGTGCGTACTGGAACGCATCCAAATAGCCTTTTAAAATGATAATTGAAGTTTTATATATGTAATAACCTGAATACTGCAATGCAAATTAAAAATAATTACTATTGCTATCATATATCTATCTTCTATAGGCATGAGTTGTCCTACAGCATAACAACTGGGGACTTGGGGCATCATTTCAGCTTCGGCGCCTTATTTCTTCAGAAAAGGGGAGCAGGGGGAAAACAGGATGAAGGAACATTTACCCCCTATTTGCATTTAGCCATTCAAGCAGAAAATCCTATTCCTGGCCTTACAGGAGTCTGCTCATGGAGCCCTTAAAAACATAACTGCAGATTCTCCCAGGACTGAGTATAGTTCTTGTTTCCTCTTAAAATGCAGTGCAATCAACTGTATTTCATTGTTTATGTTCCCCCATCCATTATATTATTCTGTTTCAGATACAATGTGCTCAAGGAGGGATTTCCAAACCGTGTTACATCCCTTACTACTGGCGAGACAGAATTACTTCAAAGCATTACGAAAAGGCTAATTGAATAGCTGAATTTCTCCTCCAACGTGCATGTGCCCTGTGTATGGACCCTGGCAGTGCAGTAAACCAGGAACAAATTAAAACTGGTAACCCCTGAGCGTTGAGGATGCAGGCTGAAGACGACAAATTTGTGGATCATTGTGGCAGAGACCCTATCTGTAAAAAGAGGTAAAGCTCATTCCGGAGCAGCAGGTGAGCAGCACGTTTAGCTAACCTGGTGCCATCTAGTTACCAGAAGCCCTATAATAGATTCACAGAATGGTTTGGGTTGGAAGGGACCTTAAAGATCATGCAGTTCCAATGCCCTGCCTTGGGCAGGGAGACCTCCCACCAGACCAGGTTGCTCAAAGCCCCCTCGAACCTGGCCTTGAACCCCTCCAGGGATGGGGCAGCCACAGCTTCTCTGGGCAACCTGGGCCAGGGTCTCACCACCCTCACAGTGAAAAATTTCTTCCTAATTTCTAATCTAAATCTCCCCTATTTCAGTTTAAAGCCATTCCCCCTTGTCCTATGGCTCCCCTCCCTGATCAAGCATCCCTCCCCATCTCTCCTATAGGCCCCATTTAGATACTGGAAGGGGCTATAAGGTCTCCCCGGAGCCTGCTCTTCCACCTTTCCTGAATTCAGCCTGTGCCAGCTGCTCCTTGTCCATGAGCTCCTTTCCCCCAAGCTCCATAAAGCCGACAGAGAATGCGAGAAGTTTGCTGAGTTGATCTATAAACTCAATCTTTCCAAGAAAATGCCATCTGCATTACATGCTAAAATTAACCAAGGCTAATTGCTTGCCACACACAGAGCATTATATGCTCTGCTTGATAAAGTAACAAATGTATCAGTGGATTTAAACTGTTCCATTATTCTCTATTACGGAAAGTGCGCTCACCCTATTAAACCGGTGGCATTGGAGCCGCTCTGCTGACTGCGCAGCAGGAAACCAGGAGCCTTCTCTTACACACTAAGGCGACCGAGGCCGGCCCCAAGAAGCATGGCTCAGAATTAACCAACAGGAAACAAACCTATTTAAAATACGAATTCTGACCTTTCACATCTCTTGGAAGTTATTTGCAAATAGAGCTTTGTTTCTCTAAGTCTCAGAGAAAGCCATGGATATTGAATAGTACATTTTTCATATCGATTTGTGCTTCCTACGACAATGCTGTTATTTTTCCTCAGATCCTTTATGTAGAATGACCCTGGTCACCAGCGGAGCTTCACAGCTGGAGAAGTAGGACACTGCAATCAGTTATTTCCCCTTTTTTGGATAAGACAAGTAGCAAACCAAAGACGATGCAAAGAACAGTTCAAAGGAGCGAGCGCTTCATGCGATTACCCCTCCTGCACCAGCATCGGGAGCTGCCAACATGGGAAACGGAGCCTCTGGTTCATCCCTAATCCCTTCAGCAGCCCATGAAGCAATCAAAGAAAACATCTACTTTTCCCCCAAAAAACACTTTCTCACAGAATTACATGCTAGCACGTTTGGTATAAAATAAGAGCTGAGATGTGCATCTGTTACAGTAAAGAAATACAACAGAACTTTTTAATATATTAAATGATGCTATATTGGATAAATTTCCATTTTAATTTGAAACTCATTTGATATTAAAGGCAAGTTTAAAAAGTTATTATCTAAGGTTTAATTGAATACATTATGTTTGTAGCCTTAGGTACTGCAGGTAGTTCTTTAATATTTCCTGCAATATATTGAGATCATGAAGCAATCATTTCATTCCACTCGAAGAATGTTCCAGAGAGAACTACGCGAAAGAAATTTAGAAAATTCAAAACTTTTGGCTGTTGAGTGAAAGACGTGTACACGCTGTTTTAAAGAGGCAAGACTCAGGTTATGCAAAACCCTCACAACCCTTCCTCTAACAGTAATGGATTTGGGCCCATTTACAGGGAACTTTCAAAGTTTTGGTTGTACGCGAAAAGTATAGGGACTGTCATTAGTGCGTTACTGAGGCCACTCTTGACAGTCAGATACCACAATAAAAATAGAAGTCCTTTCAAGCTGCAATACGGGTTTTTGGAACAATATCAGATATTTTCCTTCAAAGACATAAAATAGTAAGTGGCCCCAAACATTTAAATGGGGGACCACGTTCCCTCTACCCCATATGGTGGAGGAGGTCTGTGATCATAGAATCACAGAATGGTTAGAGTTGGAAGGGACTTTAAAGATCACTGAGTTCCACCCCGCCCCTGCCCTGGGCAGGGACACCTCCCACCAGACCAGGTTGCTCAAAGCCCCATCCAGCCTGGCCTTGAACCCCTCCAGGGACAGGGCACCCACAGCTTCTCTGGGCAACCTGGGCCAGTGTCTCATTACCCTCACAGCAAAGAATTTCTTCCTAATATCTCATTTAAATCTCCCCTCTTTCAGTTTAAAACCATTCCAGTCCTGTGCCAAAAGAGCTGGAGATTTGGTGGGGAGTAATGACTCTGCTTAGCTTCCTTGGCACCTGCCTTTCTACAAACATCAAGGGAGCCAAAGCTACACAGTTTCAAGACACCAAAATTCACCAGTGTCTAAGGGGCTGTGTAAAGCCAGAACCATTTTCCTGATGATGCAGAAATCGCGTCATGTTACTCAGTTCCCACTTGGGGACTGGGGTCCCCTTGGCTCCCTCTTGCAAATGCATTTTTTAAGGCCAGTGGGTTGAGGTCTCACTCAAGTAGGTGAACACCTTTGTTCACCAACTGACACTGCTCAGAGGGGACAAACAGGGTCAGACACGAAGCGCTAAAGATGAGCAGTTAATAAGATCTTGAGAAGTCAAGACAATTTAGAAGATCTAAACCACTTCACCCTCCCACTAACACACACCCACAGAGGATTTCCACACATAGACAAGCTGGTGACGTTTCTCCAGCCCAATTCTCACACCAATTGATAGTGAAGAACTACATGTGTGATCTGAACCTTGCCACAGATAATTACACTTTTCCAATCTCACCACATTACCCAGTACCAGGATTATTTGACTTTCAGTGAGACTTAGCCTCCTACAAGCCAGTTTTCTGAAATTAGCACTTAATGATATAATTAATTTGCTAAATTGCTTAGGAACTGTTGAAAATACGAAATGGCTCCTACTTACTTTTTTTTCCCCCCGATATGAATTCCTTTAAAAAAAAAAAAAAAAAGAAAAAAGCACCCTGACTTTTAGAGATTTTTTTAAGCTGCCCAGAATTTCTGCCCTGATTTGAATGTTACTATCATTGCTTTTCTTTCATCTTTAAGCATTTAAATCCAGGAAGCAGATCCTTCTGTATGACATACCCTATACAAGCCCAAGTCCGGTATCACTAAAGTAGAAGAAAACTGCAAGTAAAAAATTTCTAATTCCTAAAAATGTCTTCCAGAAAAGGATTAGATGGAACAATCATTTGATCCAGCCCAGGAAACGTGGCTTCTTATTTCCTTCAGTGCACATGGAAGGATTTCTGAACTAGGGCTTGAGATTATGATTGTAGTTAAAATTCAAGGCTGTGGAGAACCAGCACAGTATCTTTAGACTCCTTATCTTCACTTCCTCCGATTCCCTGATAGTGCTGTGTTCTCCAAATGTTTATTTAACTTAGAATGTTTGCTTAATTAAAAGCAGTCTTTGCAATGGAAATATACTGCCTGGTGTCTGTGTAATTTATTGTGAATTGAGAAGAGGGGACGCAAGGAAGCCAAGCTGGGCTATTACAGAAACACTCTACACTGAGCAAACAAAGAGATACAGAGTTTTCATTTTTTGTTCAATCATTTTAAATGAATGCAAACTTTTTTTTCCTTGTCATTTAATTTTAAATTAGTCTAATCAGACATCTGCTAGGATCTGTCTGAATTAACAAAACTGAACACAAATCTGATATGAGCACCGAAGTACTGCTTTCCTCAAATCACATTAACTCACATGGACACTCTGTGGAACTAATTGAACATCGCTCGCACAATATTCTAGACTTTCTGATTTAACTTTATTATAGGCAGAAGAAATAACAGTATAGAAGGAAACATGTTGCTAAGGACTCAGCAGCACACAGTTCTGAAGTGGTTCAATAAAAGCAGGCTGCTTATCCTACTTCATTAGCTTTGTTATTGCTACTTTAAGATGGAAAGAGAACTTCCTCACAAGTCATGAAAAACAGAGTTTGTCTTGAAGGTCTTTGTTTTCTTTTGAATAGCGAGGTATAGTTTACTTCTTAGAATTCCATGAGAATTTTATTCTTGCCAATACAGAGAGTTTTAATATTGTGGCGATCTCCTCTTCCTGTGACACACTGTGGTTGCATTTTTCAGCATTTACTAAAGGTTTACGTTGAGGCGTATTCTGCTGACTCTGGACATGTTCTGAATTAAACATGTGTTGTAAAACTCCTGGAATTACAGAGGAGCTGCATGCAGTAACACAGGTGGTCATTTCAGGTCTATGTTCCTGTCCTGTCCAGCACATAAGACTTTCAAAAACAGATCAACAAAACCATTCTGTGTGTGTTTGTGGGTTTGATAATTGCAGCAACATAATAATAATCTGAAAACCCCACTAATTGCAACTGTCATATTGCCAGTTTATATCTACATTGAGTGATACTTCAGTACTGGTTAAAAAAAGTTTTGAATAGAGAGACAAGTTTCCTTACTTATTTTTAACGAGCAGGTTCTTTATCAAGACTTTTAAAGGTATCTAAAATTTCAACTTGCAAATTCTAAGGTAGAACCTCAAAATTCTGTGATATATGGTAAAAGAAGCATTTAGCAAGAGCTTAAACCTCCTGGGTATCTTTACCACTGGGTGTTCATGGGTTTTAGAGGACAAGCTAAAAAAGCAGCTTTCCTTCTTGGGGCATTCCAATTCCTCAAGGTTACTGTCAAAACTGTATAAGGAACAACTGTGAAGTTTTCACGAATTTTTCAGGTACCCATTCCTCTATCATAAAAAAAAAAAAAATAAAAATCAAGCCTAAATGTCCCTATTTATTTATGAGTAATAGGAAATGAGGAAGAATCAATCACTGGCAAAGTAAAAGATGTTTAATATCGATTGTTCTTCTGAAGGATGACGAAGCTTTTCTAATGGTCTTTGGGGGACATGGGAAGGGGATAGCTCATAGATTTGTTTTCCTTTCTGTATTCCCAAAGGAGTGAGGAAAAGATGAGGCTATGATAGATTATAATTCTACAAGGAATGACTAATGAGGAACTGAACTGCCTTTGTAGCAGTAGTGAAGGAAGTAATAACCAGAGTAATTGGGTTTATTTGGTTTCTGCTTAGCACACATCCAGACCTCTCTTTAACATCCTGTCCCTTCAAATCACTTTTATGCTCTATGTCTTTCCTTTTATTTTTATTATGTCTGACGAGTTATTTCATGAAATTTGACCTTGTATTCTTAATCTCATCTATTTGTTCTGAATAGTTCATCTTCTTTATTTTCCTTCAATAACCATTCTGTCAAACGGTCCATGTAAACACAACATCTTAGTCTGTAAAGCCAGCCCCTGGCTGATTCAGGGAGTGGATATACATGAACGTAGCCCCACCAGCTCCATTTCTTCTTATCAGAGAAACTGGCTAATGAAATAATACTCTAGGATAAATTCTGAAGAAGCGCACAACCCTCTTTGTACAAATCACAATGATGACTCTTTGTTAAAATTAATTAAAACTTCCATTTTCAACTAAACATGGAGGTTTTTTTAAACAGGTAGGAAACAGCAGGAGTTATGTGCAATTCAGAAAAAATAGTTACTGTTTGCTATGTTTTTTTTCTAAAAGGCTTTTACACTCCTGCTGCAAAAATATCTTTCTGCAGAAATGTATTCTTGCAAGGCAAAAAATCCCGCGTTTCCTATTTCCCCTGTCAGTGACATTCCACTTCCACTTCCCCAAGAGCAAATGAGACATTTCATTCAAGCCTAATGACACAGTAGCTGGTTGTTCCCTAAAGCTGGGTGGTTTGCATAGGGAATTTATTCCTCTTGCAATATTATGTCACGCTGCTTCAACAAGATCTCCCCTTGGGGAAGTGTTTTCAGACCCCACTCATGCTCCCAGCATATTTGGTACTTGTATTCACAGATTTCCCAGTGGTGGCTCATTTCACAGTCACTGCGAAGGAATGGCTCATGGTTTCTTATTTCTACTACATATGCTCTAGTCCCAGCTGGCATCATTCCCTCTTGAGAGAAAACCAATCATCCAGATGATGTTTGGTCTAACTATTATTGTGTCCCCCCTAACAATACTTTCAACATCTTATATATCAGAGAGATTCTTTTAGGGAAAGAGAGACCCAGCTGTAAAGCCACCTATATAAAAGGGAAACTGCATTGCTTACCTCCTTTCTGAAAGGCTGTGAGATGAACCAATGAAAAATATTGCTGGAAGAGCTAAGTACCCTTTTGATACTGCAGTTGCTTCATGGGCTTATTTCCCCTGTAGCTTTGTGCAAAGGAAAATAAATAAATAAACGTCAAAAGCACCCGAGGCCTGACAATTGCCACTCGACCTTCTAGTTACAGACTATGCAAAGCCACTTAAATAAGGCAACCTGTAATTCAGTGAAGGAAGAGAAAGGTGCAAAGAGGATTTCAAAACATTCACAGTGGTCACATCTGCTCTTCACCCTTTTAAGTGTGGTCTCTTGGGATGACCTCAGTTTCCACGCAACAAGAAACTACATAACAAACATATCACCCAGTCAGTCCACTACGGCAATTCAGAAGTTTTTTGAGGATTTGCATTGCTCTGGCTGTTCCTCCAACTGTGATTGTGATAATTGCACTATGACCATATGCCAGGTCTGATATAAACCTCTGATAATTAGGCTGTGTATAGTTTCTTGAAATTAAGAATAATGAATAGATAATATAGTAAAAACTTCCAATATATAGGCAATATTAGGAGGCTTAATTCATTCTAGAACATCTTTGCACCTGCTTCGAAGTCAGCAGGTGCAAAGCAAGGCTCTGAACATGGACTGGCCAAGCCCTGCTTCCCCAGGAAGTCCCAGAGGGCTCTTATTAGCATCAAATTTCCCCAAATACAGACTCTTCCAAAGGGACACAGATTAACACTGGTTCTGTAGGTTTTCAAACATTTTGTGTCACATTTCAACGGTTTCCGTGCACACCATTAGACACAGATCAGGAAAAAGTATTTCTAACAGAAAAAAATTAAATACAATAAAGGCGATTAATCAAGTTTCATACAATACAGAGATTATTCATGCTTTTATACTTCTTCGACTCACTGTAGCTATTCAATGAGTATAGTCTTACAGCGGCCTTCCTCCTTTATCCACTAAATCTTGAACTGAATCCCCTTTGCTTTGTGCACTAGCATCCTTCAACTCCCTTAACAGAAAGATCTCGGCACTTTTCAAATCCACCGAATCTGGCAGCAGCAGAAATAATACATACAAGAGTGGGTGCCTTCAGTAACAGCGAATAAGCAGCGAAGGTAGGAAAAGGGACTGATGGTAATAAGTATAATAGTAACTGTATTAGGCCAACAGGGTCAACAGTTAATCTTGCTGCAGTCTGAAAAAGGTTATTTTAATTCCAGTAATTGGCCCCAGCCACCAGCAACAATTGATGTGCTGCCACTTTTATCTGCCTGCTGCTTGCCATGTTCATATGCAGCTGCACTGCAAGATGAACACAAATTACCTGCTGAAGTCAATGGCAGTGATTGCTTCTGTTCACATTATTGATCAGTTGTGTTGCTTATACAAAGCTTCAGTCATTGTCCCATCTCGAGCTTATTGAAGATGAGTTGTCTGTAGGTACCATAGTATTCAGAAAGGCAGGGAACAGGCTAATTGTTATTACACTAGCGATCATTATTATAACTATTTTTCTTAATGACTAACATTTATATGATGCTGATCATGCAGTTACCCTACAGCACTCTGCAAGCTTCACAAAAGGCTTTACAAACTGTATTTCTGAGCCTGAAAGCATTATTATTACTTAGCGACTACTTGTAATGTGGCCTAGGGCCAAAAGAAAGATCAGGATTATCTTTAATAAGTGTTGTACAGCTCCTTTCTCATCACAGACAAAACATCATATCTATCTAACTTTAAATGCACAGACCATTGAATGGGACTTACTATGAATTATTCCATATGGATATGTGGGGGAGTCCCAGTCGGGGACATGCCACAGGTTTCCAGTTTACCAGCACCAGAACTGACAATCCAAGTCCCCAGGAAGGGCTGCCAGAGTTCGCAGGCATTCAGGCGTGTGGGTCAGCCATCGGAGAACCAGCCTGGCCACCCTCTCAGGAGACCCCTTTTACGTCTTCAACTTTTCAGGGGGTGTAAATCTCCTGACACACACATTCGGTAACTTTGTTAAATGGAGTGGACGTAACACAGAATTATGCTTTTGTGTGAATACTTGAGTTCTGTGTCAGAAATATTGTTGTCATTAATATTTTACATTGGATTCCAATTTCTCAGCTGAAAAGAAGCTGACAAAGAACTATATACACCATGGTCCTTTTTCAACCTCTGCCTGAACTAACTCAGTGTCTGTACAGCCCCATCCCTGCGATCATGGACATGTTCTTAGGTACCAGCACCTTCCTCCAGGATCTAGATTTCAGCTCCTGTTCCAGGCAACACATTGTCTGTTACTCAACTTTTCTACTGTTCGGTGCTAGAAAAAACACCCAAATATGTTTAAGTGCTTTTAAGTTTGAGGCGTTACCTTATGAAACATGGAGTACTAAATAACCATATTTGAGATCTATTATATTTAGATAAAGTTTCCGTAATTATAATACGTCAGAGAAAAAACTGACGATCTTTAAGGTCCCTTCCAACTGTAAGCATTCTATGATTCTATGCAATAACAGAATAAGAACCTGAAACCAAGGTGTCTTGAAATTTAGGAAGCTCCAGTGGATGGGATTTGTCTGCCTTCATAGGAGTTTCCAGTTCAGAGTCACACACTGTTATGTCCTGTCAATTACTAATTTGAAAATTTGAGTGCTTGGCTATCCTTTGTCCCACAAATAGGAGCACAGGGAGTTAGCAGCAGCCTGTTTGAATCCTGCCTTTTCACAAAATAAGGACACCTCTAAAAGTCTTTTCTTCCCGCTGCTTTAACTTCATATTTGTGTGCTAAGGTGGAAACAATTAATTACAGAGGTTTCAGTGGAGCCGAGAGCTCTTCACTGGAAAGCACCTTACTATTGGGTATAAATAAAGCAACTTAAGAACCTTGGACCCACTCCAGGAGTAATGTTCATCTCCTTCCTTTATGGATACTCTGAGAGCACCGTCCCCACTCCCCCAAAAAGATTTCAGGAAATTATTTTTTCCACCTGATTATTTGGCCAATTCCCCAGAGCAGAGATAAGAACGACAGCACATGCATTTTGCAAATTACGGATCTCTGTTATCCTTGTACTTGGAGAAGGGGACTCACTTTCTACAGGAATATTTCAGCCTAAACAACTGAAATACTTCTTTAACCACGTAAAAGATAAATTAAATTAGAAAGTTCTGTTCAGCAAGGAGAAATTTAGCTGCCTATCTTCAAGCCACGCAAAATGACAAAACTTTTTAATTTTACTTGTTAAACTTCTCACTGGCTTAGATATAAAAATAATTAAAAAACCACCATACTAAAACACCACACACAAATTTGGGGGCTGGCTTTTTTGTTTTGTTTTGGTTTTGTTTGTGTTTTTTTTTTTTTTAAAAGCCAACTAAACAAGCAAGCAAACAATAAACCCAAACAAATCAAAACAAAACAGTAGCAACTCGTTAGAAATTCTTCCATGAACCCCTACAATTCCATGGGCTTCAGAAGTAATATATAAGAACTGTGAATAAAAAAGGTTAGGTTTGTGTTGCTTCTTTGCCATTTTCTAAGCTGTTTTGTTTGAAATATTGGGGTAAGAGATAAGATTTTCACCAAAGTATTGATTTCTATGCTTAGATGATGGGCCTAATCTGGGAGAAAAACTGGCTAATTCCTCCATGGATTCTGAATGAGAACCACGACCCGATACCTACTCCCATGGATCAAAGAGAATAGAATTATTTCCAAGTTTTAGTAGTTACCCAGTCTCTGGTGCTTCGGGGATTGGCGTCCAATCATTAATTTTGAAGCTGGTACCATCCTGGATCTGTTGCCTGGCAAAAAAATCCTGTGTTTCCATCCCTCTGCAGTAGCAGAAACAGTGCAAAGAACAAAGCTGGGCAATATTGTACCTGAGTCCTGCACAAAGATGTCACCGAGCAGCTTCTGTTGGGTAACAGGACCCATTGGCACTAAACTCTTTGAGCCTGTATTACCTTAACTTCTGCTTCGCTCCATGCCAAGTGCAGTGATTTTGTCTGGTTTCGGCATTCCCGACAACCAGGGGGGTGTCCCTGGGAGCAAAGGGCCCCCATAGCAGTCACACACACGCCCCAGTGCAGCAACTGGGTGGGGACGGGAGCACTGTCTGCCTCCTCCTGTGCATCCCAACAGTATTTGCCAGCATTTTTTATTAATTCAGAGAATACAAACTTAGAGAAGCTATGATTTCTTCAACTTTACAGTGACTTTCAGAATGATTTGGGTAAATCTGGAACAAACAAGTACAGAAAGGTACGTCTTTTTAAGAATTAATACCTACAGAAAAAAAGAAAAATAAACATGTTTACCAAAGCTCCTCTCAGATCTGTTTCTGACTACAGTTATCAAGGCAAAATCCCAAACTCTTACACATTCTGCAGGGTATGTGAGAGAGTGGAAATGGAAAGATAAATTAAGTTATCACCTTTCTTTCATGTTTAACTGTGGTTTTATATGTTGTTTTCTGCCTAACTGAATGTAGATTAAAAAGCAAAATATGTTAGAAGCATTCACACCAATCAGTTGGATAAATCAAGGTCGTAAAAACAAAATTGTATGTATTTTTGCTAATTACTACCATAACAGCATGGGGGTTTGTCATCAATTCTGTTCTTTATTCAGATAAAGGGGAACACGTTCCAAACAGTGATAAATATTCTGTATGTCAGTTACATAAAATGTGGTTTGAACATCGTTTGGTTTTTAGATCAAAACCTTAATTCATAAATAAAATTAAATGGCTTATATGTTATAGAAGGTGTATTCAGCCTTGCAGTTCTTTATAAATGAAGTGGGAATAGAGTGGCTACTACAAGTTTTATATAAAATTGTTCCAGGCCTGTTTATTGAGCTCCAAAAGAAGGCATGGGGGAAGGTGCAATTCTGAAAAAAAAAAAAATTAAATTAAATAGCAATGCACTATTCAAAAAAACTGAACATATACTTGCCTAGTGCATTTTCATGTCCTTTTCCAGAGGATTTTTTCCTGAAGGATGGAAGAAAGGAAGGTATTTTATAATTCCCTTCAATTCGCCAATATTCACTCTTTATATACCACAACCTCAGCGAGCATCAACTGGAATAGCTCTGATTTTGCAAGCTGAACTATGTTAAGTTTTGCTGCCTGGAGCTTTGGCCAATTGGTCTGTTCTGGAGTGCAATCCCAAACTCCTCATTGCTGTCCACGCATTTTAATAATGATGCATTTGCTTTTGTGGCAATTCTTTCCAGCGGGACCCCTCTCTACCAGCAGAGAGGCTGCATTGGCAGAGCTGGTGACGTTCAAGTTGGGCCAAGGCTTTGCTCAAGGGGTAGATCAGCACTTCGATGGCTGCCGTGGCAAGTGATAGACCCTTCCCAGTCCTTGGCATGAGGTGCGGGAAGGACATAGCAAGGACATAGTTTTATATCAGCACCAGGTGATTGACAGCTGGCAAAATATGAAAGAGGTGTTCTAAGGACTAGATTCGTTGCGGATTTTGCCCCAAGTCTCTTTATGGAATTGGAGTCTTATGAAAAAACAGACGCAAAACAATCTTTGTCATTCAAAAGGGTAAGTTGTCTGATAGATCATGAAGATGATGGACAGTTATCTCCTTGGAAAAATCTGATGCCTGACAAAATGATGGACACTGTGATTAATGACACGAAGGGATTACAGCAGGTTAATGAGGTAAGCCTAGCTCACTACACGAACAAAATATCACTATGAGTTTTTAGGCAGACGAATCAGAATTCTCCTCACATACTACATTTACTATTTTTTATTTTTGCAAGTGAAAACACCCTTTAAAGTGATTACAAGTTTAATCTGCCTACTCAAACATATTTACAAATCATCCATGAACTTTCCACTTGGTCTTTAATTGAATCTGTAAAAAATATAGTTTCCACTTTTAATCATGCAACAGTCACCTTTAAGATTCTGTCCTCAAAACAATCCCTCAAGACCGATGAATGCTTTGTCTATGTCCATCTCACTGACACTACAACAAAAGAACCCACTTGAGCAGAGATTTACAAGCCCTGATAACGCACACGATGTGCCCTACTCAGTTCCCGGTCCTGCCTGCTCAGCCCCGGCTGCTCCCTGGCACACGGGACCCATGAGCTACTGCTTTCCTATGACAAACCATGATGGAAGGAATAAATTCCACCAAACGGGCAGGGAAAGCAACCTAGACAGCTGGCAGAGGCTACAGAGAAACTTAGGAGAGCTTGGGACATCGCTTTATGGCCCATCTCTGTTTATGTTGGCATATGTGAAAATAAAGTCACATTCACAGCTAAGTTTAACTTCATTGAAAATCATCAACAAACTAGATATCCGCTTCTACTGTTCAGGCTGCTCAGTTTAACACAGACTAAAAACTTTTTAAATTATGCATAAGATGTGTACCTTTATAATCAGAAATAATATTACAGCTTGTGTATGTGCTTAAAAGCGATATAAGCTCAAGTTTTGTGCTGTTGGGAGGCTCAGTTCAGGCTGTATTGTGATAAATATCTAAGCAGAACATAGCTCCCAGAATCAATCAGTGAAATTAGGATGAAGCATATTATGACACTTCAAAACAACAAACTCAGAAAGCACTCACAATAAAGCGAGGTAGTTATTAGTAATATAAAACAGCTGGTGATGAAAGATTTAACATGTTTTCTTGGACTCACAATACAGCCATTCTGAAAATCAGTAATATGCTTGTAGGATTTATAATTCCTTATGGAAAGCATTATAATTCACTTTGAAGAAATTAAGCCCATTTGATCTTGATATCATTTCAAAGAGTTTATTGAAGCTTATTGAGAGCAGGACATAGATAATTCTTTTTGGCCATGAAATCAGTAGTAGATCTTATGAGAAATAATGAAAAGTGTTTTTTTTTTTTTTTTTTTTTTTTTTTTTTTTTTTTTTTTTTACAAAAGTATAAAGTCTAACAAGAACAACTATGAATTTAACTGGAATTAAAAAAAAATACCTTTGAAATACACCTTATCAATCGACGTGCTTCTAAAGCAACCATGTTTGTAAGAGATAAACAATAAATAACCCCTTAATCCACAGTCTAGAAGCTTTTCTATTAACATTAATACGCTTTTCCATTTACCCTTCCATGTATCTATTATTTTCATCTGAAACCATTTAGAATTCTGGAAAAAAAACCTGAACCATAGTTTTAACATAAAGCACATCAAACGATCAGATGCATATTTGCGTACAAGCTGAAGTTCAATTTCTTCCACACATTACAACAAGCTTGATTCTGTCACCTTTATTCAAAGAAAGTCATCATCTAAGCCTCATCTTCCAAGACATCGTGGCACTAAAAACGCAGAAAGGTGCTCAACAGGACTTTCAAAAGCAGCTCCCTGATTAACTCATTTTAGCATCTGTGCTTTTATTTAATTATTTAGTTTTACTACTCAAAAATATACACGCAATTACATATGCAAATAAACATGTCATTCCAGTGCTCCAGGCGGGTGTTATGCACCCATTTATGTTGTTATACAAAGTTTCAAGTCCTTTCCATTTGACAGATCTTTATATTTAGGTGCATAATTATTTTAAAGACCTAGCTCTTAGTCTTCCATGTTTTCATGGACCTATCCACAAAATAAGATAATCCCTAACTATTGTAAATATTTAATATATTGAAAGACTGTGCTGTGCTCAGACACCAGAGTAAAAGGTGTGTTAGCGCCTGAAAAGATCACAGACAAGAAAATGCAAATGAAAACATAACTATATTGTACCTTACTCTATTTTTAGGAAGCAAAGAACTGATATATCACAGAGTTTAGAAGATTAAGAACTGGAAATATTTCTGAACGGGAAGAGAGTGGTTCTGTTTTTCCACCCAATATGGCATATTCCAAAGTAAAATATTTAAACGTAAAAAAAAAATATTTTTTTTCTTTAAATAAAATGGAATTTACCCAGGCCCTTTGTTCTCCAAATATAAGTCAAATAATTATTTTCACTAGTTGTGCCCTTCCTCCACTACACTGCTGATACAGCTACGGCTGAGGTAGCAGCTTTGCCCACTGTGTATTCTCAAAGAAGCAGTAAACAGTGTCTCTCAGATGCCCCGTTAGCCCCAAGAGCAGAAACTGGAGACGTCAAGGTCTTTGGAAAAAGGACAAGCCAGTGCATTACCTTGAATCCCCACGGATCTGCTACAGGCCTCGCTTTGAGAGAGAAAGTGAGAGATTAGGGATAACAGAAATGATGGTTATGAAGGAATAATCCCTCTGGACATTTGCCTTCCTGAAGCTTAAATCCCCCTCTGTCTCCCCCTCCAGCCTCAAATCACCAAGGACCGGTTCAGCATCAGTTTCTGTAAATAAATGTTGTAGGGTGGAAGGAGCAAATCCTTCATTACCTTTTAAGAGTAACTCATTTGGTGACCTTGAGGCAGTTACACAACCTTGTTTCGCAATTGCGCCGATCCAGAAACAGGGGTGAAACGAGGACCACACTCAAAGCTACAATTCATCTTGTCTTTCCCTGGTAGACCGATTGCGATACGTGTTGCAAATAGATTAGTTTGTCTGGGACCAATCTATTTTTGGTTACCAATTTGTAATCTGAAATTACACAAATATTATTGTTTAAGGAAAATGTGAAATGACCATTGTAGGCTGTTGAAGTGCGATATTAATGCCACTTTGGTCCAAGCCGATATTATAAAATGAAATATGTGCCTCAGGCTTTTGAGAAATGATCCACAGGAAGCACTGAAGGGCAAACTCAGGAGCTTTGGAAGCTCTGTGTTTGCTAAAGAGCAGGATTGGTGGATACAAACTTCACCAGATATCTCTAGAGCTTCTAGGTCTGAAACTCGTGAGAAGGGCCTCGCCTGGGATTACCCACCCTTCAGCTGCACTTGCTTCCCAGGATAAGCTCAAAGTGGTCTGAAACTTAAGCATCTCGTCGTAACCAGAGTGCAATGGTGTGTGAATGTGATCGCTGCCGAAATAAAGCATCTGATTATTTTGAAAAGAGGAGGTTCAATCCAATCACACGTAATGACTATCACTTGAAATTTCATTTACTCTGGCATTCTCAAGCACTAAGAATAGGCAAATATGAACTATTATCTCCTTTTTTCTGCCATCTTAATTTTGGGTATTTTGTGCTGCAGTGAATCACAGTATTTTTAGACTCTGAAAAATAACATAACTCTTCAGCAATAATATGAATATTTGTATATGGAAAAAATGGACAGGTGCAGCTGAAGCATCAGCTGCAGGTATAAAAACTTGCAGCATCAATACCTGGAGAAATAGTTTCAGTATTTTGCTAGCCCTGCCTGGTTCTAACTTTTCATATGGAGTATTCTCATAGAAGTTGTTCAAGGTAACCATTGCCATGAGTACCATAGCTAATCCAAACATTACTGAAATAATCCTTTTGCATGAACTAAATTCACAACGTCTCCTACGAAGACTATTGATAATTTTGCAGAATTGTACTTGAATGCTCATAAGTGAATGGTACCCTCAACTTGCCAACATCGGTTATTCATTGATCCCTCCGTGTGTCTTAATTTAAGGAGAGTCCTAAGGATGTGAAGAGCTACCGTTCCAGTCTCACTGTCACTGAGACAGCAGAGCTCCTCTACCATTACGCTGGCATTACTTCAAAATCAAGAAGAATGAGACGAAAAGCAGTTGAAGCTTTTGTTTCTGTGGTTTGCTTGACCTTTTCATAGTTGGCTGAACATTAAGGGAAAACTCCACACTGTATCAGGCGAAAGGATACCACTGATGAAAGATGTGGCCCGAAGCAGTGGTACTTCTGCCTTTCCCCGCTAGAAGCATTTTTGCTGTCAATATACCTGACTCTACTTTTGTACATAGTCATTATAGCCACTTCCCTAAAGTCGCCAAATTTTAAATACCATGTGTTTTTCACTTCAAAACCCAGAATAAATCTCAATTTATTCTAGAATACAGAGCTTTTAATCTCCAATCTTTGTCGTAAGTGAGTAAATCAATTTCTATTTAAGTAGCAGTGTCTTTCTCTCGCTGTTTGAAACTGCAAGAATAGTTACACCTCTTCTACACAGAAAAACGTTCACCTCATTGGGTACTTCATAGACTTTGGTGACGACTGGGTCACTAATTTACTCTGTCAAATCAAATGAATCTTGTCTCAAAATTCACTCCGCTATGTTCAATGGATCAGAGATGAACTGCAAGTAATTCAATGGCTGTGTTCAGATTAAACTGTGTGTTACAGAAAAACAGCTGAAGAAATTAATAGAATTAGTTTGGCTGTGGGGAAGATTTCCATTTAGAATTTACTTTCAGAGAAGGGCCTGTAGTTTTTCTGCTTTAGTTCACAGATGTCCCATATTTACAAATCTTCAGTCATGCAGTTTAATTATAAAATGTAACTGACACATCATAATATATATGTCCAAAACAACTCCTGCCTTAATTGTACAGAAATCAATATACTCTTTTGAAATTACAAAATTACCTAAGCCAAAGCTAAATCCTTTCTACAAATCCTCTTCTACAAACACTCAAATATGCCACTTTGGATGCAACACGGCTATTTCTACTCCAAAGAGCTTACTGTTCTCAGATTGTTTTCTCTTTAGATCAGTAAATGTAACAGAATAAACAGAGAAGGTAAAGGAGACCAGCTGAGATGGATCCTGAATCACCCCTTGATGCAAACAAGATCTTTGCGTTATTTTTAACATGCTGTCCCCACCCCCAAGCTTAAGACTCTCAAAAATTCAAGCAAGAACTCAAAAGAGACACAGATTTCTAAGTTCAGGATTATTTAATTAAAAAGTTTTCTTTTTTTGAGAGATGAGACATGAAACAAATATCCACAACTGAAACCTCATCTACCATGGCAAGCCTACACTAATATTGTATAACAGAGCTTGCAGGATACAGATAAATGGTAGAGCAATGTGGGGCAGAGCAGTCCTCAAGTTCCTTTTTATTAGTAACGTTTAATGGCCTTTACAGTTTTGCAATGAATTAGACGCGCTCATGTCTGACAGTTTAAAAATTAACAAGACACAAATCATCTGTAAAAGACTTTTACTACAGTGACAACTGATTTCAGCTGTCTTCACTTGCAAGGAAGAAAATTAGTCTTTTGTGAGCAGCCCTGAAAGCACTGAGCAAGAACCATCCTTTTACATGAGAGCTGGGAATTTAGCAGGAGCACTCAACCCTTTGCAGAATCAGACCTTTAATTTTTATTCTGCAAGAGGAACTTGGAAGAATTTGCTTTAGGAGAATTTATAGAGATGTACTTTATATGCACAGTCCATAATACAGATGAATAGCGCTAGATGTTTACGGTATATTTAAGTACACTCATGGGAACCATCACAACTCAATTCTGTAATATCAATTTTGTTATATATTTGCTGTGGGGAAGATGTTAATAGGCTGTTAAAACAGTCACTAGGAAAAAAAAAATTGTATCAACTTCATAAATCCTAATGCATCTGATTTCAGTTTTATGTTTATTCCTTTCACAAGATATCCAAAAGAAGAGTTAGATTCCCAGTAAATGTTTTATAGGTTACACTGTTTTATAGTCTTAAAATGATGGCACTTGGTAGTTAATTTTGTTTCATGGGGAAAAAAAAAAAGCAGCATTATACCTATATCATGTCGTCAGCTTATCTGCACGTTCTGTACCCATTGCTCTTTAAAGAATCATAACTTAAAGCCAGGGTTTTCATTTGCCTCCCTCTTTTGAATTTCCTTGAGCAAAGCACTTTGTCATTACGAATCACATTATGATACAAGGGAGATTAGACCACAGGGTGGATTACCCTACTCTGGTCAGCAGAATCATCGCCCTTTACCCTCAGTAATGTCTTTCTCTGACAGCCCAGATACAGCAAGACCACAGAAAACAAAAACCTACGGATATAAGGCACTGAGAACCTGTTCAATAGTCTCACCTTTGGAGAACTTGGACGCCCATCTGTACCCATGTGAGGAAAATGCAGCTTTAAGCAGGAGCACACAGACGAGCAAGCACACACAGCAGATTTGCTGTGACACGTGCTGAATCCAGGGATGACGAGAAGAAAGGTCTACCTAATTCACAATTTCAGTAGCCACCTCAGGAAACCCGAGATTTTTCTCCTTGTCCATTTACAGCTGCTGAGGACTTGGCTTTTAGCTTACAGGTTTAGCTCAGGATGAATGAAACCATCAGCGAAATACTATAAAAGTACACTGCAGGCTTAAATCATGCTTACACCACCTTATAAATTACACAGAAGGCTCCTGGCCATGCTGTTAGGTTTGTTTTCAAAATTTTTTCAGGTCTTTTTTTGCAGTAATGCTTAGATAACGCAGCCTGACTCCATATACATTGCACGTCGTAAGTCACAGGTTTAGCCAGCATAATGGAAGGATCCCTTGAGGCCAGGTCATTCACTCCTTACTTATCTAAGACCTGCCCCCCCCCAAATCCAAAGTTTGTGGCATTCTCCTCTTTCTCTGCAGACTCCTTTAAGATGTCTGAAGAATTTAATTTCTTAGTTGTAAAGATTTAGAGCACATCACACAATGCAAATCCAGGTGAGCTTTGCAAAGCCTTCAGAGTCAGAGATTGCCAAGAGCCCTTGGACCCCTTTGCTCCCTACGGGAGACATACATACTACAGTAAAAAGAAAACAAAGCAATTCCACATCCAAGTGCCAATAAAACTCACTGAATCAGAGCTCACTACATCTGGAAACAGTAATGAATAAGAGAGATAAGTGCTCCTAAAAAGAGAAGGAAGTTTGCAATAAAACACACTCCTCGTAGCCACATGGACCAGTCTCTCCTGGGGTACCAGCTCCCTCCTTGTGGAGAGGAATCATCATTTTCCAGTGAAACACCTTCTAAGCAAAAAGTTCTTCAACAATTTTCTTCCCTGTTCCCAATGCGTCTCAAAACACATTCAATGAGCCTGTTTGCTTTCTGAGTTAATTGAAGGAATTGGTCTGCAAGGAGGCAAGCATGCCTAGAGAGTGTCACTCTCCTGCCTTTACTCCCTTCTACTGCAGAGCTCTGCGGAGCTGCGTTTTCTCCATCTCCTCTGCACAGAGGCTCTTGCTTTTCCATCTCATCACAGATTAAGCAGCAGCTCCAGTTCTTTGGCCAAAAGGATGCTGAGGGCAGTGCTGCACTACTATATATTTTTAGTTCATTCCACCTTGCATAGAGCTATGGCCATAGGTGTCAGGGGACAACAAACGAGCTATGATTCAGGCTCACTCCCATTTTGAAACACAATTTAGTTGGTTGGGTTTGGGTTGGTTTTTTTTTTTTTTTTGACTTTCAGTAGCCCTGTTTCCTTTCCCAGTAGCACAGACAGGTCGTACCACCATCGGTGTCACAGGAAAACCCCATGCCTGGCTGCTGGTTCTCTGCCCTGTGCCCACGCTACCGGGGCTGAGACATGATTTCCCAGCCACAGGCACTGGGAGGTCTCACTTCCCTGTCTCTGCCCTCTGTCTTTGTCCTGGGACAGCCACTTTGCTGCGACCTAAGGCCATCGCCCAGCAAAGCATGCACTAGCCTCCACCTGGGCATTTTTACACCTTCCTCCCTCACTGGTTGGGGATGGTGCAGCTGAGCCATTGCTGCACGGACCTTAAGAGTTCAGACATCCCTTCCCACTTGTGTTTTGCAAGTTCTCCCCCTTGAGTGACTACAGGTCAGGAGAAATTAGTGGTACTTTGGACAAACCTTCTCTCCTGAACACCAAAACGCCCAGCTACCACTCTAGAGAGAGATTTAAATATTTTTGGGCAAGTTCATTCCTTGAACACACATATTCTATTCCTACTTCTCTCAGTTTACATCAGGGGTAATCCAGAGTTACTTCCAACACAAACAAAACCTCTCCAAATTCAGACTGTGCCTGTCTGCCCATCACAGGAAAACACCCAATATAGTTGAAATCAATGTCTACTTCTAAGGAAAGCAACAACAGCTCCACAACCATCAAGGCCTTCATGCAGTTTTCATTATTAATAAAGTATTCGGGTCAGTAGTGACAGAAGAACATGCAACCTTCTTTGAAGCTACGAACTTCAGTCCCCCAAGCCAATATAAAAATCTCATTTAGCAGTGTTTGGATGTGACGAATTGGGGGAACTTGTCTAAATATGATTTATGAATTCCATTGTGCTTTTATGAAGTACCTGTACTCTTATATCTTGTGACTCTCTGTACTGTCTTATGACTACCTTTTATTGTATTTTGCCTTATGGTTCTTACGCTAAGGACACAAGAGAATAGTTTTGGTACATCTGCTCTTAAATAATTGATAGTTAAGGACTACAAGTTGCTGAATAGACCTAATCTGGGAAGAACAAATGACTTATGGCACTCTAGATAAGCCAGTTTTCTCCAATTTCCTTGCAGAGACCTGGGATTTGAAAGGTTGTGCTTTACCCAGAAGCAAAACAAACAGATGAGATATTAGCAATAGTTCTTAAAAAACCCATAGTCCGAGTCATTCACTGAAGGGACTTTGAAAGCGAGTCCAGTCAGCAAAGAGCATTTCTCCTTTCTAAGCTGCGGTCACTAATTTAGCGCAATCCTGGTCCTTAACCACATGGACTAGCTCCAGCTGAACTGTGCCCCTGAGCACCAGGATCTTCCCCAGGAGAACCGGGTCTCCTCACACTGGTGGTGCTGCCACCACCAGGGAGCGGAGCGATAGGATGAGGGAGAATGGTTTTAAACTGAAAGAGGGGAGATTTAAATGAGATATTAGGAAGAAATTCTTTACTGTGAGAGTGGTGAGACCCTGGCCCAGGTTGCCCAGAGAAGCTGTGGGTGCCCTGTCCCTGGAGGGGTTCAAGGCCAGGCTGGATGGGGCTTTGAGCAACCTGGTCTAGTGGGAGGTGTCCCTGCCCAGGGCGGGGAGTTGGAATAAAACGGAATTAAGATCCCTTCCAACCCAAATCATTCTATGATTCTACAACTTCGTTCCAGCCACAGGATAGCCAAAGAGGGGCCACACACCTCCCTCCCCAGTGTGTGCTCTGTCTGCCAGCGAGTTCTGAAACTCATCCAGCCGTTTCCTCACTGGTGCCATTCTTCATGGGGGCATCTCAGCCATTGGCAGGGGAAGGAGGAATTCACTCCTGAAATCACAGCCTTTGAGAATCTAGCTCAGTTTGCACACCCTGAGCCTAATATAAGACATGCCTCAAAGTCCACCAAAACCTTTTGGTTTTTAAAATTATTTTTGCCACAGATCTGAAACTTAAGTTTCATTAGCAAAGTTGTAAGTGAATAGGTTTTATTTAGAACAAAGTCAGAGCAGCAAAAAAACCTCACAATAATCAGAAACTAATTTTGAACATCTGCAATCAAGAACACGTGTTTGCTTATCATTCATTTCCTAACTTGTCAAAGATACAGTCAAAGAGGCAAGAAAGTTCCAGCCATTATAACAGAGAGGGTAACGGTCTTTAAAAATTGCTCAAGTTTGTTACTGCTGGACTAGTTATATTATAGTATTTCCATGGTTAAATAAACAAATAATGTTTTATCGCTGACAATTTATACAGAATTTTATGTTCCTAACAAGATCTCTGAGCCTTACAGTCAGCTCATGAAAGAGGATGAGCTGACAGTACAAAGGAAGAGCAGCCCCAGAAAACAGAGCATAAATGATAAAACAGAGTTTGAAGCCAAGCAGCGGTGGATGGTTTTGGCAAAAGCATCTCTTTCATGAGGGAACATTCCTCTTTGTAAACTTAGCCAGAAGCCTTTTAATTTCAGCAAAATGGAACCATCTCTAACATCTTTATTTCCTTCTCTGTAGTACGAACATTTTGCCTCTCAAAAAAAAAAGCTTACGGTTTAACTAGCTTTTGGAAAAAACAGATATATATTGAAAACAGGTGGATTTGTGATCTTACAAAATAATAAGAAATCCTGAGTTTTAAGAGACATCCACATCAAGGTTTTGCAGACTACTTTGCAGATGCAAGAGAGCCCCAAAGATGTGACCCAAAGACCAATACACTTAGTGGAAGAACACCCACTGACTTCAACCCCATCCAGAGTTGACAGGGAGGGGTTGGGTTTTTTTGGTGTGTTTTTTTGTTTTGATTTGGTTTTTTTTGACTACTGTCACCTAACTATTTTGCTCTAATTTTGCGTGGTCAGAGAACAAACCGTTTTCTCTCTTGGAATGGATATGCCTGTCCACATGGGAAAATGTTGCCACTGTAGAGACAATGGATTTACCATTGCCACGTTGGAGAGCGCTGTACCCACAGGCTTTTCAGAGTGTCTGCCTTAGTAGAAGAAAGGAGTGAACAAATATTTTCCGGTAAAAAAGGGAAGAACATACACATTTTTGAGTGTTGTAGTAGGAGTGCAATTTTTCCTCCTACTACAAGGAGAACTTACTGATTTTCTATACACTTTCTACCCTGTTCTGCCTGAACACAGAAGATACCCCAAGAAAAGCCAGTAGAACGTAAACAAAGAGGGCTGGGCTGCTATTAGCCCAGTTGATAACCTGAGCTAAATAAGAAATTTTAAATATATAGTTCTGGTAGGTTTTCTTAGATCTGCTGCAGCATCACATTCCCGTGGGAGGGCTGTAAGCAAGACAGAATTACATCTATAATTGTGTTTTGTATAACAGTTAAACAAGAAAGGTCCCCCAAAAAATAAAGCCTATTTTCTTATTACAGCATGCTAACAACTAAACCAACCAACAGCTCAAGGACTCCACATTTCAGTGAGGAAGCCAGGTACTAGCACTGGGACACTTTAATATTGAAAGCATTAAAGTTATTCAGATAATTTCAAAAGTAGAAGCTTTGGAGTGGCTTAAGACCTCCAAAATTTAAAAAATACAAGTTCTATCAAGACAAGAATCTAAAAAGACTCCTGCAAACGCCTCTTAGATAACGTTATGAGTTCCACACAAAGAATTAATTTAGGATGTTTATTTTTAAACAGCTCCTTTGTGTAGCAAAATTCAGAAAATGAAGTGGTAGAAAACTGAATAAGAATAGCAAATAACCAAGATTGGAAAAGGACATAGAGACAGCTTTAATAGTCAGGGAACATTTAAAAATAGTAAGTTAAGATAGACACTTTCTGTACAAAAATCAGCTCTATACAGGATGACATCAGCTCCCACTAGAAAGGGTGAGATTTTCTGAAGCTATTTATAGCCTGTAAAATGATCGTAATTTTGAGACAATTTGTGAAAAAGATCTGACAACGTTATTTTATGCCTTTGTTTTGGTCGAGTCAAATAATTACTGCAGATATAACAACATGTCTGCTGTACACTGAACATTTCAGTTTCTGTGCTATTACCGAGTACCCGAGTCTGGATTTAGAGAGCAACTGGGATTTGTCAGAACTAAAAAACCAGTTTTTCCTAAGAGAAACTGGAATATGCAGAAGTAAATTAATGAACAAACTACTTAATAATTTGATTATTCTGTTTCCGTAAGTCAGTATCATTGGGATATGAGTGACTAATGTTAGATGAACATGTAAGCATTACTCCTTCAGGATTCATAATAGAGAAGCTGTGTACTAGTTTGAGTTGTAGGTGAATGTAGTACTTGTTATTTGCCAATAAGAGATGATTTTATTACTAAGTTCCAACACTATTTAGCCCAGAAGAGTAAGTTTTTTCCTTTTCACTACTATCCCACGATAGAAATTAGTAAATAACCCACCCTTTCACAACAGAACGTAAGCAGAGACACCAAGGTCACTGGCAAAGATATCTCCTTTTCTTCGCAATTTGAAAAATAATTAAAGGAAGCGTGGGAAGAAGTATTCTGGCCTCTGTAATGTTAATGGAGTTTTGATACTAATTTCATAGCATACTGGATAACTATGCCTCAAGCCCTAAGGTACACTGAGATTTTTGCCTGTCAGCACAAAGGGGAAGCAAACAGTGACTGTCTCTCACGGTGCTGCACTGCAAATGAGTGGAAATCCAGCCACCCAGCTGAGCCTTTCTTTGGTCTGAAAATTCAGACTATCCTTTACACTGTCCTAATGAAAGCAGGTACATCCATGCACAAAACATCTCCCATTTATCATGCCCCATACAGGATCCTGCCGCGATTTTTGTGGCTGTAACTCATGCCCAACAATCTGGTTCCATTCTGAAACCACTGAGCTGGCCATCAATTTCCCACTGGTACTTGGGATGAAAGCTGAATCTAAAAATGAGACTACTAATATATTACAAGTATGTACTAAATCTGTTAAGAAGGGGCTGACAGATCACATTAAAACATGCACCCTTAAGCTCTAGGTGGCACGGCAAGTGACTTGTGATACATGATACCATTATTGACCTTTGAATTGTACAATTTATAAGAAAGCAAAACCCAGGGTTCTTTGCCTTGCACACAAGCTAAAGAAAAAGGGGGAAAGCTTCGTGCCGACATTGTAAGAAAAGTTGTAACACCTGCTGAAAATTAATATTGTGTGTGAACTCCCTGAAACTAATTTAAAAGCAAATACTATCATTCTTTTCTTGCTTTCAATTTTTATCTCTATGTATTCCATACATATGAGTCAATTTGCAGCTACATGACTCCGGTGCTACAACAGTTCTCACATATAAACACACTTCAGCTCTCTACTGAAGCTCCAGGAACTGCAGGATACACATCAATGCCCAAAAAATCCTGCTGCAGGACCTTTCTCATGGAATGGTCAATACTGGTTTGAAGGTAATCACCCAAAAGAAAATACTGCCTGCGACATATGAATTTAGTTTACTACAAGAAATATTTACTGCTAAAGTGAAAGAAAGAAGAGTCAAGAATGAACTCCTGGAAAGTGGTTATGCTGCAGATAAGTTCAAGTCCCTTAAAACTGGTTTTGGCATGGGGAAACCTGTACAGAAAAAGCAAACAATAAGCAATTTGTATGGATCTTCTCATTCTTTCCATTTATAATGCACTAAGGAGTGTATTTTAATTCATGTTTCTCCACTAGTTGAGGGAAACCATCTGCTTTCAACAACAGACGAGCCATTCAGAGATTGTTCTTGGCACTGTTAGGACAGTGATCTGCACGCCATGGTGGGGAACCCAGTGTCCTAACCACCTTCTCCATAGGCTCAATTGACCATCACCAGGCCTGCTCATTATTTGCTTCTTCCTGGAGAAGAACATCAACGTGAGGAGCCAAGCCACCGAGGCTACACAGATGGCAAATTCATGGTGGCCCAAATCCAGAAGTCAAACGCGCAGTACTACCAATAGCAGGGGATGCAACATGGACCAGTTTCATAGACATTACAAGTGGCATCAGTAGAACCAGCAGCATTAGCTCACAACTGTCTTTTGGATTAATCTTTTTACAGAATGTAATTGTGATCTTGTTATGACTCCAAGCAAAGAGAGAGGCATTTACTGAGAAATGTATTATAACAAAGAGTTCAGTTTGGGCTTATTTTTAACCTCCGAACACCAAACAGTGGGCAATTATCTCTGATCACATTTCAGACCTATGCCCAAAGACAGAATCCAAATGATTAGTGATGCTGGACTTGATTCTGTTTCAGTTCACATTGATGTAAAGTGGAAACAGCACCATTGAGTTTCATCAGTGAAAGACTAATAAAAGTATTATCAGAATCAAGTGTATGATTTAGAGTATATTTTGAAGGCTGTGCACACTTATCCTGCTGGGTCACATTTTCAGCAGCAGTAAACTGGCACATATTCACTGAAATCAGGGAAGCCACAATAATTTTGACCAGCTGAGCCGATGGCCTGTATTCTCAGGAAACATTAATTTGAGAATAGAATCTGAGAAGTTAATCACACTTCATTCTAGGGGAAGCTCTGCTTCTGTCAGATTCCGTCTGTAATGTTTTTACAGACCATTTTGATTTTTTTTGCTACGTTTCCTGTTTTTAAAAACATAGTTTGCAAGCCACTTGCAGATTTTTTCTGACTGTGAAGCCAGAAAAAGAAAAGGATTGCAGAGAGAATTCTCTCAGATTGGTCTTCACTGGATTTAAAAGCCTTCAGGAAACATTTGAGGTAATCCAGAAAGATTGAAGAGTACAGATGTACCTCCCAGGATGCAAGGACTAATGCATGTAATAACTGTATTTCTTTAAAATTACTTTCTCAGGCAGAGTTAAAGGCATAGATGTAACTAAGGGATTGGACTCAGGCCAAGTTGTAATGGCTCTGCTGTTTATCTTTTTTTTTTTTTTTTTTTTTCCTCACCCCACCCCCCTCCAGCAGAAAGAGCAGAACAAGCATTTTACTAAGAGATTTAAGGTTTGCTTTCACTCCCTCTCTTACTTAGACCTCCTGCCCCAAACATTCTTTTGGATCCCACAAATCAAAACCTAAATTGACTAAACCACAGCAAAACCAGAAAGCCCACTGCTCAGGCTATTTTTACTTTCTTTGTCTGCTAGGAAGAAAGGGAAGATAGATAAGACAACGTATTCAATATTTTAGTATTAATATATCAAAGTAGGAAGAGTAAAAAATTGTAGGTTATACAAAGTGCAATTTAGCAGTGGCCACTCTGTAACAAAGGTGACTGAGATATGTCTTATATAGAAGTTATTTTCTTAACATTCTTATCAAGAGACCATGGAACAGATCCTGAAAAAAGTGCTTTTAGTATTTCTTTTTCTTGCTGCTCTTCATGTAAACGCAGGTTTTCCTGCTTATATATGAACCTTACCTGAAGAGACCAAAATGATACTGTACGCTAGATCCATCCTCCTGTCCATGAAGGACAGGTCTCTGCTGTGCTTATCTACACTCACAACGAGGTGGTTAAAGACTTAATCCATGCTGCCCTACAACCTCTCCTCAGGTCGCACCGATGTCCAGTTATTAAACATATAAGGAGCAATCTTTCTCCTTACATGGCTAATATGAACAATTAAGTACTTACATAGAGCTTAGAAGAAAGTTTTGGGGCCCTGTTCCGGCTGTTTTAAATTGTCCAAGTGGTAACAGCAACTATTTCTGCCCCTCTCCCAGTAAATGCTGTCTGCAGACTACCCTTGTGCAGAGCATCCTATAGAAAGGTGAATATGCCTCAGCCAGCAGACAGGACACGGTAGAAAGGAAGGCATGTAGCTTTCATGCCTCAGTATTTTATAGATTTCTAGTTGTTAGGCCATTTCCAGCCAACAACCTGTTATACCAGCCTTCAGGACACTAACTTACAGATACATTTCTAAAAAGCCTCAAATGCCTAGCACAGAAGTGACTCAATGCTACTTTTGCTACTGTTCCTATTCCAGTCTCTACTCAACAGCCCTTGAGCTTTGGCTGAGAGGACAGACCTTTCTTTCTCCTACTCTTTTTAGCTGTGCTATTCCACCTTATTTTCCAGTGCCTCCCTCTGTGCTAAGCCCTGCCTTTTAAAATCCATGCAGCAGAAAGCAACATTTGGCTTCTCTCCATCATCTTACAAAGTAATTTTCAAGGTTAACCACAGGAAAGGCAAATGAATTATGTGGAACAATCATCTGCAGAGACCTTTCTTCAGGTGCTCTTCCCCATCCTGTCCATTTGCTCAGCATGCTCTGTGGCAGTGGATGGCCACAACACACTATTGACCAGAAAACTGGTCAAAGAATTCAGATTTATGCAGTGCAATAATAACTACGTTCACAACAAGGCTCACATGAAGAAAATAGAGAAGAAAACTCAACTACATCCCTGCCAAAATCTCTGGAAAACAAAAACAACCCTGTAATACAAACCTGTTTGTAAAAATGCTTCGGGGTGCCTATGTTCCAGAGCTGGGAGCATAATAAATTAACTTAAGTAGCGGGTGCCTAGGACAAAACCCTGTGGGATACCTGAGCCAACCCAACAGGTGGAGAAATTGAAAACAAATTGATAGCCTTGGGACAGGAAATATTAGAACCAAGCAATTATAATGCCAGACTGTCTAGCCTGAAAAGCAAGGAAAGCCAACAATGATTTGCATTGATATAGCACCAGGAGCAGCGTGTGTCAGGCGACGTCTCAGAGCTTTTCACAGCAATGGAACTTCACAGCACACAACAGCTGAAGATAAAGGGGGGGGGAAATCCCACAAAAACCCAGACCAAAACAACAAAAACAGGACTATGTTTTTAAACCAAAAGAGAGTGGTTTCTGTCCTGTGGGAGGAAAGAGGCATGAAGCTGATGTGAATATATGCCTTCATAGTATCTGTGCCCTGAGGAGCTCAGGGAAAGTGAGTTTCATTTCCCATAGTTTGCACAGCACCCCTGGAAATCAAAACTTGCACAATGGTTTTGTTCTCCAACATGAAGAGAGAAAGCAAAAGGAGGAGATCCCTTGTTACACATGCTGTTCCTCTTCCCTATTTTCATTTTGTTACCTCTACATTCTTCCAACCTGCATGCTATCTAAATGCTGCTCTTTTGGCTCAGCACAGCAAAAGGGGATGGTAGACCTTTCATTTTAATTGTTGTTCTATATTATCTGATGCAAACAAGCACTTGGGCCCCTCTCCCTAAAAGCTACGTCTGAGGTATAGATTCCGCAAAGTCAACTCTTGACAGCTTAAAATGGTGACCTTTGGTTGAATACACCTTTCCTAGGAGCTGCTACAAATCTATAATTAACTGCAGCTCCAACATCACTGCCGGCTCTGTGCTGTTCTCTCTATAGTGTTAGACTCTCTGCTTATATGTGCATTATTAGCATTAAGGTTCAGAAAAATGGCACACTCCATAACTGGCTGCTCAAGGACCTATTACAGGACACAAAAATGAGCACATGGCAAGTTTTCCACTTTGTCCCATAGACTAGAGCAATCATGAAGCCTGTGCTGGAAATAGAGTGGGTACCACCTTATCTCTGAGCTCCTGGTACACAACCCATCCCTACCTCGAAGGTAAGTGGTGGCCCTGCAGTAGATATGCAAGGAAATGGGATTAGAATGCGCCATTTCAAGACACAATACATGCTGTTCTCTCTGCTAAGGAGCCAGGAGCTTGGCATAGGAGCCATGCGTCTAAAGCTTCCCCAGGAAAATCTTCCTCACAGATGTATTCGGAAGGCTTAATATTTTGAAAGCAGCTATCCAATAGAAAGTGCCAGAGAAGCACTCTTTATAATTACAATTTTACCACTTGAAAAGCTTGGCTATGTCATAGCAGTGGCTCAATTAAGTTGAAATGCAGGACTGCTCCTGATGGTGCAATGGTTGTGAATAATATCATAAAACATTTGCTAGTCTCTTGGAAACATGCTGATTATGGGCACAAAGTACACTCTATTTTCTTTCTGAGCACTGAGGCTCAACACATTTACTTACATTTGGAATCAGGACAGCTACTGTCTTTTTTAATACAACTTTATGTCATTTATGCTTCACATCAAAATAGCTCTGCTACAGGCAGCACCAGAGTAGATGCTTTTGGGAACCTGTTTACTTCCCAGAACAAAGTCGCAGGTAAAACTGCCGCAGCTCTCCCTGACTGCTGCAGAATTCAGGGCACTTCTCTTTGTGGGACAACAGAGAGCTGAATCGGAGGGAGACAGGAAGCTCCTGGAGTACTGCTAATTAGATTGCACTAATTAAAAAGCCCTGGGATTCAAACGATCCTACAAGAAGTAACTTGACTACAGACAAGCCCTGATTTAACAGATTACTTCTGCAAGCCTTTCCAGGCATTTTACTCAGCAACTTCATGCAGGAGTGCATGCAAAGACCGGATAAGCGTTTCTGGATAACAATCTAAATGCAAGAGCAACCACCTCATCTGCTGAGACAGGTGAATCAGGGCAAGGCAACGATTTAAAAATCATTCCCCATGATACACAGCTCCTTTACACAGACTGTAGAAGGATTAGATTCACCCTTTCCTACTCTCAAAGCACAAGCCAAAGACAACAGAAAGAATGTTCATGTAGTTGCCTGTCCATGTTAGTAACAAATTACTTCCCTGTCTTTTGAGCAATAGACAAAAAACAGCGGTAAACAGTTTTTACTCGAACTCAAAATTTACTATTAGGTTTTCTTTTTTTTCCCCCTAGACTTTTACTGGATCTTTTTGCAGGATAGAGTAGCTACATATCCATGAAGAAGTTAAAAGCTTTGATTGGAGAATGTGTCCATCATAAAGGAGGATTATTCCCTCATCATAAAAGGTGTAAAAATAAGCAAATACTATGGACTTTCAGAGTAGGCTTTTAAGAAAATGTTGGCTCCTGCTGATTTCTTTAAGTGCCCTCATTTTAACTGCATTATTTACCATGCTATGGAGCTGTGATGCTTAGCTATTACCTCAGTAGGGTTGCCTGTACTTATACTCAAGAATATAGTAAAATTATGCTTAGCATAAAATAAGCACAGTTACATGACCTGTACACTTCAATGCCAATATTATTCTTTAGGCTGAATGCTCAGTGCCTCTGAATCTGGGCTTCACACAAGGATACCTGAAGGTCACATGGACGATGCTAAACATTCCCCAACTCCAAATGAGAACAGCAAGTGTGCCATTCAGTAATCCCCCTAAGACAATTTTTTTTTTGACAGAGATATGTTTCATTTTGTTTCCAAGTGCTAGCACAGTGTCACACAACCCTCTACGCAGCAAAACCACCAGTTCTGACAGTTCAGGACAGCCTCCAAAAACAGTTTCTTGCAGGCAGGACCCTGCATGAGATTTGCTGTTACAGCTTAGTTTGGCATCGGCATTATCCTTGACAAGACATATCAGATAAAAACGTGCAAGTAGCCATTGGGTCTATAGGTTGCTGTAAGAGAGAGAACTAACATGTTCATTTTGGCCATTCAGCTGGACAAGGGACCCTGGGGGAGCATAAGTACACATTAAGCTGTTGTAAGGAGATATAAATCTCCTTTGACTGGATAGCCACTAGCCATTAAGTGGCTACATAATAAATGTTAATCATTTTGGACCTGATTCAGGATTAAAAGAGTCAGACTTACTTTCATGTTGTAAGTTGTGAAACGCTGAGGATGCCCTGAAATTGATTGGCTTTGTGCAAGAGCCAAATGGATGCTGCATTTGATGTAGGACACGTGCAGCCCAGAGCAGCACTTACACCACTGTAGAAACTGAGTTTCAAGCAATACCTAGATCTTCCCTAAAACACACTCCTTGGTTTTCCACATTTCTGCATCATGGGTGATATTTCAGCTCCCTTTACAGATTTGCTTTTTTAGTTAATTCAACACTGTAAAAATAAAATCTTTAGGGCACATTATGAGCTTTTTCAGGGACAATAGTGTAGGAGAAATATGATGTAGTGTGTGCAATGTGGATGTAGAGGGACAAGCTCTTCCCCCTCCACCTCCCCATTCCCACCTGTGGATGTTCTTCAGTCCATTCTCGTGGAGAACAGCTCCCCTGTCCTCTCAAGGACAGACGTATTGAAAGAGTCAGGGAACAGGAGACAGTATCTGAATGTCCATGCAATCACTTTTAGCTCTCGTTTCCCAGCACAGGACACATCATCATATAAAAGGATCCTTGTGGCGTTGTCTACACTGCTCTTGTCCAAGCCTAGCAGTTGGCAGTACAGAACAGATGTGCTGGTACTGCCTGGGGAAGCCAGGCTTTGCCCCACCTGATGTGCATTTTGCTCCTAACGGATCTGTACTTTAGGACACACGCTATATGCTTTGATGCCTTTAAGAGCTGTCACGCTCCACACACATCAATCTCACCTTCTCCCAAGGTGAAAAGCAAAGGCTATTCTGCCAAACCCAGAAGTTCTTTTTGGGTGGGAAACAACACAGTACAAATACTTGAGTCCCCACCACAGAGTGATTGACCAACCTCTCTGGAGCTACTCACTTTTCCAGCATTGCCACTATACCAGCCCTTCTCTTGAAACATTAAATCCCATTCATACCACCACCTTTTTTTGTCATAATTATTCCAAATTTTTATGAAGCAGTAAGTGGCTAAGTACAAAAAAAAAATCTCCTCCTGGACTGTTATGCTTATAAAAATATGCAATTAAGATGACATTTTCAGCCACTTCATTATTCACCTTGCTCACAGAATGTAATCTATCAGACCAGTCTTTGGGTAGGACCTTCTTCATATTTCTACAGCGACAATCAGCTAAACTTGGTTAATCCCTAAACACTACCTTTCTACCTATGATCAGCAATTCTACTGTTCTTGGTAACTTAGTTCCTTCATTTCAATTATTTTAGAGCCTTTATGCACAGTCTACCCAAAAGAAAGTGTGATGTTAATAGGAACAATGTATTTATAACCACTTTGCTTTAGCTTGGAAATGACAAATACTCCTTGTTTCTAACATTCCCTCAAGCCTTCTGTAGAGTGTGATTTCTTATTTTATATTTTAAAGCCTTAATTTCTGTTCTTTTACAGCTAACAACGAATCTCTATATATTATACACAGACATGCACACACATAACACTGCCAGTCCAAAGCTGGAGGCAAAAAATTTAAATTTTATTGATAAATGGCACTAACTAGATTTGACATTTGACTAAACTTGTTAAAACAATCTGAATGTTTGGTATCATTAAGTCTAATAAAGATGAAATATCCAATATTACAAATTATATCATGCAGCTCAAGACTTATCTTCTGCATAATGATCCTAAAACAGACTGCCTTTATAAACTTCTAGCATGTGTCTCAGAACACGGGCTTGTGTCTAGACTAACAACAACTGCAAACACATTTGAGGGCTAAAAATTAATTCAAGGTGCATAAACACATATTTTATACTAATTCTGGAATCTTGCACCTTTGAAAAAATTGATAGATTGGAATCATTCAAGAATCCAGAGTCCTTCATTACAATACTATGTCTCACAAAAACACTGAAAGATACGAATCCATCAAACAACATATTTCTATTATATGGGATCACATAGAAAATGAAAAGGTCAACCGATTTAACTAAACTAGCAATTTCCTGCAAAGGGTAGCAGGAAAATTAAGCATTGTTACATGCCAGACAATGGATACTAGTTTAAGAAAAAAATAAAAATATAGGTGTACACTGTAATCAAAGCCACGAGGAAGGGACCAGAGTCAAGAGACTGGTGCCTACAGAGATACAGCTGGAGAGATCAGCTCTTTAATTATACAGAGAGAGAAAGAGTAGAAAAGAATAAAGATGAAAAATTACTTTTAAATGAGACTGTAAAAGACTTGGATAAAACACTGAACTTTATCACCACCTTCTTTGAAGGGAGATGGTGGCCAGGACAAGATGATGGAGGTGACAGAATGAACAACCTCAGTGTGTTTGGTATAGTTTCCAAAGCAAGATTTCCAACTACAAACACAAGGATGACCAGTGAAGGCTGGATTACTGAAACTTCTTAAATAAATCCCCTCTGACATCTCTTTTCCAGTTCTTTGCCCCAGTACACATTTGGGGATGTTTGGACATTAACATCTATTCCAAATTTCCACTTCCTGCTAAAATTCAAGAAGAGGGTGGGGTTTTTCTTTTTGTTTATTTTATTAGGAAAAAATCCCACAATGTTCTTCCCAGCTGAACTAGGTAATATTTAGAGAAAGTAAACAGAAATAGAATGGCAGAGAAAGACTCTGGTGCACTATTCCTAGAGATGTCTACAAGTTATCCAGGGAGGTGGCTGGAGGAGTAATGAAAGGTCTTGCTTGTAAGCCTCTCGAGATAGATATCGGGCAAAGATTCCTGAAGTGTTAACCATTTCAAGACTAACTTCCCCAGGAAGGAAATTTTATATATCAATTCCTCTGAATTAGAGATGTTGGCCAGAGAAAGCCAAGACCTAGAATAACAGAAATGGAACTAACCATAAATCCTGTCCAGAGCTGAATTTACTCGAGAAAACCCGAGGCAGAAATTGGAAAAGAGTCTGAACAGAACAAAACAATACAGTGCTGGTATAGTCCACACCTTTAAAGATAAATTACCCAATGCAGAACAACATTAGAACCAGAAAGTCTGGAGATGCTGAGTGGGTGGTGAGGAGATACCTCCCTTGGTATAGGCAAGGACCTACCGAGTAGCAAAGCAGGCTTTTTACAGGCAAAGCTTAGCTCTTTTTTTCTCTACATAAGTACTTCATTAGTTCTGGTTTCCTTTGCCTCAACCCTTTTACAAAATTTCATATTAGGGACTAAATTTGCATGGAAACAAGGTCTTTGTTTAATCGAAATCTATCAGTTGCAGGTGCTTATCCCTTGCAAGAGTCATAATCCTCTCTTTGTCATCGTCACCATTTTGCCACAACCAAATGCAATGTCACAAATAAGATTATGACTTAACACAGAAAACAAACATCTGGATCCAATGAATCCCTACGGAACAAAGACCCTGTTTTCATGCAAATCAGTTCAGTAATAAAAATTAAGGGAAAACATAAATCCTCCGGAAATGCACTGTGATGTATGAGCAGAATTCCCTCTAGATAGAGGGGATTGCAGTCATATGTTTCCATGCCATATCAACTGGTAGATTTAAAAAAGAACAGATCTATTTTCATAGAAGTGTGAAATCCTGGTAACTATACACATTGTAAGGTATCCATTTTAAATAAATTTGAGCCTTTTATTTGGTGACTGCTGCCAAAAGCCATCTTATGCCAGCCGTTGCCACTGAATTTGAACAATTTGCATGTAAAACTAAATTAAAAAGAAAACATTTGGGATATTTGGGGGGGTTTGTTTGTTAAAAAAAAAACCACAACAAAAAACACACACACGCTATCATGAAAGAGAAACATTCTGATGAAAATCTGAAATGTGAATCTTTAGGAATTCTTTTGCATTTTTTACTAAACAGACCTCCCTGAAATAAACCATATTTTTTATTTTTTAAAAGTGTTAAGAAATGTTTCCTTGATATTTTTTAGGGGTGATTATTATGAAAGGTAATGGAAAGAGATCTGCCAGAAGTTTTCTTCAGACTGTATGTTTAAAACTTTTCTGAAAAATCTTAAATACTTCCTTCTGCACATGTGTACTATTTATTGAACACCATTGTAAAACCACTGACCACCATTGTGAAATTAGAGTAAAATGGTGGATGCGGGACTCTCCTCCCAAGCTTACTCATTTTGTGTGAGATGTTTCAGACATACTTGCCAGCAGAAAGCATATCAAAATGCTATAAACACACAATACCAATATTCATAATCTTAACCCAACGGATCATCCGTACATAGAGGTACAAGTGAAAGCTCATGAATGCACATGTCTCTTCATGGATGTACTAGATTTATAATCTGTGCACACTCCTCCAAAGCTGCCACTAGATCAGAGACAAACACAGCACACAGGCAGGGAAAACCTGAGGCTGGGCTTTTTTTTTTTGAACTAAACTACTTGACATCAATGAAACCCGAATTTTCCATTTAATTTTCAGTATTACATTTACTGGAACACCCCCAACATTTTCTGCGATGCAGCTCTAGCTCAGGTGCGTTCACACGAGCAGCGGTGATGGAAACTAGTCTGAAGCAGAGATTGATCTAAGTGCTCTTAAGGTGCTCCTGACTTACCCAAAGTATCAAAGGCTAAAATCATCTCCTCTGCTCAAGGGCCTGTTACCACTCTGAACACGCACAAAGGCAAACATGGTGGTAGAACAATACAAATATGCACATCATGCAGAAAGTTGTCCAATTTATCTACAGTAAAGAGGCTGACTGTAAAACTATAATCTGTGTAGCAAGTTTACAAGCTTGTATTCACCATTTACCAGCCTGCAAGTACATATAAAGGACTCAAGTCCTTTATAATCAGTGCGCCCCTGGAATTTGCTCACAACAACGTTCTCTTTTCTCACTTTGACAATTCTCATTAATGACTGCCTTCCCTACATGCTACAACGTAGAAATGCCTATGTGACCTGCATGCTTACACACATAAGGAAAGCTCATTGCAGTCTGCAAAATTTAAATTAGGCACAAACATTCATGGAAAGAGGAGGGAAGGAGAGAGAGAGGGAAGAGCATTTCAAAAAGCGTTAAGGAGCCAGGCAAACAAAAGTGTGATCTCTACAAAGAGTATTAGGATGCACTTGCTATGATGGTCTGTCCACAGAAACAGAAAATAGTACAAACTGAAGGACACTCTCTTAAACCTTGTCTTCTTCAAGCACAATTTTTGAAAATGAAAATGGAAGTTTTGAAGTATGTTTTCTTACTAATATTATTATTTTCACTAATACTTAACATATTATTATGGAATAATGTATTATCAGCTATTCTCATAAAGTACCTACAGGCCATATCTGACCTTGGAGGCCAGGCCAGGAAAACCGGGTACACAGCACACAACACCTCAGCACCATCCAGCTCAACCTTTGTGCTGACTGAGAATTTGGCCAAAATTAAGTTATAAGTGAGCAAGTCTCAGTTTTGGTTATTTCTCAATCTACTCACCTAACAGAGCACTGATGAGTGAAACCATAAATTAAGAATAGCTGCTCTTAAAGATGAGGAGACCTTTCAATCTAACATGGAGGTTAGGGCTACATTGATTTGACTTTTTTTTTTTTTAAAGAAAAAAACAAAACAAAAACAAAAACCCACAAATCCACACTGGAATACCCTTTTCCATCAATTTTTGCATATAGGATTAGGATACTAGGACTATCATGAATGTATTTTCCTGTCATCCTTTCCTTTTCTGTAAACTACCACTTAGAAGCAGAACCAAAACCTCCCACCGAGGCCAGACATGCGACACACACACAGCTGAAAGCACTAGATCCCTCTCGGCGATACGTTACCCCTGGCTCCGCACCAGATTTCTCTGAAAAGAATCTCTCAAACATTATCTCCCGAGTGCCTAAAGGCTCTTCACTAATACTTGCTTTTACTTCACAAAATGCCACTCTGCTGCACAGTTAATACTATTCCAATCACCCTCTAAAGTATATTGATTAAACTTCAGGGCACCTGTTCAGAGCGTAACTTCCTCAGACTCACTGTGGATAACTTTGATATTTTTTTTCCTTACTGACCACTATAGACCCCTGCATTCATTTCACAGTGGTGCTATAGCCTGTACATGTAATTGCTCTTATTTTTAAATATTGGTAATTCTTGGGATAAGAATAGAACATCAGTTCCTAAACGCTGAAATAAAAATTGCTGGATGAGCACTTATGCAGATGTGGCTCTGAAGTACCTCATCAGCAGGACCATGAAAATTAAGCTAGTCACAAGAATAAATGAGAGCTGGCCTCTGTCTGATCTAGAGGCCACCGAAACTTATTCAAGTCAGGAGACTTGTGCTATGATGAATCCTCATTTATACAGCTCCTCTTTGAACATATACTGGGCTGAATTTAGAAAACAATTTAGGCAGTCAAGCAAAATAGCATGCTGCTACCAAACATATAATAAGCAGCAAAGCATGCATTTTCATCTGAAAGTGATTGAGCAAAAAAGTGATCAAAACATACCAGAAAGCCAGGGATTTTTTTTGGTTCTTAAGGCATGTGCCTTTCAGAGGAAAGAAAGTCTGATTAGACTCAAGAATGATTACTGCAAAAGAATATAGATTAGAATACTGTCCCTGAATGTTCCCATTTTATTAATAATAAGTAGTATTTTCCTAAAACAAACACCTGTTTTTTTAAAAAAAATTTTTTTAAGTTTTTTTAAAAAATTTATTTTTTTTTTTTAAATTTTTTTAAAAAATGCTCTATTTGTCACTGAGAACCACTAATTCAAACTCAGGCAGAGCTGAGTTAATATTCAGATATTAACGCTGTCCATTGATTAAACATATTTTTTAATGAATAAAAGTAATTAAGTGTTACTCTGACCTGCTCCCCATGATTTTTTTTTTTTATAAATGACTAATGTATTTTATGCACCATTTAGTTTTCTTTTTAAATGAAAACATAATCTACCTTTTCCGTTTCAGTGGTGTGGAAGGAAGCACACAGATCTGACAATTCTTGATTTGACAGAAAAATACTGTGTTTTCTCAAGACCAACATACCCACAAACATAGATTACGTTTGGGAAAACCCTAATCAAAACTGTTATGAGTAACAACACATCTGTTCTTATTTACAGACATGAGAAGATGCAAGCAACAGCTCCCAATCAAAAAAGAAGTGGCATTAAATTTGACTTACTCTTTGCAGGTTGTAAAAGTAACTTAAGGCCGCCCCCTCCCCATACACACAAACTCTCTCCCGCCCCACGTACTTTCTTTCATAAAACCTTTAACTCTGTTTGGAGAGATATTTATTCTGTCCTTGGCTAAAATCTTCTTGTTAACATTTTCAGCTCAATGACTGCAGATACTGTTTACGCCTTTGAATTCAGGTGGCTTCACATTTTAAAGTGTTTTCACGTACATCATTAATTCAGGGGGTTCAAGCCACAGGGCTAAAGGCTCCTCCAGTTACGTTACAGCTTTACACAACTTGAAAGTGTACATAGAGCAACAAAGTACAAAAGCTATGTTTAGAATTAAAAAAATGTAAAAGGTTGAGTGAGTCAAAGCTAAAGATTATGTTTTTCAATCAGCCATCAGGCAAAGTGGCACAAATTGCAGGCAAGTCAGTATTACTATTTTAACCACAATACAGTGAAGTACATGATATTGTTTGGTTCTCTGCAGTTACCTTTAACATCAAAGGCTTTACTTTCTATAATTCCCAGCTCACTTCACAGCCAGTGAAGTCCTGTGTGATGTGCAGCTGCTGTTTCAATGGATTTTAGCTACTTTCAGGGTATTCCTGGCTCAGAATTTGGACAAGCCATTGGATGTAATATTTGTTAAAAGCTTTATGGTATTTCTAACGATCACCAATGATCAATGGTGGTTCTTATTCAAGGCATAGCTCCTCCAGTCCCATCCAAGTAACAGCGAGCAAGCCACTGCTGCCCATTCCTCACCTGATTCAACACAATCATACACAGATGGCATGAGTGAGGTAAAATTTGAAAACATACTTTAAGGTTTCTCTTGTTTTCCCACCAGTACAATATGGTTAACTTCCAGTGATGCAAAAGTCCCTGGGTAAGGCAGTTAAGGATGATTTGGAGATACATACATTGAAGAAACAAAATAAACAGCAGTCGGTAATGGTTGTAGAGCAGATATTATTGGCACGTATGTTCCTATTTCTATTAGACATCTTTGGAAAGGCATCACACATGCCTCTGCCCCATCAACTGGGCAGGTGTTTAGCTTTGAGTAACCCACAGAGCATTAACTTCGACCCACAAAAAGCTGCATGGTTCCAAATCAAGTGGAAGCAAAGACCTTTACAAATCCAGTGGAAAGTGAAGCTGAGAGTTTTAAGAGTTTAGAGCCTGCAAAGAAGCTGAGCAACTCTGTTTAGAGTCATTAGATAAATGTGGTCTCCCCAGAGACAGCCCTGCCTAGCAGTACATTAGGTCACAACTCCACATGAGACTGACAAGTGAATCACGCAAATTTATTTCAAGGTATGTAAATATTTGTGAGACTGGCAGGTATAGGAACATTATTTACCATAAACAGGAGGAGAAATTAAACAGCATGCCTGGAACGGTACCACAGCTTGCTGAGCAGGAGTTAATATGCTAAGCATTTGGTGCAGTAGGTAAAAACTGATAAGGCACCTCTGTGGCATTATTTTACTTATCTCCTTATGGCACCTACTCTACAGAACCCAAAGGTTTTACCATCGTGCTAGTCCTTCTTGGTTTGCACAGTGCCCAGCCCAAGGTCACGGCATTCCCTGCGAACACCTTGCTCTGTTTTTTCCAAGTGTGAAAACTTACGGGCAGAAAAACATCAAGACTTTTTGACAGCACATAACTTCTACCACCTCTCCAAGGAACACCCCTTCAGAACAAAAACGTAACACAGCTCACCGTGTCACTGGAGCTGTTGTAAAATGCTCTTGGGCATTGTGAAGATTCTTGCTCAACACCTTCGTATAATTTGTGGGAACATGCTTAAAATCTCCACTGCATACTAATGATGTATTATGCAGAAGAGCAGGATTGTATTAAGTAAAACATTCTTAGATGACTAAGAGGAAGAATGAGGAGCAGAAATACGAGTAAAGATCCTTCCACCTACCTATGCTCACAAAAATGTTAGTGAATGGTGATGCTACTTTCTGGTCCAATGTAGACTCTATTTTATTCTGCAGGGACAGCTCTAATTTCAAAGGTTGGCTCCTCCTTAGGGCAGGGAGAACGATGGGCAGTCCCTGTACTGTAGCAGACAGAATACAAGGGCTAGGACTTAAAGACCAAGTTTGCCTGATTTCTGCAACCTCTTACATTTCACCTCACAATTCTACCTGTCTTTCTTGGTGTAATAAGACAAACAAACTTCATTGTATTGGAAGAGAATTACCATTTTTGTACTTTTTTTCTGAAATATTAAGCTGTAAGTACTGCTGCTGGCCTTTAATAAAAGGCTAAAAGGTGGTAACCAGCAATCACTCCACTGCAAGACAGAGGCATTAACTATCTGGCTTTGCCTATCTTCTGGAACAAAGAGCGATTTAACTAATCATGTATATTCTTACGAAGAGGAGCCAGACATTGCATTCAAGGCTTCTTCTTTTGTCCTGCTACTTAGCTAATAGTGTAAGTAGCAAACACTATAAGCTTTTAGAAGAGAAGGACTATGAAATAGCTTTTATTATTATTACAAGAAGTACCATTTGCATTCAGACAGCACTAAATACTGTCCACAAATACCTGAGAACACAGCCACTGTCTGAGAGATACAATGTAAAAGACAAGTTTTATTTACTTTTTAAAAACCTTTTGGTTCTTTTAAGCAGCAAAATATGATTTCATAATTATTACCTTATGCTGTCCTGACATTTACATTACCATACAGTGCTGAAAGCTAGAAAATACCAACTGTTCTGCAGAGGATTTTGTTCTCTGCAGGGTAAAAAAAAAAAAAAAAAAAAAAAAAATCTATTAAATTGCATTCAGACCTGTTAAAAAAAAAAAAAAAGCACACTCTTGGATTGCAAGACTGGAAGAGTTTTGAGTCCTGAACTCTATGTGGAATAGCATATGATGGGTCAATGAAGGTAGTTTGGGAAGGGTTAAACAGGTTTTATGAAGTCTCCTATTCAAGGACAGATGGCACCTACTTAGGAACTGAGGGGAGAAGGGGGTGTAAAAAAGTAAAAAAATTTAAGATATAGATACAGGAGAGCAGGGATATAAGCGACAGATCTGAGCACTTCCTGGAAACAAATGTATGTCTGTATAATGACCAAAAAGATTGTGTTGTCCTATATTTGTATTGTTTACTGAAATGTATAGAATGTGCCCGTGAAACTGGAAAGTAAGGCGAGACTGGGACTAAATCCAAACCCCTTTATACCCTAAGGAAAATCTCAACCTCAGGGGTCACCGAGCACTATTTCAACATGGAGATTTGATGAATCCTCTCCGTCCTCCCCCAAAACTTCACACCATTTACAGCATTCAGTGCTCACAACAGTGACATTTAGTAGGGACTGTGAAGGGCTTAGAGCAGCACTAATTTTTCCAATTCTCACCAGACTGATGAATGGCTCCTATAAAAGGTTAAATCATCACTTATTCTGTCCCTCAGAATTGCAGCTCTTCCTAATCTAAACTGTGCTGTAAGCGCTGAAAACACAAGGGAGAACAGTGTGAATAACAACAGCTTCTACCTAATAGCAAAGGCAGCAGGACCCAAAACCCAACTGCCTTTACCACCATGCTCTCTGGTTGCCTCTTGTCCACGTGAAGTGAAGACTGAGGATGGAAAACGGCCGGAACAAGTCAGTCACATGCTGTATCTCAGGTCTGCCCCCAACCTTCACTCATGATGCTGGACGTTGGCTAGGACCAGTTGATTAGTTTCTTAGCTGATGATGGGGGCCCCAATACCCAGTTGCCGCCACAGGGTAACCCCTGGGGACTCTGCAGCACAACTCCGTATTGCCAGAAGACATGAGGACTCTTTCTCCGCACTAGAAAACTGGCGAGCAGCTGAGATAGGAGGAGGATTTGGTGAGGCAACCTCTGCCACCACAGCTTGGTCAGGTCCATGGCAGCACCACTTTTTGAACAGGATGTGGACAAGTTTCAGCAGCCCAATGTGCAGCCTGGATGCCACTCCTGAAGGAGCATTTCTGGATAAGAAATGCTGTATCTGTATTTGATATTCTACCCCAAGTGAGAAGGGAGAGCTGGGCTGGGAGGCTTGTTCCCTACTGACTTCATAGGCCAAAAAGTCTAAAGAAGACCTTGCCTTGATACTTGCTGTCACTGGTGCAAGACTGTACCTACATATCATCAAAACACAATGCAGGCAGGTATTGCATGGCAGTTATCTCTAAATTAGAAAATAATTTAAATTTGCAGTCTCTACCATTCAACCATGCTATGGAGAGTAGAACACAGCCCAATTATAGATAAAAATCATAAATTAAGATGTCTCCTCTCCATCTACTGAAGACGGAGCAAGAGTTTCCTTCAAAGATGATTCAGAACAGAAACCTAATTTGTGCTCTCTGAATCACCTGTGAAGGAGTCCTGTACCCCCTCCCATTGCTGTCTGCTCTCAATAGTGAGAAATTACACATGGAGCATCTACCATCGGTGTCTGTATCCGTATCATCCACACCAAGCATCAGGAGGACACCAGATTTGCTTGTTCTCTTTGTCTACTGAATAATAATTAGTCATACAGTCAGGACAATGAGTTTTGATGTTCCATTGTTTCCACGGGGTCTCAGTCTAGAGACCCTGAGAGAAATGGCTTAGTTTGTAATTTAAAAGCAATACAGAGCTCTGTGAAAACAAGGATAAATGACATTTTCCTGAAAATTAAATCCCTAAGTTAACAGAGAGAATACCAGTTAACAGGTAAAGATGATTTATGTAATTAAAATACTCATGTACTCTTAATAATCCTAATTTGCATGAGTATTAGGTCATTTTTATGTAATTAGCTGAAGCAGAAGGTTTTCTTGTCAATTAAACTAATTTTTTTTTCACACTAGGCGTAGATTGAATATTGATCTTTTTTATTCAGCTCACTTACATAAGCAAATTAGATTTAATTGCATCCTTACCACATCATTACTCAGTTATTGTAAATTATAGAAAATATATTCTCTTGTAGAGTAATGCTTTCTTTGTAGCACTGATGTTGAAAGAGGCTAGTTAATTTAAGAACTTCAAACTATTTTTTCCATCTGTCAACTTAGCAGATACTGTATGTATGATGCAAGTATCTCATTATTAGTTAACTTAACATACCAGTAGAGATCTAGGTGGATACAGGAAATGCCTAAAAGAATAGCTGTTTCTTTTGAAAAATAATTAGAAGAGTGATCACTCAAGCAATGACAGCTCACACAGAAATAACGACATGACTTTTTAAATGCAATAACATTATAGACTGAGTTTGGGTTTTAGACTTAAGAAAGGCTCAAAAAGACAAAGAATTTCACAGTTTAAGTTTGGGGGTTTTATGTTTTTTGTTTTTTTTTTTTTTCAAAAAAAAAAGAAGAGAAAAGAACACTTAAATTGGGGCAGGGGAGAGAAAGTTACTCGTCACGTTTTACTTGCAGCAAATTGTGGTCTCAGTAGCTTTAATGGATGTTTCACTTCACACCTGCTATTTTTATTCTGATGGAATAGAAAAATTAAACCATCTAGATTTACTTACACATTTCTCCTCTGTGTGGTCTATTTGTTACACATTAGCTCTTGAAGGAAGGGTGGAGATAAAATTCCAACAGCTCCTATTAGAAACATAAACACTCTGGGGACAGGGCAAGGTGGACTGTCTCCATCAGAGAGGTTTAGTTTAACCCTCAGAGCAGCTCTGCTGTAGAGATGTAAATTTTAATATTACTCAACCCATACACTGGTTTTTACTTTTTTTTTCCCTATTCATGCTGTTACTTCATTCCAAGCCTTGTATTTATAGAGTTTTATACTGCATATACTTCAAGTAAAACAAAAATAGGGGGGTTTTCTTCCACCAGTTTTTATCTCTACGTACAGATTTACACGATTATTTTGTTGTTTTTTTGTTTGTTTGTTTGTTTTTTCCTCCAGATTCCCAAAATGTGGAACTGCTTTTGGTAGTAGATATTGCAGAGCTACCCTGTCTTTCTCCCTTTTAAACACTTTTGCTTCGTGCTTTCAAAGGAGGTCTTTGACTCTGCAACAGAGACCCCTTGTTTCACCCTCATCTCTCCTCCACACACTGCTCACACACACACCCTGCCATAGTCCTTCTGACTATATGTTAAATCCTGATTTGGACTGGTGCTGGTGGTATTTAAGCAGCTTATGCACTACCCCTGCCTCATCTTTCAGAGTCCAAGTTTCTCAGAAGCTTGTACCCAAAGGTACATGGAAAGAATCCCAAATTGCCTCCACAGTACAGGAAGGTCTCTCACTTCACTCAATGAGAACAGGTATCTGAGAAGGCAGTTCTTTGTGGATGTTGCTGTAGGGATCTATTTGCAGTCATACGAATCTCCAGCCTAAAGCTTGTACCACTTAAACGATTACAAGCCAATTCTCTTTCACTGTACTGAAACGCTCATGGTAGCTTGTAGGTACAAACTGTGTGGTCATACACATTCCCACATCCTTCCAGTTGCCCATCCATGTAGTTCCCTCAAACATAGCATGAAAGGAAGTGTCCTACCTACAGTATGAACAGTTCTTTCCAAGTACAGCTGCTGGAATTGTGCTAGGCATCAACTGGCTAACACTGTTATAATTGCACTTTTGTTCAAAAAACACTTTACCCTTCCAAGATGGGATACGGACCACAGAGCCTCTGGACAGATTTGCTATTTCAAATGCACTACTTTCCTTTTCCAGCTCCCCCCCCCCCCCCTTCAGATTTAGCAAGAAAAAGAAAACACGATTTTCATTAGTCTTTGATGTTTAAAAACAACTACTCCCTGGTCAGCAGGTAGTCAGGAAGCCAGAGGCCTCACTACATTGCTTCCAAAATTCACTCTCCAAATATTTTCTTACAGAGAAGAGTAACACAAGTACTGCCTATGCAGACATATTACTTGCCTCAGACTATCTGCAATTTGATTGACTTATCACCTATGAAGTGCTCAGCTATAAAACTGCTGTAAGAATAGCAGGTTTTGGCCTGAAAGAGCTTTGAAAGGCCAATGTCATAGCTGTAAAATAGTAAAAGACCAACACTGGAAGACATTGAAACTGGGATAATTCACTTTTTTTTGTATCACTTATATTCGTGTATCAACTGATATAAGCAGAAAAGCGATACATTAGGTCTTCCGCAACTAACTACTCTATTTTGGGGATGCAAAGGAGGAAGTATCATCTGTTGAACTCAGATGAGGAGGATTTTTTTTTCACCTGATTGGGAATCCCCCACTGAACAGAGCTGATGAAGTTACACGATATCACCAGCCCATTCAGGTTTCCACATTCAGGATAAAATGTATAACACCACCATCCCCCCCAGGTTGCTTATACCTTTCTAGATTTGGCAATAAGAATGGTTTGTTTCTCGTAGCACTGATTCAGAGTAGTTGCAGTCTGCAACTGTGTTGCAGTTGGAGTGCAGGAAGGTTCATTATTGGAAGTATTTACTACCATAAGCATTTAAGGAAGGAATATCCACACTAAGGATGGTTACCCCAAAGTACGTTGTGTCTGCTTCAGAGAGGTATTAAAAAAAAAAACTTAGCTTGGGCAGCGCTAGCAGCAAGCTCCTTACCATGGTTTGACCTCTGCTAGTATCTCAGCTGCTGTGTTGAAGCTTCAATAGCCCCAGTCAGCCTCCAGCACTTAGTAAACTGTGATGTTAATTTGCCTATGCTATCATAAAACAGAGAAGTCTTCAAGACACAGACATGTTATTCCAGGAAAATTTTGAATGTTTTGCAAAGGAAATCATACCCGTGTTCCTTCTCTAGCTCAGGGTAGAAGAAATGGTCCTAAAGTCACTGCATACAGTGTGTCTTAATGCATTACAAATTGCTTTCCTTAAAAAAAATCAGAAATGAACAGTACTTAGGCTTGATGGATTGTTTGTCCTTTTCACTTGTTAAAATTCTCTGGTGTTAAAACTAGGCCATATGGAACAGAGTTGTTGGTGTCAGAGCCCAGATGCCAGCTGCCTACATTCTTACAGCAACTGCATCTGGATTTCTCATCACCCTAGTTTCAGAGTTAAAAGAAAAAATGCTAATTTCCAAGGAGAAAACACTTTTTCCCCCCTAATTCAAGCGACTACAGTCTATCAAATTCAAGGCAAAGGCACAGGATTCAACACAATTCTCTACCTGCTGAGCTGCCTTCACTAATCACATGGCCAGTACTTGCCCATTGCAACTGTGAGGTGAAATACATTCATTTTGGCATTGCCATAGATGGCTTAGGTGAACGCATTTTATTGCTCAGTGAGGTAGAGCTAACAGCACTTGCAAAATCAGTGATAGAAGATCAGCTGGCAAGCAGTAACTTGTTAAACCACTATAAAACAGTCGTGTTCAATCTTGTACCAAGAGCCTACACAACAAGCAGAGTGGGAAGAAAAAACCCTTAAGAACAAACAGTCTACCATCAGCTAAATATAACCCCCTCAGCAAGCTCGTAGTCGGGGAAAACAGACTTCACATGTGCACAATGCGTCTGGTCAAGTGACAAAGCCACTATCTTTTTTTCACATGCTCCCTAAGGAGTGCAAGTATCTGAGTATAGGCCCTTGATAGAGATCTGCAGAGTCTTATTAAATGCGCAAAGAAAGTATTCTACATCCACAACCAAAGCATCTAAAAACTCATTCAGATATTTAAGCTGACAAGGTTAATTTTGTAAAAATATAATACTTTTCTTGAACACTGTGAACCATCCTCAAAACCAGCTTGGATAAGTCTGATAAAACATGCTGTCAACAAGCTGCAAATATTTAAATTGTTATGAAACATCTTAGATTTATCTATACTTAGGACACCAACTGTGCAATGCTTTTTTCCTTCTGTTTAATCAGAAGTAGAAACTAAGATCCTCAAGGATGATGTAGACCCTTATATGTAGGACATTTTTCAGATTGAGGGAAATGCCTTCTTAAGGCACAGAGTAAGTATACCGTGTAAATACACTCATTACTTTAAAGAACACCCACCTACCTGACAGCTTCGGGTTCGCAATAAATTTATTCAATTTTGTTCACCGAGGACTACACTGACTGGGTTAGATACAATTTATCTTCAACAGCAGAATGAGAAGGATTCCTTTGTTAGTGATATACAAACGTGCTGTTAGTGACAACCGGGCCCACAGGCCAAGTTTTGGAAACTCCTCCTAAACGCTTCACCAAAAAGATATACTTGTAGCCATGAAGTATTTACGTAGGTGTTTTGAAGGGTCTAATAATACCTAGCGGGGTGTGTGTGTGGGGGGTGTTAATTAGCATCTTGTAGACCATAAGTAAGATTTACTTCTTGACCTACCCTTAACATGTTCAACTTTTCATGTGTGCTTAATTTATACTCCGGACTGGAGCTTGCTGGCTACTTGCCTGCTTTGACTATTATTTGCTAAAACTCAAATCTGGATATCTTACAGGTGTATAAAACAATGGCAACCATTTTGCTATAGTAAGCTTAGACAGCTAAGAAGGTTTTACTTCCCAGTAAATTAATTTCAGTTTCTTCATCATAATTTTGCTCCATAACATGATTAATTTGCATATTTGAGAGCCCACAATGAAAACATGTCTTAAGTCCACATTCTGACACTCGGGAGGGATTGAATGTAGGGTGAGATATTGTTACTCTAGTCTTAAGCTATAGCTTCAAATACCTTTCTACACATACCCAGAGTGAGAAGTAGGGAAGTTTCCTTTGAAATCCATGGCCATTTGCCTTTTCTTTACAGAAAGAGCAAACTTTTGGTACCATTTATTGCCAGCTAGCTTTGTTTCAGGCACGCTGGAATTCGGTACATAGAGAGGAAAGAGGACTCTCTAGGTAGTAAAAGCAATATCCAAAAAATAGGTATAATGTACATTTGGGACCACCTATGAACAGCTAAGATTAGTTATAGAGAATCAATGTTCAAGAATATCTAGAAAATCCTCTGGGATCTTTCTGCATCGCTATAAATAAAAATGTAAGAACACTACCTAGCATACCATGGGTATTATTCAAATATTGGTGTAAATTAGAATTTAAGTACTCTATCTTTTTATTTCTCATAAACCTTAATGCTGGACATTATCTTCTGGAAGCTCATACAGTAAAGGAAAGGCCCAGCCCCTACTCCCCCAAGCATCTTAATATTTACCTCCACTAAACTTAACATGCTAAAGCGGTACCAATGGATACTCATTTAAGATATTTCTTTCTAAAGTATTTTTTTGTCAACTGTTGGCAAAGTCCTGCAACACAGCAGATAGTCAAATATGCAAAGGATAACTTTCTCCCTTCTTGAATTGTTTCCTTTGCTAACACAAAGCTTTCTCTGGTACTAAGAGGAATCCCACTGCAGTCAATTAAAACAAGGCTGCTTATGGACAGAAAAACCAGCCCTTTATGAATCAACTTGCAATTTTCTTTTTGTTCTGTGAACAAAAGCAGAAATGTGAGGGAATGGAGAATACTAGAAAACAGCATGAACATTCTTGTTCATAGAACACGTTGAAGGTTTCAGCAGAATAATATTTCCTGAAGTGTCACATTTTGATGATCAGCAGGTAAAAATATTAAAGGAATTTTCACATAGTCCTTGCTTTTATTAACATAAACAGTACCTCGTTTCTCAGAAAGTTTGGTTAATATCTGAAAACACCTAGAGTTTTACAGTGGATAAATATTCAAGTTGATATTCCCCTCGAGGAATCAACATAAATGGTAGAACCACAGTCTCTCTTGGCTTTCTGAATTAGAATATTTACATGCTTTTCTTTTGCTGGATAATTTTGTAAAGTTTATTTTCACTCAGGTATTTGCACAAAATCATTAACATTACAGTTAAAAATATAAAATGTCAACACCATCCCCAATTCTCACTAGTGCTAGCCACTATTAGTAGAGCCCACTAGAAATGCATGAAGTCCAAGAACTTAGATTTGGGTCAACTTCAAGCTTTGATAAATTTTGAAAGGCCCTGGCTAATTGAATTCTCATCTACAAAAAACTCTTGCATATTACAGCAGTGTTTAGAAAAGAAGTAACTCCTGGCTGACTTTACAAAATAATTTCATTCTGTATAGTATTTCTACCTTACTGTACTCAAACTTCTGAGGATATGACTGGGCATAATTTCATTACAAAACCTACATCATGCACTTCTAACAGTCTCGATACACATAACAGAAGGATGATACGCAATCAAGAACAATCTATTTGCTACACTTGAGAAGAGAGAGTAGTGTTAACTTCTAGGGCATGACATTAAGGTGTTCAAACACGCACATACCACCAAGTGTCACACATTAAGAAGCACTCAACTCCATATACGACCTTTCCAAAGTAAAGGCTCTTAGCATCTCACCTAATGCTTTTCAAAGCCTATTAAAAGCACGCTGCTCACCTTGAATGATGCTTAGCATTTTTGGAAAGCCTCACCAAGTACCTTCGGCTGCCACTGGAATCACCAGGAGTTGCAGGTACTCAGCATTTTACACTAGACAAATGGCAACCATGATCAAACATCTCCTGAAGTAATGTTTATCTCTACTGCTGTGACTCACTTGTGGTCTGCATCTGGTGTTCTAACCTTCCTGGTCCAAGAAACCCCACTCCAGGGAACACCCTGACTCTGAGAATCAACCAACTGGTTCTTTTTTAAGTAGTTCCTTAGTTTACGTTAATTCTTTTTCCTGAAGGAGGCAAAGCTCCTCTGTTCTTTTTGCTTTCTGTGCTATTTCTCTAATGTGTGTGTGTGTTATTACAATACCTTCCTGGTATCATTATATTTCCTGGCAAGGAAGTGTCTGGCATCAACTTTAACATAAAGGTTTAGAAGCTCCTTTGGTTTATGGACAGATTCTCACTCCAGATGAAGGGGGGGGGGGGGGGGAAACCACCAGACTTAGTGGTGTTTTGTCAGAAGACATATCTTCTATTACTCCCATCTTTTCCCCTTGCTATTACACTTACGCTTGAATATAGATTAAGAATTAAGAGTGAAATGAACCCAGTAAAACATGCACCTGCAGATAGCAAGCTCAGACAAAGAAAAAGCTTTACTAGATTTTTCTCCATGTCTTGCTGCCTTTTTCAATTTTAAAAAGTAAAATCTCCTGGAATGGTTTTTACAGTTTTTATGACTTCTGTAAGGCTTCTTTAATGACCCTTCTGGGTGATAAAAAGTATAGTTCCCTCAGTTAATTCATATTTTCTTCTTGTGGCACTAGCATGAGCAGCTTTACAATCCAGATGATACACCTTCTCTGTGGACTGTAATTAGGTTCCTAAAAGTTTCTTAATTTCATGCTCATCCTTTATAAAAGATTATTTGCAAGAGAGCCGCCTTGTCTCTTGAAGGTGAAAAAGCTGAAAGAGACTACCCACTGTGTTTGGGTTATTAAATTAGCAAAAGAAGTGCTTATGTTTGAACACTCAGTTGTGAGGCAAGACTCCCACAGCCACTATCCTGGGCTGGAGGTGTATGACTCAGCCTCACATTTCACACGGGGCTTGCAATCAGACACTACTGCACACGGTTATCGAAATGCTACATTCTCAGGGCATTATTTTAAGAAAAAAAATAACCTCCAGAGCACAGTAGTACGGGTCTACCTCAGAAACTGCAAGGGAAAGAATTCAGACAGACAAATACTAGCTGCTCTCCTAATGCTGAAAGACTCTCTCGCTCACAGGAAGTTGTACATCAGACAAAGGATGTAAAACTGCTCAAATTTAAGTTAGAGAGGAAGCAGGTCAAGAGCGGTCAAAGGTGACTTACGTCACTGGCCACCATTCCAGAGCAATGCTCTGACAAGGACCAGGGCTGTGGTCAAGTTTAGATGCAGAGTTTTCCTTGGCCTCACATCGGATCATGGAAGGCAACATTCATGCTCATCAGAGTTTTGCTTAAGCCTGAGCAAATCTTTCCCTTCCTTAGGTGGGAGTTGAGATAGAATTGAAATCCTTTGGGTGGGCCTAAGAGAGTTCCAGGACCACTGCTTGCCACTAGATGCTGCATGAGTTTCTTAGAATAACAAACAGCGCTATTTCAATGTGTTACCTGGACTTATCTCTGTCTTACAATGCAGTTGCTGTACCTTCACCATCTTTCTCATTAGAGCCCCTTTCTTCTCTCTTCACTCCTGACTTTCTTTACACTGTTTGCACTTCTTTATTCTTGTTCTGTATCCGTGTATCAAAACTATTGTGTTGAAGAGCAAACGTCTGAGAGTGAAGGTTTTTTGGGTATCGAATGTGCTTTTTGATGCTCAAAGTGCAGCACAAAGAATTAAGATTAAAAGAACTGAGTGATACAGTGGAGATTAGAGAGAGCAGAGAATGCTAAAGACACACAAAGAGTGCAGGAAAGCTAAAATCACTTCAAACATTAATATCCTTCTTTGTGTCATATTCTACAAAAAGTGTTCTGTATCTTAAGCTTGAATCTTTTATTCTTTTTTATTTCAAGCAGTTCTCTGATAAGATGAACATCCAAACTTTTAAAAAATTAATTTTGTTATATAGATATGGATAAAAAAAAATATTTCAGGAATATAATACCCTGTGAGGACTTCTGTTAAACCAATAGTTAGTGCCTGAAAAACAGAGTCATGAAAGTTCTACTACACAGGACTATTGCGGGGGCGGGAGGGAGACAGATATCATCTTGGAAATGTGATGAGACTACAAAGCAAAATGCTTTACCTCTTTCCTTCATATTTTCTTTTCTTTACTATTTGAAAAAGATTTAACACACTGCAACCACTAGTGGATGCTGTGACACAGAGAGGGATATGCAATGAGATGCCTCCTTAAGTAAGGCTGAAGGAAAGGTCTAGGGCTTGTGGGCTTTTTCATTGTTGTTTGGTTTTTTAATTTATACAACAAGGCTGAACATTTTCAGAAGTTTCCTGGCAAGCTTTGCTTAGATTTGTCCAGCTGTTCCTAGTTGCGATCTATCCATTAAGTATACCGCAACCAGGAAGAACCTGATGAAGAGCGCTTTAACTTCAAAAAGCCAAGTAAAGGGACAGGAAAGAAAACTTAATCGAGATTATACAGAGTTTTGCAACGAAACACCTAGAAAGTTAAGAACTTCAAGCTAAGACAGTTCAACTGCCATGTTTACATTCCCTAGAGTTTTAAACTTATTTCTCCCTGTTGCAGAACGAACAGAAAATGGGCTGCTGGAGCAGGCAAGTCTTTCCCAGAGAAAATGGGCACTCTCTGCAGTGGTTCCAGTTCAGCACACAATATTAATGTCCTCACAAGTTTCCAAGAAAAACATTACTTTCTCAAAGAATGAAGGATGAATACTAAAAACTCCTGGCAGTGACATGTAAATATGGAAAGAAAGTATTTTCTTGCTTACCTCAAATTTATCTTCTCTGCTTCCAAAAACAACATGAAGGCATTCCCATTATTTGTCTGCCACAGAGCACAGTGAGGGAAATCTAATGTTCAAAGCAGAACATAGGCTCCAATTGATGCATCACTTTAGCTTTTTCCCCCTCAATTTTTGCCTGCACTTTTTAACAATTGCACTTGTGTCACTACATGGAAGAACTTCAGGTCCTTAATGCCCCACAAAAGGTTTGGTTCATGCCACTTTGCTGCGGCCCATTTTCCTGCATCTGCCCCCTACTGTGTTCTTACACAGATATAGAACTAAAAAGATGGGCTCCCCACCAGGCCAATTTTGTCACATCAGAGCAGCCACCACAGTCCAGATGTTCAACTGGATGTTCTCACTATGGCTGGCTCCTACAGCTTTTCTCAGAGCTCTGGCCCACAGCCTTATCTGAAGGGTTTCCAGAGCAATAACGGAAGCCTGACAAGACAAACCACTGGTACTTCTAACTGGGTGTAAGGTCCCAGTTTCTCACACTGGGCAGTAGCACAATCCAAATTCAAGTCCTTCAGAACAAATAATACAAGGAAGGCAGTGGCATGAGGAAGAATACTTACTGCGGGAGGAAGGAAAGAATAAACTAGAGACTGAGCAATCGTATGACTTCTGTCATGGCAGGTGGTACCAAATTCGCTCTGGCCAGAGCCACTAAATCAAAACAGGCAACCTCCTCCAAGTCAAGTGGTTGAATCACTGGGTCAGAAGAAATGACAGGTTTGCAAGAGAAAAGATCAGAGGTGAATGCAAGGTGGACATTACAACTGAAGCCCTAAAGTATTTCCAGACCAACACGACAGGGGCTATAAAATAAGCAGGAGAGCACCATAACTTTCTTTGGGCTGGCTTCTACTGCGTACTGTTATTCAAAGGAAAAAAATGGAAAAAGAGGAAAGAAAAAAGACAAGCTTTACAGGTGAACAGAGTGTCTGTGAGTTTAAAAACAATAATTAGAAAGAAAGACAGCTACAAAGCCTGCTTAGACTTCTTCTAGGAAAACGCACCCCTCCACCCCAACACATTGCAGTGGGCCAATTCCCTTCAAGCAAGTGTTGTTTTTAGTCCCACATATTCTCATAATACACGTAACCTTGCCACTGCTAAGAGTTGCTCCCAGATTTCCTTTGCTTAGATACAAAGAGACTGTTGCTCTCACCAGGCGAATATCAAGGTGGCAGTTTCCCTAGCAACAATAGCTTAAGAACTCCACCCCCCACTCCTCCCCCCTTAATCATGCAAATTCTCAGCAATTCAGGACAAGCACAGGAGGAAGGATTTGGTCTGAGCTTTATCAGTAGAAGAACGTAGTTTATACAATCACATGAATTCAGTAGTTTGCTACCCTTACAGTGTTAAGGGTATTGGTATCAACTAAGAGCTCAGTCCTGCATCTTGACTCCTTGTGTTTTCTTTTTAAATAGCCTTCAAAGAACTCCACTCTGGTCAATGCTTTGCCTGACTTTAGAGGACAGTAAAAGCCTGGACTACTTTGAATTCCCAACCATGTCTACACTTCCTTTATTTTTCCTTAGCTCTAAATCTAAATAATCTGCTTTGGCAATGGAGTTTTACACTGTTTAAATGGGGCAAACCCTGCTCCGATGCTTGTGTGTTTTATTAAAAAGTAAAACCCAGAGGTATAAAATGTCTGTCCTACATCCAAAATTTAGAAGTTTCAAGACAGATGTGAGAGCCTTGAAATTGTAGCTTGTAATTAGAACTAGCAGAGGCTCTTTCATCCCATTAAATATCACCTCCATCCTATTTTTCCAATATCATGTGATTATGTACTTCATTAAGGCAATTACAGCATATTTATGAACAGTCCCCTGTCTCTCCAAGCATGGCTGCTGCATGGGGGGTGGGGAAATCTTATTTCAAAGTCTTCCAAAGCTTTTTTTCCCCCTCTTTCTGTATTTCAAAATATTTTAATTAAATCCCTGGGCACAAGCGGATATGATTTAGAAGGCAATTCAGGTCTTTAGGCCTACACAGATGTCACTTAAAATCATCTTTGAAGGATGATTTCAGAAACAACTAAAGCACCATTAACGACAGTAAATTGGAGGTGCATGAGTAGCAACCACTATTATTTTGACAGCGTTCAAGTTAAACAGCAGCTACAAGCAATGTCTGCCCATTAATGCCGAGCTGATCAGCATTCAGGAGGAAAACTCATTAGAATATCAGTCAAGTTTTTTGAACTTTTTTCAATGAAAAACCTCAATACAATGAAGAATTTGCAAGATGCAGATAAAAACATGAATTTTCATAAAGCACTAAACGTAGGAAATGAAACTGATTCAAAAGGTTAAATATGCCTACTGAGATCTTTTCACATGTGGCTATGCTCTATTGAATTATTTGCAAGAGGTTTTTGATGGTTCTTTCAAAAATGAATGGTGTAGCAACCAGAATCTTGAAGTTAGGACGAAATCTAATATAAAACAAGATAAAATTCAGCTGCCATCAGGTTTCTTTGCAAATTGAAGCTTGATTAGTGGCATAAGGAGGCCAGCATTTTTCACAGAGTTTTGAGCAGACCCAGTTTGGTGCAAACAGAGAGCAGCTTCCTCTAGGAAGTAGCAAGGCTGCTCAATCCTTGTGTGCAAACCCCATGTTGGGGCAGCTTCTGACAACCTCAGAGATGACTTATTCACCATGACCCATCATGACAGACACAATCCAGCTGAATGCTCTGGGTGAACTGCTGCAGGCTCAGCTCCATTGGCAACCCTTTTACTCACCAGAGGCTTCAAAACGAGCTCCCCATTTCAGAGCAACAGGGACCTGTCTTCTTGGATCATCATTTCATGATAAGATCAGAAGAGCCTCTGAGCTCTCCTAGATACAAGGGTAAAATCCCTTTTAATAATTTCGGCTTCACAATGCCACTCATGCCAAGACACCATGGGGAAAGAAAAAATACGATATCAGAAAGCAAGGGTGCAAGTTCTTGTGGCAAAATCAACAAACTTAAACTACAACAGCTCCCTTTCTTACATGGAGCAGAACAAGGCAGAGAGCAAGCAGCTGCTAAATAAAAATAAATCCTCATAGTATCAGGATTTGAAGCACCCCTTCAGGTCCACAGAAATGTGCATCCAAGAGCGCCACACATACTAAAGTATTTTCAGGCTGCTGTGATTCAAAGTGAGTACTCTTTAGTAAACATTCATTATTTCTTTTCCCACAGTAGATGCTTCCCATAGTCTTTTATGCTTGGGTCAGCTGAGTCAGGTAGTATCAACCAGTCATAAAAGCCAGAGAGAAAAAACAACTTACTCCAGTTTGCTTAAACATGCAGAGGGTACAAGGCAGCACAGAATCTACATAATTGTGTCATTTTGTGTCTGTGAATATGCTACTGAGAAAACTGGGAGTATACAGTGAAAATATTAGGAATTACATGCAAAAAGGCAGTTCCAAGGAAGGCACGTATTCAGAGATAAAGGCTTTGCTGCTCATACATTTTTAATTCCTACCTCCCTTGCCTTTCCAGTTACTGTCATCAGGGTCATTAATCCCAAAAGAAAATAACCAGGATGCTGCTTCCTGTAGCTACACTTTCTCTCATTACCTTGTAAAGGAGAATGTTACAATTTTTAACCTCAGGGGAATCAGAATTGTTACCCAACCTCTTCGGGAGTAGCACATGAAAAACAGGCAGGAACACAAAACATCATACAGCCTCCAATTTAACAACAAGCAGATCTACTTGTCCAAAGCTGAAAGTCTGCTTAAAACAGCTTCAAAAAGGTCAAACAAAAACCCAAACTACTCACCCACCAGCACTCCTCTTGTCAGCAGGACAACCAAAACCACCACCCTTTCAGGAACACTTCAAGCTGCAAATGAAAGCAATCAAGTACTTAAAATCCAGGCCCTTACCATCCCCCCTTTCCTAACTTTTAATAGGGTTGAACTTCCTTTTTGCCCTTACTTGACAGCTGTGCTAACTCTGTGGGATAAAGCAGGGGTCTCTTCCCAGGAAGTTGCTTAATCCTCCCTTTCCCCACAGAAATCTCAACCTGCTATTGCAAATGGTTTTAAAACACATCTTCCTGCAATTACGCTGTTAGGTGCCTTCCTACTACCATCATTATCTTCTGAGGCCAAAGGAAAAATGAAGGTTCAAGAACCCTACCTCTCTCAAGTTTCCACATCACTTAAAGAAGTTTTGTCTGCAAGAGAGCAAACTGTGGAAGGCTTTGGGGTTTTTTCCCTTCTTGAAACTAAAATACAACTAGCTCCTTTTTCCTTTGTTAATGAAGTCTGGGGCCACTGCTCAGGCACATACCTTGGGCTGCAGGTGAGAGCTGGGAAGACAGAAGATTAAATAGAGAGGGTTGAGCTGCAGGGTACTGGTAGAAATTATAAGACCTGGCTCCACGTGCAGTGCTCCTCAGGTAGAGCTGGGTTATTGGATGGCTGGTTACAGCAGAAAAGGGTTTTTATTTTATCCTGGTGTGCAAGCAACCCCTCCTGTCCCTGCATTCATATCTGGGAGCTCACTGCTGAAGTTTTGTGTTTGCTCTGAAGAGAAAAGAGGGCCAGGGATGCTGGGGCAAGGAGTGATTTCTCCCTGAAGACCCATGGAGTAAACTCAAACACACACCTGTGCAAACAGGAGTCAGCTGCCAGCGGCCATGGCAGCCTACACAACCAGCACAGTCCCCGCTGGCTCCAGCTGCCTGCCTTTCCATCTCACAGCAAATCACAGACAAGTCACACATCCCTGGAAGAAGGGGAATAGCGAGGGCTCCTTCAGCCGCACAGACATGAGGCCTGCGGGGCTCTACAACCACCCGTGGGCCGGTAGGCGAGGGCTGGACCCAGAGGCTGCCGCCATCCCCTCAGCCCCAGCACACCCCCAGTAACCTCAGTTCTCTGAAAACCTACAGAAAATGCCTAAAACGTAGTTCACAAACCCTTTTCAGCACCTGAAGGGGGGCTGGAAGGGGCCAGTCCAGGCCAGGGGAGGGGGTATTTTGTGCAAACCTCCCTTTATTAATGTGAGGAGCCTGGTTTTAATTGGGGGCTAATGAGAGCGGGAGGTCTGACCCTCCCCTGCCCCTGGTGTGGCCTGAGGGTTTCCTAGTGTGAGCCAGGTATTCCTGAGCAGGCAAATTTAAAAGAAAGTAGCTGCTTCCATCTACACTGTGGCCAAGTTTATGTCTCCCGTTTACAAAACTCCTCAGTATTTACAAAACATCTTATTCGCCTAAAGAAGATTCAAATTCCTTCTTCCCAGAGCACATCCTAATAAAAAAATTAACAGGTGCTGTTAGTAGCAATCTCACTGCTGAAACTATTCCATTTTGTGGAAGAGAAGTGTCAGAAGACTGGGCAAGGAAAATGCCTGTCGCCCGCAGTCAGGGTGCTTAACCTCTCGGCAGATTATTCCCAAACTTGTGTCTAGTCAGTCGGCTCTGAAAATGAACATTTCTGGGCACAGTTTCTCAGGTAATCGGAGGAGACAAACCCTTCCCGTTCCTTGCTCTCCCTTCAGCGAGAGCAGAGCGTGTGTCTGCTTTTATCCGTCAGCTCACCCCAGCGAAGGGCCGGCCGAGACGCGGCGCTGCCGAAGGTGAGGCCTGTGGGGGACACCAGAACCAGCCCTTTCCCTTCCTCTAACAACCCGCATTTCTTCTTTCAGCGTCCCCTTCGTCATCCCATCTATCTTCTTAGGCTTTTATGTTCTAACAATTGGGAGAGAGGGAAAAAAACCTCCAGCAAAATCAGGTTTTTTGGGCTCATCTAAGCCTGTGTTCAAATGTGTGCCTGTTTGCTAAGCAGGCCGTGCTGTATTATTGAATATCTGAATGACTTTTGGCCAGCAGCTAGGTTAAGCTTCTAGGGAGACAGCTCAGACAGCCACGGAAACTTTTCTGGAAGGGAAAAAGAAAAAGAAATCCCAGCGGGAAGACTCTGGGATGGAGCGTTGAGGCAGGGTCAGGGCTCGCAGCTCCCCCTGGGGCAAAGCTCTGCCGCGGGGGCTTCCCGAGAAGGACACATCCAGTATCACCCTCGGCTAAAACATCGCCACATGTCAGGATGTATGTGACACAACTAATACAACCCAAAAAACATTCAGGACCCTAAAAAGAAAAAAAAAAAAATCACTAACTTTTTTTTTTTCCTAAATCTTTGCAAAATCTAACAAGAAGCAGTAAGAACATTCTCTGCGCACAAAGTTGAGGAGCTATGCTGCCTCTCACTGAATTTTAACTAGCAAATTTCCTAAATACTTTTAAATGGAGCACAGAAACAAGATTACCTGTAAATCAGCTGGCAGTTTGTAGAGTATCGGGTTTTCCAAGAGCTCAGGCTATTAATCTGATGGGTATTTAGCAATTTATCTCATTCTTATCTCCAGAACACTATACAAACCTCTATGTAACACATAACTTCTCTAATCACTGAACGTTTCAAGGGTGAAATCCAGGCAGAGATAATAGTTGCCAACTACCACATCACATCACAATTCAAGGTGAAAATAGCTTCCTCTGGCAAATTAGAGAGTGAACAAATTAAAAAAAAAAAGGGAATGGGACAAGTGACCAGGGTTAATAACTCACAACTACTGTGGCTTGGGCCAGTCAAGAGCTCAACTGAATATTTAATTGCTACACGTACTTAGAAGTCAGTCTTCATTCTTAACTCACGTTTAAAAGGAGATTTCTTGGCTGCACCAAACTGAGGGAACACTTTTTTTGAGGCTTCCCAGCCTTGTTTGACCCAAATTGTTTAGCTGGGGCCACACTCCGGGGCAATACAGGCAATGCCGACAATGATTGATCAATACTAAATGCAAATAGCACATAACATCTCTTTAATGTGAGATTTTTTTCAAACTCAAAATAGCAGAGAAATATATTTTCAGAGTTTCTCAAATTGTATGTCTCTATGTTTCAAGGCAAACAAGTGTTGTGGAATTGGCTGTGGTTATAAAGCATTGGCAGCTTTGAAGTGCACCCTGATTTCCAGTGGAATGAGAAGGTCTTTTGCAAATGTTCTTAGAATACGGGGGGGAAAGACATAGAAAAGGAATAGAAAGGCCTATGTCAGGAAAGCCTTGTTTTGGGGTTGGTTTTTTTCCCCTCTCTCAGCCCAGATGCCCAGAGGATTCTGAAAGCCTGATGTTCTTCTTATCTGAGATGTAGAATATTCAAGGTCAAATCTCTTCCACCTGTAACTGAGCCTGTATTTGAACCTGGTTCTTCTGTAACCTTTTGTTCCTGAATATTTTTGGAGGACTCTCCCTCTTTGACCAGAGGTTCTACTCCAGGATGATAAACGCCCTGAAAAATAGCTGCAGGAAAGGTGTATTCTTCCTTCAGAAAGGGCATTCACACCAAGAGAATCTGTCTTTCTCTTTACTTCTCAGTGCCTCTAACAAGGTGAATAAGGGGTAACAAAAGTTTAAGTATCTGGAGATCGGCCTCTGATGTTCTCATTTTATTTTCACAATATTCTTTGATTTTTAAAAAAAAGTATAAAAGTGAATAAAAGACTAGAAAACTTCAGTTCTTCATATTCTGTGCATTTATAGAAGCACCACAGAAGACTTTTCATTTTCAAAAAAAATACAAATTAATGTTCAAATCTTTCATTTCCTTTGTTGGGACAGATGAAATGACATTTTGTCAGTTACATATGCAAATAAGCGCAATGAATAGTTTGAATTCTTGATCATCTTGAGAGTAAGTGCTACTGACATTGAACTTTCAATACTGTATTATTAAAAAAAAACACACTGGGTAGCAAAAGAAGATTTTTTTTTATTCCTTCACATACAAGTTGTGCCTTTGTTCCCAGCAGACAGGCTAATATTGTATAGGGGGAAAAAAGGGTAAAATAAAAGCTTTAAATTTTTCACTCAGACCAAAGATGTTAAGATGGAAAGAATAGAGCTCACTTAGAAACTTGTGTATTAAATTCACAGGTCTAAAGGCAAACATGCCTTTAACTTTATACTGAGCAGAACGTGCTTTTGCTGCTTTGGCATTTATTGCACGTTTGACAGCGAAGAAACTACTGAATCCCAATTAGGGATGGGAAGATTTCCCAGGGTCCAGACATTTTGAAGATTTTTTTCAAACGCAATGCTTATTCAAACTTTATTAAGAATTTCAGATAGGAGTTTTCCTCTAAAATGGATAACAGAATGACTGAAGGACTAAAAACCTCTTGGTGCCAAGAATACCAAAGGTTAGAGTCAACTCTTATATTTCCCTGAACATTTCTGTTGTCCCCTAATCATAAACCTGTCACTCAACACAGAGATATTAGAGCGTGGAAAAACTGAAGCTAAAGGTCAGATTTGGCAGATGAAAGATCTGCTGGAAAGGTGCATTTGTGGAATTGGATTCCTTCTCATGTGTCATGATGTACATGAGGAGTAAACCCCTTGAAACCAAGGGAGTAAGAGCAGCTTCCTACTGATATTGGTAGGATTTGGTTCCTCTGTCTTTGTGCGGGGAGACAGCACCAGCCTGAGCAATGCAAAGTCTGAAACAACACACTAATCTGTTATTCAACAAAACATAAACACTGATTCCTGCCTATAAGCTTTAATCTTGCTCCAAGAGCCACCATACAGGGCTTTCATGGTTCAGCTACACCCTTATAGTGTTAACTACGACACATGTATTGCACCAGTGGCACAGCTGAAGCAATACATTTAACACCTTTCATGTAGACGTGTGATGCCGTGATGGGTAACATTTCTAGAATGTGATATTGTGTAGTCTTCAGATTTTATCCCCTGCTGCATATGCTTCTTCTCAAATCAAGCAAAGAAAAATGGATCAAGCCAGTGAGATCTCTGATTCATTCACATAAACTTGCTTGTACGGGCATTCCGCCAAAAATGTATTTGCAATAATGTGACGTAAACAACTGACTCAGTAGAAACTGAAACTTTGAGGTTTTTCTCAGAATTATAGAAACTGAAACTTTGAGGTTTTTCTCAGAATTATAGAAGTCTATTGCTGAAATAAAGCAATGGCAGATACTGGGTAAAGACCAATGGGTTTGGATTCATTTAACCTAACTTCATCCATTTACAAGTCCTACGTGCTTTCTCCCTAGTCAGTGTGAAAAGCCTTCTGTCATAGGTGAGGATGGGCATAAACCCTCCAGAGTGATTTGTTCTACCCGAAGATGGAGATGATCTGGGCTGTTAAAATGCCTGACTGTCTGTTGAAGAGGGTAGGGCTTCCCGTCTACAGAATTCAGTGTGTTACATCCTTTTACAGTGACTTACATTGGGACATAGTTCTTCTTTCACCTTCATTGGCACAAATCTTGATTAAACCCCTTTAAATCTTTGACATAACAGCAATTGTTAGAATTGAGTACATATTTATAGTTAACAGAATCTTTTTTTCAAAAGGAAAATACCTTAAATGGCACTATATCCAACAAAAGAAAGCTGAAAACTTTAGATGTTGAACATTTAACTGGTTTACCTGGAAAAAAATAACAAGTGTTAAAGATAAATTTAAGAAGTATGTTTCAAATATACAAATATTGATTAGGGCTGAAAATGAGAATTTCTATCAGCAGGAAATTATGAAGTACTACTGGTTTTTCATGTTCCAGTACAAACTGCTGAAGCACCAGCATATTTCCACATATGCCATATTTTTTATTAAGAATTTAATTAACAGTTTTAATTAAGAATTCCACTGTTTGGCTAGCTTAATGTGAAATAGCTGGAATGGTGAAAAATTATACCAATAAATAATTTCAAAACTCAACAAAGCTTTCCTTGAATCTGCATGGAGGAAAGTCTAGATGAGCTCTGTAATCGGAGTGCTCTTTTTCAGTGCTTTATAGCGATTGCTTTTCTACATGCTTCTATGTACCCCTTTCCATCGCAGTAACACCTACAAAATTCCAAGAAAACTGGGCAAAACCAAAACGTTTAAATTACAACTTCAGCACTAAGACATGACAAATAGATTTTTAAAGGCATTTAGACAATTATAACAGTTGATTTGGTGACCACTGAGATTTGGTGAGTCTACGCCTAACTCTGTAACACACTCAGGATGCCAATGATTGCATACAGGTCTAAACCTGCCAAATTTAGCCATAGCGTTACATCATCTGATGTATTTCTAGAAGTATTTTTCGCAGTAATATTCCTGTTGCACCAAATTCTCCAAGCATAACATTCTTTTTCCGGTACTCTGTGTAGTGTGGCTTCAACAAATGGGAAAAGGAACTGTTGTAGCTGTTATCGGTCTCACGCTTCCATCTCACTTCCTATGCTTTTAAACTCACGGCCTGACCTGACTGTTAATATGTTTTTTATACTATATATAGTTTATACTTTTCTCAATGAAACATGACCTACTTACTTCCACTTCTGTGTCCCAGCTTATCCATTCACTGGCTGCGCTTTAGGGCTGCTGTGACAGGCAGCGCACGTCAGGTCACACCTGGTGTGGGAGAGCATTCTGGAGAAAAGTCTTCACCTGCATTTACCAGTGGTAAAACTTAAACTGCTCACGAAAACATAAGCAGAGTTTGATCACAGCATTTCCTTTGGGCCCAATTCCACCACCCGTATCCGCAGAGAAGACTATTCCTCTGCAAGAAGCTGTGAAATCAAACTAGGTCTTTTAATATTGATATTACAAGCTTGAGTGTAACCATTTCTTTGAGGTAATGCAAGAGGTTAAAAGACAGAAACTTTCCTCTTCCATAGGCAGGTACCTTATGGGATGGGAAGAAAAGCTTATTTTGATTAGTTCAGATGGATGGAGAGCAGAGGGAGGAGCGGTGAACAAAGGTTATGGGATCTCCAGTGTTGCCAGCTCCTTTAATGCAGGATTCAGGCCCCTGAAATCATGAGATATATTCCAAAGTAGCATAGACTGATTTTGTTATTTCAATTCTGTATCATTCAGGTTCACTTGCTTTACACACAGAAGTTTTTCTTCATAGGCCAAGAAGATAAAAAAAATACTGGTTTTAAATGATCTAAAATGGTCCTATCTGTTATTTCCAGCATATGCTGCAGAAGCTATCTAATCACACGGAAAGAGTGAGGAAAAGAAACTGGCAGCGTGAAACAGTGAGTGAGAATTAGTATATCCTGCAGGGTCATTTTCTTCCGTTAATATCTTTTATTATGCCAGCAGAGTGATTCTGTTGCATACTCCACTTTCATTAGAGCTGGGTAATCTACGATGCAGTGCTGGTTTTCTTCCAATTAAATGCAAAACCACAGGCTCTCTGCAAAAGGAACTGGAGCTGTACCAGTGGCAAACTGGCGGCATCCTTGTAAGTCCTGGCTGTGCTGGCCATGACAGCACAGGAGACTGGGATCCCAGCTGCAAAGGAGTCAAAAGCCTGCAAGGTCTCAATAGAGTTTAGAGGAACTTTGATAAAAATGTGTCTGTATACAACATTTGAACTTTGACCCACAAACAAGTTCCTCCCTAAAAAGGTTTTTTTCAAAACATTTTTTAGCTCACTACCATTTGCAAGTCCTGAGCACTGATGTCTACTCTCTGGTAGAGAATATCTACTGTAAAGGGCCTTGTCTGCGCAGTGATACGGGCTGTAAACAAAAGTAGGAGGTAATTAACTGTGTTTTGAGTAGATCTTACTGACAAAATGAAAGTCCTGGGTTTGAAAGCTTCTGAAATTCGAAAATTTTCAGAACGTACCCTGATACCAGATCTAAATTTAGCCACATTGCTTTCAGAAAATTATGTAAAGTTATCCATATTTCTGTTTCACAAGTAGATTTGTTTTGCTAATGTAAATGAATCCCTCATGCCCAGTTTCTTGGAAAACTACCTGCTTCCCGAAATAGCTGTTTTCTTTCTATTCTATAGTGAATAAATAATATGCGTCATCAAAGAAAATTGCCTTTTCGATTGAGTAAGAATACTGAATCATCAAAATGAGGCACCATAATGATGAATTTCATTAAAACAAAGACTGTTGACATGCAAGGTCAGAGAAAAGTTTCCATATTAAAAGTCAGCTGCCTTTATGGCATATGAGAAGCTACTTTTTATACGTGGTCGGACAGTGTGACTTACACCTTACATCTCCTGGTAGAACTTTTGGCTTACCATGAAACGTATGATGGTTTCTCAGTGAGAGGATAAGAAATACGTAGAGGTAACTCTGTAATAATGTGTATTTCTCCACCTCTGTAACCTACACTGATGTAGCACAGATGTGATGCGGTAGCTACGCTTATTATCATAGAACCATAGAATCATAGAATGGTTAGAGTCGGAAGGGACCTTAAAGATCATTGAGTTCCAACCCCCCTGCCATGGGCAGGGACACCTCCCACCAGACCAGGTTGCTCCAAGCCCCATCCAGCCTGGCCTTGAACCCCTCCAGGGATGGGGCAGCCACAGCTTCCCTGGGCAACCTGTTCCAGTGCTTCACCACCCTCACAGCAAAGAATTTCCTCCTAATATCTAATCCAAATCTCTCCTCTTCCAATTTAAAACCATTACCCCTTGTCCTGTCAAGGACTTATACTTTCCTCAACATCCTATCTCTAGTGAGATAATGGATTTTTATTTTTTTTTCATGGGAGTTGCATCAGCTTAGCTTCCAAATACATTTTATCAACATTACTGGTCAAAGTATATCGCCATCGTTGCTCAATATATTACAAGTTCCTGACAGGAAACCTGTTATTCTTTATGAAGAAGAATTTTCAAAGGGGCAACTGTATCTCAACTCTCAAAATGTGTCATAGGATAGTCAATATTCCCATAGTTTCAGTGCTGAATCTCTATTCAGGTAATGCGGTTATTCCATTTTCTCCCCAGTGCTTTTCTTTACCTCACTTTAATTTTGATTTCAGTCCATATTTCTATATTCATACACATGTGTATATTTTCACACATACTTGTAAAAAGCAACTAATTTATTCGATAAAAACTCACATAGAGGAAGGGACTTATGTCACAAATAATCAAACTGTGGCTTGGAATTTAAAACTGAACTAAAATTAAAAACTAATGTGTCAATCAAGTGCTCAGTTTTGAGTTAATGTTTCAGAGGCATGCTGTTAAAATACTACTGTGGTAAGAAAATAACGTGGGTTCTAGGAAGAAGATTTGTTTCTTATTAGCTGGACTAGAAATTAATAAAAATAAGTAATATTTTTTTGTCCTTTTCACCACTGTTCAATTTGAATGGAATTTACCAAATCCAGGTACAATATACTCTGGCTTCTGTTCATGTTTATACACAAATAGGACAGAAGATTTTCTACGTACAAGAGTGCAGTGAACGACTGCAGTGCAACTGGGGCAACAACAGCCTCTCTCTAAAGGCAATCTGTAACTTTTGAAGTTAGTGAATTCTGGAAATTACATTTCAAATAAATCTCAAGAATCTCTCTGAAGCAAGCAGCATACAAAGATGTTATGGGAAGTAATTTTGAAAATGTATCTTCATTGATTATTAGTTTTAAAGAACATGGGAATTCATTATACAAAAATCTCTGTACCTTAAATATATAAATCTCAGTACTGAGAATTTGTATCAAAACACATACGAAAATCGAAAGGTGAATAAAGACCTAACACAAACAATGTAAGTAGCCCTTCTTAAAAATAATTTTGTTTTACTACAAATCACTTGTATCAGAATAGAGAAGGTGGCTTATGAGAAATCTTGACATAAAAAGTCAGGCTACTCTGGACGTTTCCCTATACAGGAAGAATAAAGATCAAGTAATACAATTAACGCTCTTGCAAACGCAGTTAACTCCTTTGATATAGGAAATGGTAGAATCCTCTTCAAGTTCCTGATGGATCAATAGTTGAGAACATGCCCAGACACCAGTATGACTTAGAAAGATTATCCACCAAACAAGACTATGCCCTGTGTACTAGTGAATGGTTAAAAGGGGGTCAACACACAGTACTGTGCTTGATGTTTATAAATATTTAAAACAGCAGAGAAACAGAGTGTAGTCCTGAATCTTCGATATAAAGTCATTTAAGAACCACTAAGTAACTGGCAGTGATTATTGTTTTCAAAGCTTTGTATTAAAGAAGAGGGAGTTTTGTACTTGGCCAATTTCATAATGGAGATTTTTTAAATGGGGTGGAAAACTGCAAGTACAAGGGAGAAAAAAATATGCCCACTACCCTTTCAGGAACCAAAGTCTGCCACCACCATGAAGCTATTTACTGTCCTTCAAGATCTCGGTGTGTTACAGTCTACAAAAGCTTGCCAAAACAGAAGTTTTAATCCCATTTTTGTGTCATTTGTGATTAGAGATTTTTAAGGATGATTGACACAGGTGGTCCAACCTGCCTACTCTCTTCAGACCTCGCGTGAAAATCTTTTGTCCGCATGAGCGTGTTACCGCCCCTGGGCTGAGAAGGAATTAATTCACTCTGTTTACATGAGTATATGGAACTGTGCGATGTCTACCAGGCTCGGAATGAAGTGCTGAGGTTTGCCCCTACCCATCCCATACACGTATGTCTGAATGTCTGCATCATCAGTGACTGTAGAGATATTAGTATGTTTAGTTTTATTTACATCGGACCTTTTTTCTGGAGATTTACACACAAGTGTGCATAAATGTTTCCTTTTATAGGAAGAAAAATGACATTAGCGAGTAGACTATATTGTCTTTATGTTACAAAATAGCTTTCAGCAGTACGCATCCAAAGCTTGCAACAGTCATATGATCTGTGGTATTTATTTTATCTGTTTGCCTTCAATTAAGATGATCTTAAGAATTACTTACTATTTGAATAAAACTGGGTAAAACCTGGTCCTGAAAGTCCATTTCAGGCAAGCCCCATCAGGACATAAATCAGAAGTCAACAGCTACACGCTGTACATTTTCAAATCACTCTGATTTTGTCAGAACACTCAGGTATCTGTCTCAGAACACTCAGGTATCTGTCTCAAGTGTCATATTTTTAACATCTCCCCACTCTTACCTCACGTATTGACACCATTCATCTCACTTCTTACTAATTAAATCAAATTAGATGAAAGCTTGATATCTGATATACTTGTGGATTAGCAAGAAAATAAGGCTCCAGCTACGACAAGAATTTGCAACACAATTTTAAAGCTCCAAGTAAGCCTACCTGAGTCACTCATATTACTCATATGCTTAAAATTAGGTACAGATCCTTGGCTCTGCAGAGTTATGACTTTGGTTTGACCAGGTATGACCTGATCGCAGGTTCCCTCACAATACCCAATAAAATAGAAGCAGAACATGTCGATATAAATATAGACATAATTTTTTTTTAAAAATATATATCATTTTGCCTCTTGTCCTTTGTTGTTATGATAAAGTGAAAGGAATGTTTTAATAATTTATCATATGATTAGTGAATTTGGCTTTTTTCTTACTTGAAATATTGCATCAATTTATAGTCACTGATATTTTCTCTTCTTTTACTGAGAAGTTTGCATCGCCGTGCCGAGAAATAAATACTGTGTGTTGTTAATCCATCTAGCAACAGATGTCTGATAGAGACTAGCTCTGTAAATCAAAACATGAACAAAAGCAACTTTGTGCACTGCCAAAGACAGAATGAGGCATAGATTTCATTTTTCTTTTAGAAACCAAAGACTTTGGGTCAAATCCCAAACTTGCTTAAATCTCCAAAGTCTGCAGGAAGTTCCTGGCAATGTTACACCTGAGGCAACAACCGCATTCTTTGTAAAATCCCCTTCCAGCATTTTCCAGTTCTTGAGAATTACTTGTGAATAACGAAGCAAACCTCAGTCACTTTCTCATTTTCCTTCCTACTGAAACATTAATGCTTAATTTTTGATATCCGAGGATGTTTTCTCCTCAGCCCTCACACATTCCACGTTAAAGCATTCATGTACTGAATCTTTCACATATAGCACCAGCCAATATATCCCTGTTGTAATTTTTCATCGACTGTGAAAAGTTTCTCTTTGGTATTTCCATTGGTACCTCTGCATGAGCCACAGGAGATGATATTTTTTTATCCTCCTTGCCAATACCCCTGAATTTCTCACAAGCACAGAACAGCCAGATGCAGCCCCATGCAGACTGCAGCACCTCAGGCATGGCAAAATATAGCAGGATTCATCTCCTCATTCCATCAATTCTGCGTGCCCAGGAACCACCTTGGAGCTAAGAAGCTCTTTGTCACACATGGATTCATAAATGAGAAACACCAAACTTTAGCTACTCTTTTGGTTGCTTTTCTCCCATTTTACCATCACTACCTCACTCTTAGAATCACAGAACGGTTAGAGTTGAAAGGGACCTTAAAGATCATCACGTTCCAAGCCCCCTGTTTTGAACTCCTGGCAAAGATCTCCAAATCACGAGCTCCTACAGACACCGTGTCCTTCACAGCTCTGACGAGAGCTCCTTAGAACCCAGCAGTGGGAGCGTAGAAGTGACAGCAGACCGAGAACTTGCTCCCTTTCCCCTCTGCCTCCAAACCTTCTTATCTATTTCGAACAGGGCAGTGCAATATAAACTCAAAACAGCCTCCTGGCAGCTCCCGAGAGCCCAGAACCAGCCAGATTGTCCCATTTGCTTATAGTTCCAGTTATAAGAGAAACAGTTACCCTTCACCACCATTTATTTCGTAATAAAGTGAAACTGGAGAGTTTTATCATCTACTTTTCTTCCTCCAGTCAATCTTTATTTTAGATTGTGTTTACTAGCTGTTTATTTCCATTTATTATTAATATCTTCTTTCATTTGCCATCACAAAGGTAGACAAGTATATATGGTACGTTAATCAAAACAAACAAAAAGGAAGTAGTACCCAAGCTCATCTCTGTTTACTCATTAAAAATAGAGAGTGAGAATTGACTGCAACTGAGATTTGCCTGTTGGTGTAAGAGTGGGGGCCAAAAAAAACCCAAAACCAAACAAACAGAGACAAAACAGAGACAACAACAGGATTTGCTGCATGTGCAAAAGGTGTCACCCGTGCGAATCACAGAGGCTGTACATGACTGCACTCGAGCAGATTTTATATCACAAGCTTTCTCCGTTTGATTTCTGAGCTTTCCTTTTCTTCAAGGATTTCCACGGAAAGCAAAACAAAACTCTTAAAATTTGCCAAAGGCCATTTTCTTTTATTATTCATAAGTGGTAGATATTACTAACGATGGCTTCATAAACTGGAAAAAGTTTTCTCAGTCCCATCTGCGCAGTAACATTTTATGAGAGATGTATTACACACATTTATCCAGTATTGAGAAAACTGCAACATAACTTTAAAATTCACTTATCAGTGGGAGGAAAGAAGCCATAATAAGGAGCATTTGGGAGTGAGGGAAAAGGGGGAGGTTGGGAGGAAATGTGTATAAACATCCCTGTCCAGGGGATACTCTTTATACACATGCTCCATCTCAATTCAAGTCATCGAGCACGACTCCATCACATACATCCACAAGGGCCAGGAAATATGGATTCTGCTCTCCTTGGTTTATATCCAGAACAAATCTATTTCACAGAGCTAAATGTTGCTGCTGGTTTGGGAATATTTGTTAAATGGCTGTAATGTGTTACTTACTACTTGTGACTGTGAGAAAATTGAGGCTTTTCATAATGTTACATTTCTACAGCAAAAAAATGCATTCACGAAAATAAATTGTTCGGGTCGTCCTTGACATTCTGTATTTTTCATAGAATAAAAAAGAGTCATTAATGTGCTTTTAATGTCATCTAGAAGGGTATGAATGAGACAGTATTCATGTGGGAGTGGCTACACGGGGAAGAATACATGCCAACAACCAGATAACAACACTAGTAAAACAGGACCCATCACTATTGTACACGGATTTTTTTTTCCAGAAGTGTCAGAAAACCTGTGTTGCTGTAGTTTATAACAAAATGTTGGACTTCCCCTTCAGCTAATCCGCTCTGTCTCCTCAGAATCTGATCCAATCTTTATAAATGCAAAAAATCTCTCTGCAGCTTCACTATTTGTTGGGCTCTAAATTTCACCAGAAAAACAAAGTAAGCAAAAACCAGAGCTGAAATCCCCATAGTTATGAGTGCTACACAACCTAGTATTATTTCACAAGATATCGTCAGATGCTAAGCTTTCCTTTCATACCATAACGAACATTTAACACTGCTTTAACACATCACCTTTCAAATTAGTAATACTTTTAGGCCTGATCTATACTTAATGCTTTACCGGCATTATTCTGCCAATAGAGGTGTCAATACACCAGTGCCAGCTGATGCCTTACCAAACCTATCATGGAATCACAGAATGATATGAAAGGACCTCTGGAGATCATCTAGTCCAACCCCCCACCAAAGCAGGTCCACCCAGAGCAGGTTGGACAGGAACGTGTCCAGGTGGGTTTTGAACATCTCCAGAGGAGGAGACTCCACCATCTCTCTGGGCAGCCTCTTCCAGGGCTCTACCATCCTCAAAGTGAAGAAGTTCCTCCTCATGTTTAGATGGAACTTCTTACGTTCAAGTTTGTGCCCATTTCCTCTTGTCCTGTCACTGGGCACCACTGAAAAAAGACTGGCCCCATCCTCCTGACACCCACCCTTTAAGTATTTATAGGTGTTGCTCAGATCCCCCCTCAGTCTTCTCTTCTCCAGACTAAAGAGACACAAGTCCCTCAGCCTTTCCTCGTAAGAGAGATGCTCCAGGCCCCTCATCATCTTTGTAAACAATTTTATCATTTTTCAATGCCTCCTCATATATTTTGTTTCAATTCACCAAACCAGAACAGGCTGCAGCAGGTTAAGCGCTTCTCTCACACACTGCTTTCATCTCCACACAGAACATGGTGTCTGTAGCGATACCACTATAGTTCCATAGCTTAACCCAGCCAACTCTTAGTACGGTTTTATGCAAACGTCAAAAAAATCAAAAATCACACTTAATCCCACAGCCGTCATGCCACATTGGAAAACAGCAATCTTTTATCTTCTTTTTTTATTTTTTTTTAATGAAACCTTTAAAAATACTGAATATTTTATCTAATTTATCTGCTAATTCATGCTTCATCCAGATATCTTAAGCAGCTGAGATGGATCCAGAGATGTCTCATCAAACGTAATGACATTTTCCTCATTTGGTTCATTTAGGACAGTGTTTCTCATCCCTCCAACTGCCGGAGTGATGGCAGGAGGGCTGCGAGACAGTTTTCCCCATCTGTAGTTTGCTGCCATCTTTTGCACCAGTTCCCTGGCTCACCCTGACCAGTTAAGCCCAAGCCACCAGCGTGTTGTTAGGGAAAAGGTGTGCAAGACCACAGTGACATCTAAAACGTCAGTCTGGACTGGTGGACAAGAAGCTCGACATGAGCAGGCAGTGCACACTGGTAGCCCAGAAAGCCAACCACATCCTGGGCTGCATCCCCCACAGCGTGGCCAGCAGGGCGAGGGGGGGGATTCTACCTCTCTGCTCCGCTTTGGTGAGACCCCACCGGGAGCACTGCATCCAGCTCTGGAGTCCTCAGTGCAGGAAAGACATGGACCTGTTGAAACAGGTCCAGAGGAGGCCACAAAGATGCTCCGAGGGCTCTAGCCCTCTGCTGTGAGGACAAGCTGAGAGAGTTGGAGTTGTTCAGCCTGTAGAAGAGAAGGTTCCGGGGAGACCTTAGAGACCCTTCCAGTCCCTAAACGGGGCTAGAGGAGAGATGGGGAGGGACCTTTGATCAGGGATTGGAGTGATAGGATGAGGTGTAATGGTTTTAAACTGAAAGAGGGGAGATTGAGATGAGACATTAGGACTAAACTCTTTGCTGTGAAGGTGGCCCAGGTTGCCCAGAGAAGCTGTGGCTGCCCCATCCCTGGAGGGGTTCAAGGCCAGGCTGGACGGGGCTTTGAGCAACCTGGTCTGGTGGGAGGTGTCCCTGCCCAGGGCAGGGGGTTAGAACTGGATGATCTTTCAAGGTCCCTTCCAACTTTAACCATTCTATGATTCTATGGATTTTTTGAGGCATGCGGAGTACCTGGGTACAAAATGTAGAATTACTTACTGTGTTTGGTTAAGGAAGCAGAAGGTTTTTAATAGTCTTAGCTGACACCTAACGCTGACATGCTACAGGATCAGAGGCGGGAATATAAGGATCTGCAGAGGCAGACATGCAAGAAGAAATCACCGTTTTCACATTTTGAGAAAAAAATTGATTTAGAACAGCAGCAGGCTTGGCCTATGATGCTAGTTGTTATGGAGAGCTACAGCTAAGCAACCTTTTAATAGAAGTTCCTGGTATTTTTTGATAGAGATCTCCTAGGTTGGTTTGCTCTTACAAAACTCCATGTGATGGCTTCACACAAGTTCACCAAAGCAGGAGAGTAAAGTCAGAAACGGAGAGAATAAAGCAGGTCAAGTGTTCACGCCTTTGACTGAAAAACAGGACTTTAATGAGAGAGAACTTTACCAAAGCTCCAGTTTTCTCTCTCTGACGCTGAAAACAACAGCAGCCTGGCAGCCTGAAAAGGCTTTGAGAGCCAAGGGGAGAGAGCTTAAGGGTCACTTCAAGTTTTCTCTGCAGGGAGTGCCAAGGGAATGACTGAATCACGTTAACTGGCTGAGCTGCTACGAAAGATAGCTCTTTTGATGAGGAATGCTTTCTGCTGGTTCCCCTATGGCTGACTTGCCCTGCAGAAATAAGTTGTGTATCCCCCGTTCTCTGCTGAAAGTGAGTGAGATAAAAACTCGGCTTTGTGTCACTGATATTCATAAACAAACCCTTTTTCACAAGTTAGTGAAAATTTTAAGGGATATTGCAACATAAAGAGCGATTTTGAGGTTTTTTCCCCAAAAAGGCTAGTGAACTTATGGACCACAAGTAATCTTTATGAATGATTAATTTCTTATATTTTGGAGCAATCTGCAAGTGAGCTAATCTTGAAGTTTTCTTACAGTAGGAATCTGTTTGCAAAATGGATAGGAGAAAATCCTGGTCTTCAGCTTGACCAGTTTGCTATGGCTTAGAGCTGGCACTGTCCTGCATCTCAAACAGCCTGACATTTAAGAGGATATAGTGGTAAAGCAACAACTTTCCCTTACAGCTGTGGGCCTACAACTGGTCTCACGTAATGTAGAGTAGTCTAAATCACGGTCAAAGACAGGTGGCTTGGGATTGACCAAACCCAAAGATTTTAGAAATGCATGAGGTTGGCCGTGACGGCTAAGAACAAAACCCAAATCCTTGCCAAGACAACCCAGAGTATCCCGAGAAAGCAATGGCAAAAAGAATCTGGTCTTCACCCTATGAATTTGAACACAGTGGTTACGAGGAACCAAGTACCTTCCACCAGAGTAGAGCACTAGGCAGAACAGAATGAGCCTTGAGTATCTGCTAATGAAGCTGTTTTCTGAGTTGAGGGTAACGGTATTAAAAATAAAAGATTGCTTAGTAAATGTAATAGATCAAGAACCAAAATAGCAGAACAAGACACATAATCCAGGCTTCCTGAAATGAAGAGCTGAGGTGTGGGAAAACAGAGCAAATACCTGGGTTTGCGCATCATCTTTCTTCATCTTGCTTTTTTTTTTTTTCCCTAAAAAGCTGAGAATTTACATTACACACACAGAGGACAGACATAGTGCTATTAAAGGGATAACGCAAAGGCGGCTTCAATCCAGGAAAGAGAGATTTGGGGTTGTCAGCCCAGCTGTGCTGAACATCCAAAGGTACCATCTCTAGTGACACGCTCTTCTCTTTCTTTCCCTCCAAGTCTTCAAGCACACGTGTAAAGGAACTACAGAACTCGTCTCGGGCTGAGAAGTGAAGGCCCAGAGCACATCGCTGATTTTTCGATGAAGCTAGCAGAAAAGAAGAGGACGAGGCAGAGGATTTGAGGAGGAGGAAGGTTGTTTCCGTGAGGAAGGAGCACAGAATAACTGTGTGATGACAAGTAAATCACCGAAACGAAGTTCTGAAAGATGGGCTCCGATTACACATTCTATATTGTATGTGTTCCCAGCTTCTTCTCTGAGGTCGTATTTCAGAAGAACAGAGCAACTCAAGCAGAGTAAAATTATTCCCACAGCCCTGGGAAATGCTAAGTACTCTGCAAAAATCATGCCGTAAGACCTTCTACACTGCAATCTGAACCACAGTCTATTTTTGCCATTGATTTGAAAATACCGAGCCTCAGTTTCCGAGCTGCGAAAGGGAATAATACAGCATCCCCCCCGCCCCCAGCAACCTGAGGATTTGTACCACCCCAAATTGCTGCAAAACACCCAGAAAGATGACAAAAACCAAATAATTTTGCATCTGGAGTTAAATTACAATCTACACAAGGCTTGGAGCCCCAGATTAGAGCGAGTAGCTGTTAATTTTATGGGCTCTGTCCCTCGTGTTCACCGAACGCAGCAGAAGCCCAGCATGACATACGGTGTGTGCCCAAGGCAGGGTGTATGTACTGCTGACGGTAACGCTGACAGCAAGGAGTTCTGAAACTTCCCAGGCTCCCAGAGCTCCTCTGAAACATTAAACTGTTTTAACATAAGTAATATATAATATACCCCAAGCAATTTATCATCGTAAGAACACCGGTGACTTCAAATTTTTGTTTCGGTAGGAATGTTGGTTTAAGTCATAGAATCACAGAATGGTTGGAGTTGGAAGGGACCTCAAAGATCATCGAGTTCCAACCCCCTGCCATGGGCAGGGACACCTCCCACCAGACCAGGTTGCTCAAAGCCCCATCCAGCCTGGCCTTGAACCCCTCCAGGGATGGGGCAGCCACAGCTTCTCTGGGCAACCTGTTCCAGTGTTCCGTAATGTAACACAACGTAACCAGTTGTATTTTCTTTGGCTTTTTTAGGGAAGGGTAGGTTGTTAAACCTTGCTTAATAGTGACTGACTGCAGAGCATTAAGAGCTGACAGCTGAGACGCAGGTCTATTATAATTTGGGTATTTCCAGGCTGGAACAGCTCAGGGGTTTCGTATGAAACACTGAGCAAGGTTAGAAATGAACTAAATGATTGACGCTATTTTTCTGAACTGAACACTGTATTAAGAAGAAAAAACCCCAAACCCGAAGGTTCTGGAAAGGTATAGTTTTCACCTCATTTTTTCCCCCAAACTTACTGCGAGTTTTAGAATTGCTGATGGTATTTTCTTAGGCGGCTTTGTCAGCTTTCAGTCCCCGCAGGCCCCCCCCCCCCCCCCCGAGCATCAGCTCCGGCCCAACGCCGCCCTGCCCGGCAGCGGCCCCGGGGGCTGCGGTGGCCGCGGGGGCGAGCGGTGGCCACGGGCGGGGCGAGGAGGCGGTGCCGGCGGGCGAGGTGCCGCTAGAGGGGGCCGCAGCCACGGCGAGCGGCGGCTTCTTACACATGAGGCTCGAAACCCAGATGAATAAACAGTTCGTCTTTGCCGATACCCATCCTTCCAGCCTTTAGGTCCGCCCGGGATTATCTTCCCCTTCGCTGCTGAGGCCGCAGGAACGTCCTGCCCCTTCCCCTCTCCCACCAGGCGGCACCGAGCACCGAAAGCCGGTGTTGATAATCCCCTTAACGGTTCCTGTGTTTATTACCTGTAATTAAATGCTGCCATTTAGAGTGCACACTATAGGAGACAATAAAAGAGTAAGAAACTGGTTAAATCCTGTCTTAAACCTACGGCCTTTGACAAGAGGGAACGCATTTGGCTTTTTCCTCTCCTCAAACATCCCAGACTCATGAACATAAGACTCTTAAACGGATTTCACAAAGCGTAACATAAAAAATATTCCGAAAAGCAGTGAGCTCCTGGCCAGACAGCTACTGAAGATGATTTTGTTTCTTGCTTCCTTTGACTTCACAAGGGACATCAAGATGGATCCAGACAACACAGGCAGACACCGCATCTATCAGAAAGTTCTCAATATTCATGAGCATTTGCTTACACGGTTCCAGTTTGCGGGTTGCTTATTAGCTTTGCTGACATAAACACAGTGGTGGTGGGTTTTGTTTTTGTTGGTTTTTTTTTTAAGTGAATAGCCTGGGTGGAAAAACGACGATATAATTAAAACAAAACAGGACATGTATGTGTTGTAAACAAAAGGACTGGTGATCTTCTTCATACAAATCTTCACTGAGCTGCCATCTGTTCATTATAACAAGCTTTTATTTCTTGAGTATTTGCCGTCATTTTAATTTCTGTGTAACGCTGAATAAAATGAAGGGAAATTAATTCCTGCACGTTCATGAAATTGCTTCCTCATGGAACAAATATTCTTCTAACCCCATTCTGCCCGTCTCAGCCCCCACGAGGCTGTAGCCTGAGACTTCCAGTGCATCAAACATCTCTGAACCAGAGCTGTCCCCACTCCTTAAACTCACCATAGTACTACCCTGTCTATCAGGGAGTGTAGTGACAGGACAAGGGGTAATGGTTTTAAATCGGAAGAGGGGAGATTTAGATTAGATATTAGGAGGAAATTCTTTCCTGTGAGGGTGGTGAGGCACTGGAACACGTTGCCCAGGGAAGCTGTGGATGCCCCATCCCTGGAAGTGTTTAAGGCCAGGCTGGATGGGGCTTTGAGCAACCTGGTCTGGTGGGAGGTGTCCCTGCCCAGGGCAGGGGGGTTGGAACTCGATGATCTTTAAGGTCCCTTCCAACTCTAACCATTCTATGATTCTATGATTCCATATGGATTCTACATCTCGGTGTCACCCTAATCCTGCCTCGCAGTCACCATCACTGACCATGGCTCTGACCAACCACAGGACTGTCACAGGATTGCAGCCCAAGACCATCTCGTCCATACCTCTGATCCAGGACCGCTGCTTCCAAAGGAATACAGTGTTTCAGTCCAGTTTCAGATATCTCCACTCTTAACACTGTCCAAAGTTGATCACCCAGAAACCTCATCCAGCCCTAATCTTGGTTCTCATCTGCATCACCAACTTCACCTTCTAACTCCAGTCAAAACAACCAGCAACCTTTTTTTATCATCCAGTTTACTTTTGCATTACTAAAGCTTTTGTGTCATAGCCAAATGCTTTGATTTTATGCTTTAATTTAATGCTTTAATTCTGGCATTACTCTGGGACAATATTCTGTAATCTCTGTATTTCTCTGACCTCAGCTACTTTCAAGCATATAAAATGTGATACAATTTATTTTTTTTGGCTGACGATCTCTGACTGGGGCAGGTGGGAGGTCACAGTTTGAATATTTTTTCATATGGTTAACTATTGATACAACTGGATGCTTTTTAAATCAGAAGGGGCTGTTAATAGACACAGGCACAGCATCATGTTTGTAGTTTGCAGCGCCGTGCCTATATCCCTGCATTCCCTCTAGGTAAGATAAAAGGCTGGTACTGGAGAGGTGTTCAACAGCCACGAGATCCCTGTTATCCTGTACAAAAATAGGATGCAGGGTAAATTAGGATAATCTTATTTAAAGGATCATTTTACCTTTTAAGACAAGGTTGAGATAAAATTTAAAAATATATATAAGTGAACTTTTATCAATATGAGTATTTCGGTCACAACAACCCAGGCAACACTACAGGCTTGGGGCAGAGTGGCTGGAAAGCTGCCCAGCAGAAAAGGACCTGGGGGTGTTGGTGGACAGCCGGCTGAACATGAGCCAGCAGTGTGCCCAGGTGGCCAAGAAGGCCAACGGCATCCTGGCCTGTATCAGGAACAGCGTGGCCAGCAGTAGTAGGGCAGTGATGGTGCCTCTGTACTGGGCACTGGTGAGGCCTCACCTCAAGTGCTGTGTTCAGTTCTGGGCCCCTCACTACAGGGAGGACATTGAGCTGCTGGAGCGTGTCCAGAGGAGAGCCACCAAGCTGGTGAGGGGTCTAGAGAACAAGTCATACGAGGAGAGGCTGAGGGAACTGGGCACGTTTAGTTTGGAGAAGAGGAGGCTGAGGGGGGACCTCATTGCCCTCTGCAACTCCCTGAAAGGAGGGTGTAGAGAGGTGGGTGTTGGCCTCTTCTCCCAAGGGAATAATGGCAGGACCAGAGGAAATGGTCTGAAGTTGGGGCAGGGGAGGTTTAGATTAGATATTAGGAAGAATTACTTTACTGGGAGAGTGGTCAGGCACTGGAACAGCCTGCCCAGGGAGGTGGTGGAGTCACCATCCCTGGAGGTATTTAAGAAACGTGTAGACATGGCACTTCAGGGCATGGTCTAGTGCCCGAGATTGTTGGTTTGTGTCTGTTTGTGGGTGGGGGTGGTGTGGGGTTGTGGGTGTTTGTTTTGTGTGATTTTTGGTTTTGTTTTGTTTTTTGTTGTTTGGTCTTTTGTTGGTTTGTGGTTTGTTTTTTTTTTTCTGTTGGTTGGACTCGATGATCTCAAAGGTCCCTTCCAACCAAGAAGATTCTGTGATTCTGTGAGTAGTGCACAACAAGCTTGGCTGCAAATTGCAAATTTACTAATAAAAGCATAATTAAAATGAAAATTCCTCAAAGAGCAGGTTAAAGCTACCTTTGGCAGTAACTGTTCCTAATTAAACTCAACAAGTCTATTGCATTTTACAATGATATAAAAAAAAAAATAAGAATCCTAAAAAGAACATCATACAGGAACCTGTGTTAGGCCGAGTACCACATCAGAGAAAAAGCAAAGAGTAAGCACAAGGCAACGGCTGCACAGCAAAGAAGAGGGCTGTAGGTGTGGTTTAGGTGTGGGTCATTTTTTTGACTCCTGTAGAAACCAGCACAATTACACAGAAAGATTCCCCGGGGCAGTGTGTCACCGCGGCAGGGCTGTCTTTGCTCTCAGCAACCCAGAAGAAAGGATTTATTTGATGCTTTGAAGCCAAGCATTGAGAAAACCTGCTGCCCAAGGTCTTCTTTCTTCCACAGGCATGGAATAACCTTTTGGGTATCTTCAACTGGATGAATCTTGCTCGAAGAAACAATTAAATTATGCATCTGCTGTCCCTTTGGAGGCTTATTTTATATTTCGAGTCCCTTGTGCTGACAGGCGGTGAATATCTTACCACGGATGTTTTTGCCAGGCTGATAAGAAGAGTTTAGAGGGAGCCAACCTCCTGTGACCCAGCCTCAGAGGCTCCGTGTTTTCACACTATTTTCAAAGAGCTTTGGAGCAGAACATCTCACGGAAATCTTTAGCTTCCCAGTCTACTTCCAGTTCCTCCCTGAGGAACTCAGTGGAAGGATAGAAAATCTCCTTGGCGAGTCAGAATAACTGAAAAACAAAAGATACCGAGGAATAATAACTTGCTTTCTGTGAACTAAAACTTTGGAAGTTTTGGGAAGTGACAGCAAACCTGGCACAGACAGACTTTCTCTTTGGAGAATGAGAAGGTCAGAAGTTTCCCAGCCTGGGGCTTTGGGCTGTTGGCATCTGGGTGGCAGGCCAGTGGGGAACCTGCTCAGCAGTGAACCTGGTGGCCTCCTGGCTGCTTTCTTTCTGCAAAAGGATCTCACATTTCAGTTCCCAAGGCCGACGCATTAAATAACAGAGCTCACACCCTGTTGTTACTGCGGATTTTGGGGCAGGGGGTAACTGTCTGACCAGGACACGGCTCCTGACCCACCATGCCCATCAGCACAGCTCTCCAGCCGTGCCTGCAAAGCAGATGTGCGTGGAAACGGTTTCCTCATCAGCATGAAACTCGCTTTAAAAACTTGGCTTTGCGTGCACAGTCTTGGGAGACTTTCTTGTTAAATTTTTTTAAACCAGCCAGACTCCTTCACAAACAAAATGACCATTTCTATATACATAAAAGAGCTGAGAAGGGGCAGGGAAACACAGATGGCAAAATGCAAAAGGCGAGTGACTCTTAGAGGAACGTCGTGCCCTGCCTCTGACAACGTCTGCTGTCGGAGAAGCAGGTTTTGCATTGAACACATCGCCCAGTTTGGTAAAGAGGTGGTGAAGGGCACACTCTACACTGTCAGTTAAAAGGGGAACAGGCGTTTAGAAGAGTCAGCCTCTCCAACGGCACGTCCAAAGACAATTCCTCGGTAACCACCTATCACAAAAAGCACGGCGTTAAGTTTAGCGCAGACACATGTGTCACTTAGTAGAATATCTCCTGCCCAGCAAGTATGATTCTAAAAGTTCCACCCATCGGTGTGAGAGTGGGGAAGACAAAGGTAAGTGTTTGGGGCTCTGCCTCGGCCAAGGGCACATCCTGGTTTCCTGGGAAAGCTCCGATTTCAAACCATCTATAAAGCTGCACCCACTGAAAATATCGGAGTCAGAGGTGTTATTTGTGCTCCGGGGGCAACTCCTGCTTGAAAGGAGCCAAAAGAGTACTAGCACGGTACCCACGAAGAAAAAAAAAACACATGCAAGTTATATAGTAAACACATGAAGAGTAAAAATCATTCTGCAAAGTGCTGTTTGTCACTTCACACTGAATTTAATTACAGTTAGGGATTTCATTAGAATTTTTCTGTTATTCTACTATCTGGTTTTCCCACTTTTTTTTTTTTTTTTTTTTACTTGATGGATCGTTTTGTTGTTTCACTGATGTTCTCTTTATACTCTGGACTTCAAACAGCTTCATGCCCTCGGGTTGATAAATACTTTTAGACTGGATTACAGGTAATGATGGATGCCTACGATGCAGGTAAAGGAGGTGGGGAGAGTGATCTCTCACTGCGCCCGTTCTCCTCCTCTACCAAGCAGATTTCTAGGAGGCAGCTGCCTGACTGGCACTCTCACCTACCTGATCCTTGAGCAGCGAAATGTTATTAATTAATGGCTTGTTTTCTGAGAGTGACTTACACCATATATTTTGCACACCACAGAGATCTGGCAAGAGCGGAATAACTATCATTTCAGAAGAGAGCCGAGCGCCATCTGTTTTTCCTGGCACCAGTGTTTCTTGGGAGGTTAGAAAGGTTGAGGACCAAATATTTTCTCATCCACTTTTCCCTAAATCATTGTCAAAGAAAAAATGATAAGTTTTGAAACACTCTGCCTCCTTCTTTCTCTCTTAGAGTACACACACAGAGGTTACATGTACTTTTCCACAACATGATCTTATACATTTTTTCTGTTGTCTGACAAAATCCGTATGTTCCAGGCACAGACCATCTGTCACTCAATTCTTTTGCACAAAAGTTTTTGATGCATTTCTCTCATGATTGATTTCTTTCTATAATTTCACAGGGCGGGGGGGGTGTGGGGTGTGGGTGAGTGAAGTTGACAGAAGGAATTTTCATACCTCGCCACCCCAAGGTGATCCACGTGCACAGGTCTCCGCAGTGACAAAAGACCGGATGAATAAGGAGCTTTCAGTTCCCAAGAGCAGGGTTTAGGGTTTGGTTGGTTGGGGTTTTTTTCCCCAATAAAGCAAAATACCCCTGGAAAACAGTAGAGTAGTAGTTAAAGGTTATTTGCTACAATTCAGGATCAGTAGTTCCTTGCAAAAGCCAAGTCCCAGAGAATTAAGCAGCTCCAGTTATAACTGTAATTTTCATCTTCACAGGGCTCCGAAAGGACTGGATACAAGTGGACTAGCTCAGAAGTTCTGCAAATGTTGGAGACCTTTAACAACAGAGCTGTGGGATACACCTTGTCGTAAGCCTTAAGTACCAAGCAGTAACTCTGGTGGTTTTTCTTACTCCTAGAACATGGATTTATAAATTATTTTCTCCTTGTTGGCCGGCTGGCTCACAGTAGAAATGGAAGATCAGAGGGTGTTTCAAATGGGAAGTAAATCTCAACAGGTTTATTTTGGTTTCTAGGCAGTATTACGGCTTTTTGCAAATAACTATTTCATATTCCATGTGTTGGTAAAAGCATAAAAGGGTTCCAGCAGTGTAAATGAAATGACTGTGTTAAAATCAATGATTTACTGGTTGCTACTCACTCTCCCCGTTGCTTAGGACACCCAGTCCTCTGCCAAAGTCATCTTCTGCAAGAGAAGACCCCGTCTGCATTCTAAGGTCAAAAGTGAAGTTACAGGGTTTGCGTTCCCACCCCGCCTTGTAAAACATGACAATGACAAAAATCAAATCCAAGATGACATTTTCTAGGAGAAAATGTGATTATTGGACAAAACTTATCAACAAAGTGTTCCACAAAGAAAGACACTGAAGAAGGACTTGAAGTCCAAGTGCTTCTCCCTGGAGCAGGTCAGGATGTTTGTCCCTCATTCCATCGTACAGAGAAGAATCATAGAATTGTCTAGGTTGGAAGGGAGCTTTAAGATCATCTGGTCCAACCATCAACCTGACTCTGACAAAAAAACCCCATCCCTAAACCATATCACTAAGCACTATGTCAACCCGTCTTTTAAATACCTCCAGGGATGGTGTCTCAACCCCTTCCCTGCCAGCCCATTCCAGTGCTTAAATAGAGTGTGTGATACAAGTCTTATGGATGACACGAATCACAGGAGGGGCAGGGTAGCCAGCCATGTGCTTATTGGCAAGGGAGGCACAGGAAAGCATGACCAGGATTTCCAAAGACGACTGTCACTTCACAGCCAAACCACATTTTTCAGCTCTATTTTGAAATAGTCACTCATGAAAGGAAAAAGAGGAACATCTCTTTTTTTCCTTTTCCAAATATTTTTACCATCACCACGACAATGTGCCTGCAATTTTCATTTAATCTAATCTGATTCAAGATAGAAATCTGATCTGGAAAATAAAAAACATTTTAAAAGTCCTTCGCTTAGGGTTTTATCATAAGAAACACACTTGTATAAACATCCATAGGTATCCATTCCCTTCTGCAAGCTACCAGTAAAGGTAAAACCCTGCCACACGTGCTACAAAAAAATATACTGAAACCATTTTTGTGAGTCGTTCTAAATATTATGACAAAACTGAAAAATTTTGCTGCTAGAAAAGGTCTTGACTGATCATGACAGAGCCTAACCCCTGAAGCTAAAGCCCTTAGCAGCATTTTCAGAAGAGGAAATTAAAATCCTACCACGCTCCAAATCCAAACTTTTCCGAAGTCAGAACTTAATACATATCTTCAGGTCCATTACTCAGCACTAGTGTGCGAATTCAAGACCCAGAAATCCATCTGAAACTCGCTGAAACAGAAGGCATGAATATGGACAAAGTGGATCCGATGTTTCCATGCGAGCTTACCTCTAGTTTCCATAGGTACCAATTTTGCAAACCCGTGTAATGGAGACTGTGACTGCACCTCTCCAGAGCAACTGCTGGCGAGAGCAATTGACTGAACCCCACCGTCTCCACGTTGTCATTTTTTGCTCTGATTTTCTGCAGCTGCTTCTGTAAAAGGGTGTTTCAGTGTCAGGAACCTCCGAAAAGCCTGGGCTGTGTGCTGTGCTTGCCAATTCTGTCTGACAGCTCCTGTTCACGGGGCTTCAAACAAACAATGCTCCCTCTCCGTAATTCCTGACAGCCTGCTCTACCGTCTCCTACAAAAAAGTTAGTCTTTTTTTTTTTTCTCTCTTGACTGTAAAAATAAAAACTATACCATAAACAAGTAATTCCCTCATGTATTCTGCTTCACATTATTCCACAGCGTTAGTCACATTAACAGGTAAGATGCTGTAAGGTAATCCAGTTCTGTAGCGCTGTGTTTGTTTTCCTGAGCCGTGGCGCTCTCAGTATGTCTGACTACAAGAGATTTGGGGTATCTCTGGGACGCTTCCGTGTTCAGCATCGCTGAATACGTAGTTTAGGTAAGGTAAGAGCAACATTTTGTTCCACATTGTTTCTTCTTTTTAGGATGTTTAAACAGCAGGGGGTTTGTTTTCATTTTTTTGGCAAGTGTTTCTTGAACGTTCGTTCCACCACAACCATAATTCCACTATAAATACAGATTTGGGGGAACCTGGTACCTGGCATCAGGTCAAGCAGCAGGGAAGAGACTGATTTACTAGAAGTTTGAAAATTGTGACGACTGTGTACTTTCCTCTCACCGAGGCTTGTTTTCCTGCCTAATCCATTTCCAGTTGCTTCCAGCGTTTAACACGCGCAACTTGTAGGGTTTGTTGAGCGCAACAGGAACATCGGGTCATAACCAGTGTCCTGGATGGCTGCAATGTCTCTTTCATCATTAATTCAGCAATTTATTTTTTTTTCCTTTCCAATTTTATTATTAATAAATGTACTCGGCTTTTATTTCAAGAAGAATTACGATCGTGTTTGGCTTTAGTGTGGGCTTACCCTTGACTTTGGCCGTGGTGCCTTAGATGGCTCGGTATGATCCGCACCCAGGATGCACTGATGGTGCAACAGGTAGGCAGGACACAAACTATACCTCATGGAGGCCTGGAAGAGCATGAAAAGAGAAAGTCTGTGAGAAATAAAAATGGGGACAATCTTAGGAAAGAAGAAATGAAGTAAAACACTTTTCATCTTTTGTTCATTTTTCAAATATCAGAGTCTCAAAAAGGGACTATTCCAAACCCTTGCTCCGCTCTTGCCTTCAGACCCACTTTCATAGTTTCTGAAGAGCCTTTTGCTGATGTCAATGACAGTTGTATTTTTCAACTTAAAAAAACCCTAAAGAAATAGTCCTTAACTTACCTTGGTATTATATCAAGGGTTCTGAACGGTTGGATCCCAGATCTCATGGATGTTGCTTTGTAAGAAGACAGGGAAACTCTCCTCAGGCTTAGCTTCTGATAATGCCGGGGATGATCTGTGTTTCATTGGACAAACCACTTAGAACAAATTTCATGAGTTATTAGGCATGTTAAGAAGCTGATGAGTGCCTAATGGGATTTTTGAAGGAATCCAAGTGAGACAAAAATATATACTACCATGGTCTAATTTCCTTTTTTTTTTTCCAGCATGGAGGAAAAAAAAAAGGGTAGAAAATGTGTAGTCCCACCACACTTCATACCAATAACTGAGAATTGTTGCTTGCGTTGCTCTTAACCTCTCCTTATTTACCAGTTGAGGCTCAGTATTTTTTTTGTAGTGAATCTGCATAGGATTTTTCATGCAATAACAATAATCAAATTATAGCTTTTTATAAATACATTATAATTCAATTAATTTTGTTCCTTACTCACGTTAACCTCAATCTCTGTAGAAGTAAGAGAAATTCTTGACTTTGAAAGATGATCTCCAAAAAAGAATTAATTCTGTCCTTAAATCTTTCATTTTGACCTTCTAGCTCCGATTTCTGGCAATAAAGAATGTGTAATGTGAACACAGCATAAGCTTTCCCAGCCAAAAGAGAAATAACACATGACTAATTAAGAAACACTAAAGATGGTGTTACTAACCCTTCAAAATTACAGTCCATTAATTTCAGTTATACAGTAGAACTACATATTTCCACATTAATAATAAATGAAATCCTCATAATTAACATTATTTCAGTACAAGAGAACTTATAATATATCATGCATGATTATATGTCTGATTAGTTCTGTGTGACATTAACAGTCCAGTGGATCGTTTATGATTTTCCCTATCAAAAAGCAAACCAAAACTGGTATATGCCATGAAATGTTGAAAGTAAACTCACAATCTGCATTTGAAACAATCATCCAAATAATTTATTGGGAATAATGAAAGGAGGAATGAAGGTTCTGACTGTTTCTGTACTAGCAGTTGAATTTCCTTTGGTTTGTCTCCACGTTCTTAACCTAAAGCTGGCTGGATCTCTCTCTGAACCTGATTTATTACTCCTAAATTCCTCCAGTTCCATGATACTCTGTTCGTTTTAAAGCAGGAGAATGGCAAATCTGTTCTCTTTTTTTTTTTTTTTTTTTTTTTTAAGGTTTCTCTACTGCTATCACCCTCAAGATATCCAAGTTCTTCAGTAGTCCCAGAGATGTTAAAATGGAATTTTAACAAGTGCTTCACACAGGTGAGACCCATGGTCTCCCTCTCACCTCAGTTACTCTGTAGTGGACAGATCTTCTCTCAGTTGCTAGCCCTGGTTCATTTTCTTTTATGTTCATCCCCATTAAAATGAAGAAAAAAACAGTTAAAAATATCACCTCCACTTCAGATGTGGGCTTTAGCCTTGCAGCTCTTATTAGAGTTAATAGGATTTATACTGTTTTAGCCTCCCTGCACTGGAGGGTCAAATAGCAGCATTTACCCAGGCATTTAAACCCATTAATTAACAAAGAGAGAGCTATTCCTTTTGGAAAGGTAAAACTAGAGCTTTTTGGTTCCTGATGGCCACATCTCAGTACCTGCAGGAATCCCGCATCAGCGGTGGAGAGGGAAGGTGACGAGGAGAACCGAGGTCAAGCTGGGTCGTCTTGTGGACCCGCGGTGGTTGCTCTCCATCAACCTCCACCTGGACCTCGCAAAGGGTAACACCAGCGTTTATCTTAGAAGTTTATAAACTGCATCCCTCAAAAATGTCTGTGGGAAGGACTGCGTGAGCTCCCGTTGCATTTGTATTCTCTTATCAGAAAGAGGACCCAAGAGATGACATTGATTTTGTTGAAGACAAAACAAGGTGTTTTTGCTTTTTAGTGAACAGCATATTCTGCTGCTTTGTTTCACTCTGCCATATGACTTACCAGCCCGACCACAAAAAAGGACAGGGACAATACTTCCACTCAAAGTTTGTCCAAAAGATTGCATTGATATCCTTATTGTTTGATGAGAACTGGCCAAAGAGAAAGCAAATCTGTGTTTAAAATCCCCCACACCACTCCTCTGCTCACAGGAGACTTCAGTAAGGTGACCTGCGCCGATGAAGCCAGGTCTTTGCGGCACAAAGGACTGAGATTTATCTTTTGTCATTTGCCAGTTGGTGGTAAAATGATTTTAGAGGGGAGAATCACCACGGTGGGAGACTGAACGCAAAAACAAAGGGCAGTGGCAGGTTTCGCTCTCAGTTCTTTCGTTTCAGGCTTTCCAATTCCTGGTGTAACACTCCTGACAATTACACAAGATATTACCAAATCTCAGGAAGGTAACGGACACACCATGTCCCTTGTTGACTTTAACGGTGTCCAACGTTATTATAATTTAAAAATAAATAAAATAAAATAAAATAAAATAAAATAAAATAAAATAAAATAAAATAAAATAAAATCAGTGCTGCAGTGCCTCCCATGTCACTTAATGGCACAGCTACTGGTTAACCAGTTCAATTTGCAGTGGTAAAACTGGATTTGGGGATAAGGGCTTACTAAGGCAGGACTGAGCTTTACTATTCACAAAACTCTTCAGTTCCACAATTTCTGCATCTTTAGTCATTATGGAATAACAGTAAAAGAAAAAAAAAAAAAAAGACTAAGCTGAAGCACAAGGAGATTGAATGAATTGTCAGATATTTGCATTTTCAGTGCATTGCTCAAGCCAGAAGGAAATACAACTTTTCTGTGACAGAAAGAGGGTTCTAACACCTTAAACAGAAGGAAAACCTCGGTTGCTGGGTTGCCGCAGGCTCCAGTGCGAGAGTGCAACAGAGACACGTGCACCGCCCTAACATTCAAACCAGCTCAAGCTGATGGTGCTGCTGGAAGAGGCACCATCTGTCCCCTCCATTCCCAGACGCTCTTAGATTCCTCCTCTTAGAACCTCCCCCTCTTTCCAGCGTGAATCCCGTAGTTCACACTGTTCTCAGGGAATAGACCCAAGTTAAGTTGACTTGGAAGCATTTACTTCTGATTTAATTAACAAGGTGCCTACCGGCTTTGTGAAACTCCATCGTCATTGCTGCAGCTCCAGAAGTTGAATTTATGGGTTAGATGCGGGCTATGGAGTCACACAGATACTATCTCAGCAGAGTTAAGGTCCTGGAGTGAATTATTAGAGCCAGAACATTATGTACTGTAATATTTAAACCAACTCTTATTAAATTCCTAGAGGAGGGTGAAATACTTTCTCCTACAGGCATTTGTTGAGCACTTTTTCACATGAACCCTTGCCACAGCTTAAGAATTTATTCCATGTCTAGCAGCCCATAAGCAACAAAATAAAGAGTCAGAAGTGCCTTTAGATCCCTCCTACAACCCCCCCCAAAAAAGACCTAATAGCAAAATTGGCTTAAAAGCCAGAACAAGAAGGAGAAGGGCACATCGTGTAAGACTCAGAATAAAAAGCTGCAGCCCAGTGAAACACATCTGGAGCCTGCTCACGAGCACCGAGAGAGACTCCACAGACGTAGAACAAAACGATGGTCCCCCATCTGATCCCCAGAGCTCTCTTTAAGCACAGAAACAACAAGCAGGTGGGGAGAGCCCGAGACAGCAGTGCATTAATTAGGGTTACAGCAATAAGCAGAGCACGACGCACACCGGCTGCACCACCATTCCCAAGCGCTCCGCGGATCCACAGCTGCTGATCGGCTCTTTCTCACTTGGCTTCTCCATTAGGAATGGTGGAAGGAGGATTTATTTTTTCCCCTTTTAAGAAAAAAAATGAAAAACTGCCCTCTTAGTTTTTCTTTAAAGTCATTCTCCTTTGTTTATCTACATTTTTGCGACTTTTTAATGTTTGGAAATAACAATTATTGCTTAACTATCTGTTTAAAGAAGCTCTTAAATCCCAGGTAGACATAATCATCAAAATGCGGAATGAGTGACTTCTGAACCTTCAGCAAAACTATTTTATAAGATATTATATTATATCAAATTCTGCTGTTGATCCCTTTGAACTAACCTTTTTTGTGCGTCCACGACACGCAGAGTCCTACTCAGGCCACAGCAGGAGGGGAAATCAGAGGAAATATTTGAAACTGCCCAAAGACGACGTCCGGTTTTTCCTATTATTTTCACGTACTAACATTTTGCACATTCCTTCTGCACGTTGCAGGCTGAAGGAGTTTAAACAACTTCAGGGTGGTTTTATAACATTCTATGAATTTAACAGTGACATATTTGAGGCCTTCTAATTCCCTTCTATATAACCAGTGCCACGCAAGGAAAAGGAACTGCACTTCAGTATAACGCCTTTGGATATGACTGGGACGATGCTTCTGTGTTAAAAGCTTCCTCCCTCACAGGTGCAGGCATTTCTGCTCAGATTTCTCTCTGCTCCCATTAAGCTTCAGCCCAAACCCTAACCAGACTATCCAGTGGATATTAAATGAGATCATTCAGCTTTACAGCTTATACCTAATTAGACTACTGGATACTCAGAAGAACATCAACATCGTGTTCTCTCTCTCTCCAAGAGAGCTCCAGAGAAGCTGGAGACCTACAGACTCCAAAGCTTCAGCCGGGTAATATAAAAGCTGTATGGAAAAACTATACAGCTCGTGGCTTTGCTCGTCATTGTCCTGAAGCCCAAAGTCACTCCTTGTGAAGAAAACATATCAGAAATTGTTGTTAAGGATACCCTGGAACATTCTCCTCCCAGAGGAAGGAGACAGGAGCACAAGCAGAATTTTCCCATAAAATGACATATTTGGAACATGGAGAACAATGGAGTAGAGTAAAACCTTAAAAATCAGCATATGTGCAGAGTCTGTGCTTCATGTAACATTCAATTAATAATCATTACATAATGGTTCTACCAGACCAGCAAAGCATCTGCAAGGTTTGAAACTGCAAACTCAGGAGAAAAAGATTTTAACCTAAAAGTACACATTTCTCCATTTCCAAGTCAGCAGGAAGAACAAGAACTAATTTATGTTTACAATCACTCAGTTTGATTAAAAAGTCATACTTCAACAACTCTAAAGATGCATTTTCTGAACATCCTCCTTTCCATTCAATTAATTCCAAATGATATTTGCCCAGAAAATGTAGAGCATGTTTAACGGCAATAGAGATAATGCTAAAGCAAGCAATCCCTGGTTAAAACTCGGACTCACTTCTGTCAGCATTCTTGCAAGAACATTACACCTTGGTTTCCTCATTAATATTGTTCTGCATTAGCCTAATGTACAACTAAGTAACGTGTCAGGCAGCAGAAAGGAGCACGCAAACATAAAGCATATTACATATGGTAGATTTCAAATGACCTTCTCCATTTTACTCGCCATAAAACCAGTGATTTTCAGGGTTGTAAAGGAGCCTTTGCTATGTTCTTACACGGTGAGCATCGTTCGGGAAAAATGACTGTTCCCGGAGTCTGAATACATTAGGGATAGGGACCGGGGCTGAGATACGAGACCCTGGTTCTATTTTGACTGGTGCCAGTGGTTTATTTCATGGGCAAGTAATGCTAAATTGGACATAATTTGAAATGTTGCTGCTAAGAGAACAGGTACGGATCTTTTTTTTTTGTATCAGTTTCCAAGGCTGCCAAAATACAGCAAATAATACTTACACTTTATTATCTTAAAAAAATAAAGAGACAAAAAAAATTGTAAAGTTCTATATGAAGTTATTGAAACTCAGGCATTCGTAGCAAATAAGAGTCAGTATTTGATTGTCTCAGATTGTCTTCACACTAAAAAGGTATATTCTGTTCCTATTTCTCTCTGACACAGAGTCAGAGATGAATGAGGCTGGAATGGACCTTGAGGGATGATTTTGATCCATTTTCCCATGTTTTTACCCGATATTTTGTTGGTCACGATACAGTCTCGGGACTGTACTCCTCTCTTGAGAGTTGTTAGCACAAAGGCACTTAGATCCAGGGAGCATCTTCCATCAAGCGCTTCCTGGGTCAGTGTTCATTGCTGGGGAGCTCTCAGGGTGAGGACACCCCCTTGACGAGGGAGACTCTCTGGAAGCACTTCGGAGGAAGAGGCAGCGAGGAAGAGGGTGTCTGCAGCTGCTGAGAGCAGTTCTACCACCTCTCGACAAGGCAGGAGACAAGGAGAGAGCTTAGGCTGTGGAGTGGCTCTTAACATCTATTAAATCCAGCGCTTCACCGCTCTTCCCCTCAGAAAGGATTTCTTGACATCCTGCAGAGAATCGATCGCCTTTCCAATATTTCCAGGGTTTAGCTAAAAATAGAGCACTATATAAAAAAAAAAAATACCCACGATTTTAATTTAAAAATGTTTCCACCTTGGAGCCTTTTTCCTGGGCAAGGGGTAGGCAGGGCTTTTCCTGCCCACATGTGCAGTTCCCAAGTCTCCTACAAGGATGCTTAAAAATCATGTGAATAATTAACCGGTGCAATTGAGCATTTAACACCACACCTGCAAAGTTTGTTAGCCATGAAAATTTATAGTTTAATAATGTAATATGGGTTCAGTTTAACGTGTAAAATACAGCACTGCAGTGGAAACAACTGTAAATTTTCATGGCTAACAAACTTTGCAGGTGCGGTGTTTCATGCTCAGTCGCCCCACTTAATTGTTTCTACGTTTGTTGAGATCCCAACATCATGAAGATCATGAAACCATCTTTGAAAATGAAATTGTTTTATTTAAAATTATGAATATGTAATCTTAAGTTGTCCTGTTACAGCTAGAACTGTATTTTAGGTGTATTACAGAGAAATCACAATAAAATCAAAATTAATTGCTTTCAGATTTTGGCACGAACCGAAAATATGAATTCACGTTCGGAAGGAAGACTGAGAGAGAGAGAACAGGATACTCAAATTTGATGTTCAGCCCGAGTTACACGATTCCAGATTATAAACCGCTGTATCTACCTGCTTCATCTCATGAAGCCTTCTTTCCCTCTGATGTTGGTGAAGCCTCTCACTTTGATGTAGCCTGGTGAGGGGTTGTAGCTCAAGCCTACCCTCTGGTAAACGCCAAACACACCCAGTACGCCATCAAAGGGGTTATACGTGAAAATATGTGAGTGATTGATTCAAAGGCCATCAAAATCAACAGAAGGCTTTCCATTGGTTTTGAATCATTTTCGGATCAGGCCTTGCTATTTTCAGGAGCAGAAGCTTGTTTCTTCCACAGTGGAAACATTTAGCAGAGAGCAATTTTTCATCTCTGTGTTCAAGCGGCGACTCGTCTGGAGCCTGAACTTTGATACCTGCTCCGACAGAAGAGCAAGCTGTGCCAACACCTTCCGTTTACAAATCACTGTCAAGCTGTCAGAGCAATCAGGAATTCAAAGCACCTAAGACCTTTTAAATGCTGCCAGTGTTCTGTCATGAAATCTATTTAAATATTATGAAGCTTTCAGATTCAATGTCATTTCTTATAGTGAAGTGCTACAAGGAATTTCTAATTAGTGTATTCTATTATTTTTCATTTACTGAAACTATAAAAACCACCATCTTTTAAACCGAATTCTGTATTATTCAGATCCCATTTAGACAAGAAACACTTTTACCGTGGTGACCACGACAGTTTGCAGACCTTCAGACAACACCAGATACCGGGGTTGTCCCTCACAGACTCAAAGGCTAACAAGCATTCTCAAGTGGGTCTTTAAAGTGAGTAAGAGAATATTAGTACATTACAAAAATCACAGAATCATAGAATTGTCTGGGTTGGAAGGGACCTTTAAGATCATCTAGTCCAACCATCAGACTAACTCTGGTAAACAAACCACCACTAAACCATGTCACTAAGCACTACGTCAACCCGTCTTTTAAATACCTCCAAGGATGGTGCCTCAACCACTTCCCTGGGCAGCCCATTCCAAGGCTTAATAACCCTTTCCGTGTCAAAATTTTCCTAATATCCAATCTGAACCTCCCCTGGTGCAACTTGAGGCCGTTTCCTCTTGTCCTAAATGTACCTGATGGCGTAGCTGAGGATAAAGACAGTGGAGAGGGAACCCGTACAGCTCAGGATCAAGGATCCTGGTAAAGGGACTTTTGGTCTGCTCCAAGCAGAGTCTGTGTAAAGCTGCTGAAGTTCTCTGAAGGATTCAGAAACCAGTAACAGTGACCAAACCCACCTAATGATGGGCAAACATCCTCCTTCCTCCCTGTACGTTCCCTCTTTTCTTGCCAGAAGAGCTGCTGCGGGAATTACTCTACCTCAACCCTCCGCCACCAAAGCACCCCCTTATGTTGCAGAACCCTCCCCTCAACGCCCCCATACCAGCTTATCACAGCAGAGGACGTGGACACAGCTTTCAAGCCAATTTTCCATGCCTTGCTTGAATGACAGCTGCAGAACAGGAACCAAAAGGTTTCACACCTTCTTCAAAGCTCATATAGGAACAAAAACACTAGAAAGAGTTTTGCGACAAAGGGGGAGGTTCCTACGCACTGAAACATTTTGGTTATTGAACCTTCATGGAGCAGCTGGAGAAGGGACCTACGTTTAGGAGGGGTCAGTGTTGTGCCCTCCACTCTTTAGTGGGTGCAAAGGACACATCCTGAACCCAGGACGGTGAGATGCTGCGAGGGCATGAGAGAGAAATAGGGCAAAAGGGAGTTTAGAGGATGCAATCGTAGCGACAGCGAGATATTCCTTTGATTTGGTAAAAAGCCAGAAAAACATCCGCCTCCAGAGGAACCACATGGAGGGATATGTCTGTTAAATGACACGTAAAATTCATCATCTCCGGCACACCAGTTTTTCTAAAAATAGAATTAATGCTGAATTCTATTACAAGTAGCTGTGGTCAGCTACTAGAACATATTGTTGTGTGTGGGCAGTGAACACTTGGATAATCTAAGCAAGTCTGATTTTAATACAAAGACCACGTGGACAAAACTGAAGCCCTAACTTGAATTTTACTTTGAGCTAAGTCTGCTCCCATCAGCTGCAACGTTGGAACAGAGATTTGTCTGAGTTAACAACTAAGCAAAAGCCAGCAGGAGCTAAGGAAATAGAAAATAAAACAAATTGCCATAGTCAAGTCAAGGTGAACGTTTCCCCCTTCTAGCTGCCCACTGTAGTCTTCGTGTCTAAAATACTGTATATAGTGTTGGCGCTTATATTTGCTGCCACATTCAGCTCCAATGGTAATTGCATTTCGGGTTTTGGTGATATAGTGTGATCCCGTGACGTACAGGATAATAAATGCAACACCTCGTAGCAAAGCACTTCACTTTTAGACATGGAAGTGGTTCCACCAGGATGTTGGGCTGGAGTTTGCAGTTGTATATAACACTTGGACATGCAATTGGATGTAGCTCTTTGGGAGGCTTGAAAAAACCTAGCGATAAATAACAAGTCTAATCCTTCAGGGATGAAATATTAGCACCATTGAAGTCACCAGGAATCCTGCAATTGGTTATGCTTGGACCAAGATTCCACCCTAACTCTTCTGCAGCTTTTTTGAAGTTATCATAAATAAGAGTATTATCGGAAATTACAAAAAGAGATTACGAGAGTCGCAAAAAAATCATCCATGGCAATGAAATCTTTTCCCCTGGAAACTCCTCTACCAATTCTGCAACGATAAATCTTGTATACGCAGGAAAAGCGGCACCTTCTCCAGCACAACTGCTCTAATGCATCATTCCAAGTTCAGGGAAACAAAGGACGTGTAAAATATCTGCTCAGTGATCCAAGGTGATGTCATTTTTCTGGGTTAGGTCAGAGGTCAGCATTTCACAGGCTCAGTTCTATTCATCAAAGACATTTCTCAGGATTGAATTTATATATATATATATATTTTATTTTTTTTTTAAGAGAAAATAGGAAAAGCTATTTCTCAGTTGTTCTCATTCCTTCTCCAGAGAAATTTTTGAATTTTTGAATTCTAGCAATTAGAACTTTTGTGGAATTATTATCAAGTTAATAAATGTTGGGTTCTGAAAAGTTACAACAATGAGGTGACAACAGCAAAGCACTGATGCTGTGGTTCACACCAGAATCCAACCGAGGCCTCCCAGCACCCATCCTGCTGTTCCTCTACCAGGTATCCAGCTGTCAGGGCTTCTACTATTATGGCCTGAGAAAGAAAAGCCACAGCTTTTTTAGTTAAGTCACAGCTATTTTAGTTAAGGCTGGGACTGTAGAGAAGTATTTTCTTTCTCTGGTTTGTTAAAGACTTCTCTTGCTGCCCTAAAGAACATTTCCAAATGGCCACGCTAGAGTAAGAGACACATGCTGTTCACTCTCCTTTAGGTATTAGAGTAAGGATAGATTTAATTTATTTTTTTCTTAAATCCATCAAAATATTCAGTTCTCCAAAACTGCGTGAGATAAAATAAGTCGTCCTATTCATTTTCATTTTTTGAATCACAAGCTGGAAGTTTTATTTCAGTTAAAACTTCCATTATCTCCTCCTGGCTGGACCTCCTGCTGTCTGTGTTGCTTCATTCTCACTATGGATTTTCTCCAGAATAAAAATAATGACATTATTTACAAAAAAAAAAAAAAAAAAAACCCAAAAAAACCCACCACCCAATTTTTTTGAAAATGCAATATTTTTTACAGCAGATTTTGCCTCTACCACCAAAGTAGCAGCAGGAAGAGCTCATCGGAGCTAGTCACAATAATGTCTTCTACTTGAAAGAAACATTGTTTGAAAACTTTTTTTTAATTTTTTTTTTCCTGAGCAGTTTTATTAAAAAAAAAAATAAAAATCACTAAGGGGCAGTTCCTACTTTCTGGACATATTTCTCTTTCCACATTTGCACTTCTCAGCTGTACTTCAATGAAACAGTTTGACATGAAAATCTGATGGGGTAAAAAAAATGGTAAGCACTCAGTGGAGTAATTAGAGACGCAATCGTTTCCAATAACTTTGCATTAGCTTATTACCTCCTCTCTGCTGCTCAACTTTATCTGATCCCCCAGTGCAGACAGAGGCTGCTCATCTTACTTTTAGACAGACTTTCTGAAAGGCCAAGCTGCTTCATTTATTAAAATGAAGCAGCCCATCAGAGCTTTTCCAGTATCTTAGGGCATACAACAAGGGAAGGCTGGAAAACTGCTTCAACGCGGCTGCCCAAGACCTACAGTGGATATTGTAACCACCGGGTTATTCGCTTCGCTCCAGAAAAGAGCTATTTCTGAACAACAGACGGGGCTTGGAGCAGCCTGGTCTGGTGGAAGGTGTCCCTGCCCAGGGCAGGGGGTTGGAACTGGATGATCTTTAAGGTCCCTTTCAACCCAAACCATTCTATGGTTCTATGATCATTTCAGGATTCCCAAAATGTTTCTGGAGAAAAGCTTCCACGACCAAACTATGAGGTTGGTTTTTTTTTTTTTCTCCTTTAATAAATTATTGTTTTCCATGAAAACTATCAAAATAAAATACATTTTGGCAAGAAGTCGGTGATTGATTTTATCAGCTGTGCCCAAAGCAGTCAACTAACTCCGTGATTTTATTAGCACAGATACCGGGGAATCATTTTTTCACAGGACATGATCACGTCTGCACCTTCCCGCCTTACTTTAATATCACACACATCCTGAGGAACAAGACCCTGGACAGTCTAATTGCAAATTAATCCAGTTTCCACAGGAGATCCCCTATGCCCTGTGTGGATAAATAGGGAGCTGCCTTTCTGCGGTAGCAGAGTTCCCAACCCGAGGATGACACTTTCTGATGAATACGCTCTACGCCAACAAACAAAGACATAATAAGGCAGAAGGAGATCCTGCGCTCGTTTGCAATTTGCCACAGGCATTTCCAGCTGGGCCGAGGTGTGTATCATCAATACAAATGCCCATTGGGATCACCTATTTCCAGTTTCGTGTGTGTCCTTCGTGCCTCTTCTTCTGGTTTGCAATCAAAATTGCCAGTAAAGCCAAGTATACCGGAGAGCTGACCTGGAGATTAAAAGGCTGAATTTTACTCCCCTCCTCCTATTTGCAACTCTATTTCAGAGCAGCTGAGTTAGAAGAAAATGCAAGTGTGATATAATTTTAATTATTTCTGGTAATTATGAAGAGAGAGCACAAATGAAAGGACATAACATCCCTTATTTAATGTCTTTGAAGACAAAGATTGTACTTTTGGTCTCTCTCTAGTACTGAAGCATCTGTGCTTCAGATGAAAACCCCTTAAAATATATCATCTGATGGGTTTTTTTGGGTTTTTTTTTAATTCAGAGTGATGAAGGCCACGATTTTCCTGTATATTTTGCTTGCAGCAAAATTATGTATTACAAATATACATCCCATTCTTTCTTAACTTTTATACATCCCTCTTTGCAATCATCAGAACGGGCTTGCAGTGACTGCAAGGGACATCCCTGGGGTTCAGAGCACTTAACTGTCCCCTCCAGCACAGGGCTTTGGGCCGCCAGGATTAATCCTTCCTTGCTTACCTTTCTAAATAAAGGGATGAAATACTGATTAAAGTACTGCAACATTCTCTCATATGAGAGAATTAGACAGATGTCCCCAGTTCTGTGTATATTAAAATTTGTATCATCTCAATTAATTCCAGTCAAAATGCTTAATTAGTTGCAAATGTAAAAGCTTTAAGTTAAAAATGGATATGACGGATTGTCCCAAAACTTTCCATTTCTTAACACGTGCTGACAAAAGTATCTTTGATTTAGAATTGCAACAGTTGCATTAGGGCTAGGAAGAAGGCGCAGATTTCCTTTTATCTAGATTAAAAAGGGGAGTTATTTACTTTAGATTAATGGCGTGAGCCATCGTCCTTCGTAGCTGCTGGGGTTTGACTCGGGGTGGGGAGCAGGGGTCACCCGAGGTGGGCAGGGAGCCGCAAACCAGCCTTCCCAGCCGCCCCTCTTCAGGGGATAATTAATCTGAAAAGTGACAGGGCAGGATAACAGGCTCACAGAATGAGGACGTTTTAATTTGCTGAAAATATTTTAAAGCGGGATTTATTCACCAAGCCCTTAAAACTAAACCAAGCGAGGGAGCGCTGCTACCCGTCCTACCCCACCGGCAGGGCTTCACACAGCCCTGTGTTTGGTGAGCTCACGGACTTGTGCCATCAAGGGAGCCGTGTAGTAGATTTTTGGCTTCCAAGGAGGACAGGAAAGCTCTGCCCTTCTCCTCACAGAGCAAACCTTCACCACAACGAGCGAGAAACCTACCACAGCTGAACCTTGCAAAGCCATTCACCCTGAAACCTAATGATAACCCTTTAGATCTTGCATTGCCTCAGTTCTTTCCCAGCTGATGAATTAAAGAGGGCTTCATTTGTTGTCTGACTTAATTGGCAGGTGCCAAAGACAGGATGGTACTTGGGTACGAGCAGCAGTTGCTCACAAGGGTGACAGGGAACAAAAAGGCAAAGTTGTCCCTGATTCAGTATCTTTCCAGGAGGGCTGCTGGTACCAACACCAACGATTTTTCTCTACTCAAAATTTCTGATGTATCCTCATCGATCAAAGCAGCTGTGCACCCAACACGCACCGTGCAAACCATCGATGCTGCCAAACTTCACAAGTCAAAAGAATATACTGTAAAGAATTGAAGAAAAAAAAAAAAAACAACCGCCATCAAACAACAACAACAGAAGGCCAAAAAAACCCAACCAAACAAAAAACCAACAACAGAACAAACCCACAGAAAGACATATGTGACACTTGGTGCTACCTAGTCTCATCTTTTCAAATTAAGCACCTTAATTGTCAAAACTATCGAACTCGCCTCTGCAGAACGCCCTCAGCGAGACCCAGCTTTGTGACGCCTTTCGCACAGCATTTAACTGCTGTAACGCAGCGAAGAGGTGGCTTGGGCTGTAAAGCACCTTCCCTCCTCAAAGGCTGGCGCTCAATCAGCTACTTAAATATCGCCGCGCCACGGCTGAAATGGAGTCTGTGCTCAACAAGCAGAAAGCAGCACAACAATTTACAGCCCAGTTCTACAACAGATTTATACATAAATAAAATAAATGAGATCTGCGGGAGTGTAACCCAAAGCTTCTCGAGATGATTCGGAAGCCTCGCAGTGTCTCGAAGTACATTTTAATTATAAAATTTTTGTGAAACAAAACACAGGTTATTTTTAACCTCCGGGTAGCTGAACAGCGGAGACGGAGGGCAGGTGCGTTATCGATTTAATCACATGCACAAAAACAAAAGTTGCGCGCATCTCACTCAATTAGGATTTTATATTGCAATAGCCATTTCGAGTTAGCCATCTCAGTATAAAACCACATTTCCCCCAATCTTCGGCCAAATAAAGGTCATATCCATTGAACCAGGTGAAGAAATTACAGCCTTTCAGAATGCCAAATGTTCCTCAGAGAAGTTTCACTTAAGATAATAACAGATAAAAACTCCAGCCTAATTAGCTGAGGAAATAGGAGCAGCAGAGAGAAGCTGGTGCAGAAAATACCTGGTTGGGGCAGCCCCTGTGGCTCCTTGGGCAGGACAGGTCCCGGGGAGCGTGAGGAAGCAGCCGGCTGGAAAGCTACCCTTAAACTAACTTAAAACTCCAGACCCCGAAGGGATGAGATGCATTTTTATACATATATATATATATATAATTTTTTTTTTTTTTTTTCCGTATGACCTTTTTCACACCCAATTACTCCTAAACTCCCGAGACGCTCTTCCTCGGGTCGTTTTTCTTTAACTAAAGTTCTCCAGCATCCACCGCCCGAATCAGAGCTGCAACTTCCGAGAGGAGAGGCAGAAGAAAAAAAATAAGAGTATTTAAGGAAAGCCCTTGGCCGGCGGGGGAGGAGCTGGGGCAGCCCCGGGGGGAGGGAAACAGAGAAGGGGGGAAAGCACAAAACCAACCATTGCTTAAATCACCCCGGCTCCCGCGGCCCGATTTCCTTACGGGCTGCTCCTGTCGTGCGCGTGCTGCCGCGGAGCTCCGCGCATCTCCGCCGGGACCGCCCCTGCGCTCCACTGACCCGCCCGGCGCTTCGCAATTCACCGATTAAAACACCTCGAGTGTTTTGCTAGATTTATGAATTACTACAAATTATGAAAATTACGTATTACTAGAAATTACGAAAACAAATTATGAAAAAATAAGGAATTACAGAGCGTTTTGTGGATTTATTTTTTAAATATAGATTAAAGCCAGTATGCATAATAATTTAAATACAATATTAAATATTACTATATATAATATAAATTATATAGAATGTAGAATATATAGATACGCATACTATAAAATAATATTATAATATATACAAATATTACGATATTAGGAAAAATTTCTTCCCCGAAAGGGTTGTCAAGCCTTGAAGAGGCTGCGCAGGGAAGTGGTGGAGTCGCCATCCCTGGAGGTATTTAAAAGATGAACAGATGTGGTGCTGAGGGACACGGTTCGCTGGCGGTTTTGGAAGCGTTAGGTTGATGGTTGGACTCCATGATCTTAAAGGTCCTCCCAACCAAAACGATTCTATGAAATATTTAACTATATATTAAAAATAGAAAAAGAAAAAAGTGGAAGAAATGGTGCTGGGGGACGGACGCAGCCCTGGCCCAGGCCTCTCACTTAATTGTGGGAGCATCAACCAGACAGTATTCACTACACCGAACGGTGTTAATGTTTGCAACAGTTTTATGGGTACACAAAACAAAAGCGATAATGGAGGCAAAAGTTTTATGTACCAGCATTTTATTATTACTGAACATTAAAGATGGGGTTGGATTAGAGCAGAAACTGGTTGTTGCCAGTTGATAGGGCCTGTGTAAGGACATCCAGTGCTCCCATAATCCTGCCGTAAATTGGCCACGTTCTTTTTCCCACCAGGATGTGAGAAATTAGGTAGAAGGATTAGAGTTCTTTTTTGTGATTGCCAACAAAACTGCCTTCAGCCTGATGGAATCCAGTCTCCTGCCACCCTGTGAAGACCAGGCAGGGGGGAGCCACCGCCACCTCTCCCCACCAGGAGTGAAGAAGCCGCAAAATGGACAGTTGATGCCTCATGGAACTTGTTAATGACCGTTTGCAGTTGCTGTTTATTAAACATCTCTGAGGAGCCTGACCTTCAGAGAGGAACCAGAGCGATCTGCAGGAATCAGGTATATCAGCTGCAGCTCTAATCCTGGGTTTATGATATACAGACAATCCTCATGAGCTTCTAACAGAGTATAGTTTTATTCATAACCTCCGCGGAACTTGTTGCCTGTAGGAAATCACTGACTCGTTTGTATTGTATAGTACGTATATTTTCTTTAAAAAGCTGAGAAAAATAGATATTTCCAGTCCTTACTATATGCTTCTTAATATCTCTGCACCCCACAGAAATTGTCTGGTCACTGAGCTCCAGTCCTGACCTCTTCCCAAACTCCAACTTTATTTACTTTACTTTATTTAATTTTTATTATTATTTTACAAGTCTTTGTTATTTAAAATATAAAATGGTTTTAGGGGTTTGTGTTGGGGCTTTTTTACTTTATTTATTAATAATGGAAGGTGTGAAGCTACACTGCACACACTGTTCCCACAGTGCAGCCTCCTGCCTTTGGTACGTGACAAACTCCCGTTTGAGCCCGTGGCAGAGTCCAGCAACAACCTGCTGGAGAGACCACGAGGGTCAAGCTGGTGGACACAACTTCTGTGGTAATTAAAAACCCTCGACTTATTTTGCATGTCCAGTACAGCAAAGGGAGCCAGCAGCTTCCAGCACTGGCTGTGCAACTCAGATGATGCTGGTGGGATCCTCTCCCACAGACTCTCGTGAGGACTCCCCAACTCATGGCAAACAGAAATCAGGGCATCCTACTGTCTGCAATCAGAAGGTGATCTTAGCCTGGAACAAGATGCTGATAAACAATGCAAAACTTTGTTTTTTGGCTGTTTGTCTCCACCTTAAGTCTCCGGGGGTGAAGACTGCCATCTAATAAATCCATTGATGCTGGCTTTGCCTCTCCATGGCCAGCCAGAAGACCAGCAGGAACATGTCTCACCTGAAGGGAACAAATCCCACCTGAATGTGGAAGCAGATGCTTCTCTTTCTCTTTGTTTGCACAGCATTCGGCATGACAGGGACCCATTTCTGGTCAGGACCTTGAAACGCAACAGCGATATTCCAGATACAGGACAGGATGGAAAGAAGGAGAATACACACAACCAACAGTGACTTTTGGGTCTTAAGCCAAAGAGTATGTGTAACAAATATTTGGTGTCAAGGAAAAGTGTGATTATAAGGCATAGAAATTTATTTTATAAATCACGAATTTAAAAATCACGAATTTTAATAGCAAAGGCGATGAGAGAGAAAAGCCTTCCTTTGTGGTAGCACCAAAGACACCAGGACTTGTTCCCACAAATGACGTTTTACACAAAGTGAGGTTTAACGCTCCATCATCCCACCGGCAGCCAACAAACTGCTAGATAACACTGACCCGGCTGCCACCGACAGCCTTCGAAAAGGGAGAGTCCGGATTTCCTTTTCAGGAGACTCCTGCTCTTTAAACAGCTGCAACATGATGTGATTAGGCACAGACAATATCCTAAAGCGCTTAATTTAGCAGTCATCTCGCAGCATATTAATTAAGGCTTTTGGTCAGTTTTTCTCCTTTAAGGAGCCTGAGTGGTGAGACAGGTAAATTAAGTCCCTCATGAAACTCAAATTTCACTGACCTTTTCTTTCCAGCCTTCCAGCTGGCAGTGCTCCTGATGTCCCACCAGGTCCTTGGTGACACCAAACGCCCAGCCACAGGTCCCGGCCATCTCGATTGAACCATCAAAATCTTGGTGCGGCCAAAATCCACCAGAGAAATATTATAAATCTTGGAGCGCTGACACTTTTTCCGAGCTGTTCAGAGGCCGGTGAGAATGGTGGCTTCCAGCTGCCGGTTGCTGTCTGATGGGACTGGGCAGGACTGGGCAGCCCTGGAGCAGCGTAATTGCATCCTTGGCCAGACCGCTTGCTCCCGACGCCAGAAATTCAGATTATCCAACTGCTCCCGAGCAGCAGCCTTACACTAGAAATGTGCAGGAGGCACATATGGGCCCAGAGCTGGGAGATGACTCCTTCTGCTCCGGTCATAAAATCCCTTACTTTTTTTTGGTTTAGAGGTTGAAAAGTCCAGCTCTGCGTGTGCTCTCCATGTACCAACCCCCTGTGCCACCACACCAGAGGACAGGGGTTGGCAGAACACAACCAACATCTTTACAAAGCTCATTCTGGGGTTAGTTTGGGGTGTTTTTTTTGTTTTCTTTCTTGTCTTGCTGTCCTACATGAATCATTTATGAGCACAGTCTTAGAGCGCCGCAAAATAGTCCAGCAATATTTAAATTTCCCGTAGTCTGCCACAAATTTGGAAGCCAGCGGAGGTCCGGGAAAGGGCCCAGGGAGGGTGGCTCCCGTTGGCACCACTCGCAGCTGAAGCTTCTGCTTGAATCTTTGAGTAGCCTTTAAATGGAGACTGCAAAGCAGGGATGGGGGTGTGCAGACGTGAAATACGGGGGATATTTGCTTTGTATTTCAGGTTCATTAAGGGTTCTTAGAGTTGTTGGAATGCAGGGAGGACCTGCAGACGTCCCTGTGATCCAAACCCACGCCTTTTCCTTCTGCTCCAGGAAAAAAGAAGGATTATTTTTTAAAAAAAATATTTTTTTCTTAATGTAAAACGGGCCATTTAAAGACACCTAGAGCCTTACAATAGTTCCAATGCACATCTCTCTCCCCCTCAGGACTGCCGTGGTCTCCTGGTGGGGCTGGAGGACGCTGGTGACCCAGGTGGCCCAGCAGATGGAGAATGCACTCCTGTCTTGGCAACACGATGAGCCAGGGGTTACAGAGGGTGCTGGTACCCAGCGCATGGAGCTGTGAGATGGCTGCCGTGACTTCTTCCCTCCTTCTGCTCCTTTTAAAAATTGATGGTAACATTTTCAGCAGGATCTCCTCAGCTCCCGGGTGTGCCCTGGGCTGGCGAGTGCCCCATTTACAGTCCCACGAGGAGGTGGGCAAATGAGCAAATGTTAATTGCTGCTATTTATGCCTTTCAGAGCATGGCCCCGTGGCTGGGATGACGCTACAGTGTCTGCTGTCTCGGGCTGAAGGCAGAGGGTTAAAGGAAGCCCAGATCTTCCCCTCCTCCCCCACAAGAAGTTGCTGTTACCTGAGGAGCACAACGGCCCAGACCTTTCATGGCAATGGTGTGAGGTTCAACAAGGCCAAGTGCCAGGTCCTGCACTTGGGGCGCAACAACCCCATAGACGCTACAGGCTTGGGGAAGAATGGCTGGAAAAGACCTGGTGGTGGTGGCGAGCAGCTGGCTGAGTATGAGCCAGCAGTGTGCCCAGGTGGCCAAGACGGCCAACAGCATCCTGGCCTGTGTCAGGAACAGTGCAGCCAGCAGGAGTGGGGCAGTGATCATCTCCCTGCACTGGGCACTGGTGAGGCCCCAGCTTGAGTGCTGTGTCCAGTTTTGGGCCCCTCACAAAAAGAAAGACATTGAGGGCCTGGAGCGTGTCCAGAGAAGGGCAATGGAGCTGGTGAGGGGTCTGGAGCACAAGTCTTGTGAGGAGCGGCTGAGGGAGCTGGGGGTGTTCAGCCTGGAGAAAAGGAGGCTGAGGGGAGACCTTCTCGCTCTCCACAACTCCCTGAAAGGAGGGTGTAGCCAGCAGGGTCGGTCTCGTCTCCCAAGGAACAGGCGATAGGACAAGAGGGAACAGCCTCAAGTTGCACCAGGGGAGGTTTAGATTGGATATTAGCAAAAATTTCTTCACGGAAAGGGTTGTCAAGCAGTGGAACAGGCTGCCCAGTGAAGTGGTGGAGTCACCATCCCTGGAGCTATTTAAAAGGTGTGTAGATGTGGTGCTGAGGGACATGGTTGAGTGGTATCTTGGCAGTATCAGGTTAATGGTTGGACTTGATCTTAAAGGTCTCTTCCAACCATAAGAATTCTATGATTCTAGGTTCCCTTCTGCACAAATTTCCAGTTTCGCATCAACACTCTGACTCAATGGTCTTTAAGCAAATGCTTTCGGAAGGTTTATGAGAGGAGGTTGCTATTGGTTGTATATAAATTCATATTTAATTCCTGGGATGCCACACTAGTCTCTTACAGATCGCACCTACAGTAAATTTTTCTGCATCTCATCGCTTGCATAAAACAAACAGAGTCTTTCAGAATATGTTTCAGTCTTTGATTAAATTTTTCAGTTTATCTGTCACTGGAGTGGAGGCTGGGTGAGAGGGCAGGAGCAGCTAATCCACCTTGATGTGCTCGCCCGTGTCTGAAGCTGCTTATCCATAAAGGGACGAGCAGAGCAGGGAGCTCTGGTTCACAGAGACTGCCTCGATAGATCAGAAGTTGAAAACATCACAAAGTGAGAATTTGGAATTCAAGGAACAGGTGAAATTCCTGAATAAATGGGAATTCTGGATTCTGTAGGTTAACCTTGGTAGATTTGTGCACGTGGAGCTGTGACTTCTCTAACAAGAAATACACCAGAGATTTTTCCAACACAGCAGTTTGTCCCCAACTCATTTGGAAATCCTCTGCTCATCATAAGAGGATCCCTGGGTCTCCATCAAAGCTGATTAATTACCCCACACTGGGGAGAGGGCAGCGATAAACTTGTTTGAAGATGACAGTTAATACATTTCCTTGGTTTCAACCACTCTTACTCAGCCTGGGACATCGAATTAATCTGCGCTAAACATTCACTCTTATGGTCACAATTTCATCATCCGTTTGAAGAAAGAGAACCCTAATAACAAAGCAGTTAATCCTACAGTCTTTTACCTCCTGAGGCCTCTCCTAGACAATTCCAGCAGTATCCTTATTGCTGCTATATTTGTCTGCTGGGAGATGTCTTAATTTACATATCTGCATTGCCACACGGAGTGATATAACTACGGGGTTTCTCTCCCTCACCGGGAAGATCCTCTACGGGAGGAAGCTATAAATAATAGCGCAGTGAAGAATTCCCTTCTCTTGTTTTCTTCTTGTCCGCTTTATGGCCTCAATGAGAATTGCTGCCTGTTATATGGAAAAATGAAATATTTTATTAAAAAAGCCAGAATCTTCACTTTATGACTCTGTAGTCATTCTTTGGAATATGTTTCCCTGGAATAACTAGCTGTAAAAACTGGGGTTTGAGCCTGGACTAACAGTAAGAGCACCTCTCTGCAGTAGACGGGGTGCCAGATGCAGTACAAGAAGGATTAGGTAAAATGAGATCTTTGTGTATAATGACAATTACCTTTCTGCCTCTAGAGTTGCAAATTAAATATTTTTTAATTTTGAAATGGTGCCATATGGGACAGTGACATTGTCAAAGTCAGTCGTGCTACTTCTTAGGAGGATGGAGAGCTTTCAGCTTCAAAGACTGCTCTTACCTAATAAACTACCAACTCTTCTGTCATTTTATAAAAATAAGGAAAAAATGGGTGTAAAAAGAGTAAGACAGAGTAGGTTGTCTTTTCTATTAACAGATCCTTCTTCCCTGAGCGTTTCTGCAATTTTATACATTCAGAAAGGGTTGGATTCAGCAAAAATTAAGTATTATATTTGGTTTCCAAACTGTGTTTCAGTTTAAATCCTAGACTAAGCCTACTTCACTGACTGAAAAAAAAAATTCAAGTTCAGCTTTCATCATCAGCTGTGAATGCAAATGGTGGAGAATGAACGAAAGAAACTTATTAAAGCAATGCTAAAACCCCCTACTTCACCCCTGGAGAGGCAGGAGATGCTGCACGTGGTACTCGACCCTTCTGGCAGGCGCTGCCTCTCCATTCCTTACCCCGAGTCCTCACTCCTGTCGCTGCAGGCTCAGGTGTGGAACAGAGATTTTTTTCCATGCCATTAGTTATCCACCAGCTCATTTCGGCAATGTAACTGATGCATCTCTGATTTTTATTATGTAGATATTCCTCTTTCTAAAGCTGGCAGTGGGGATAGTTCAGTGTCCCTACTCTGGGTATTTGCCGGAGCCTCTCCTGCCTCACAAATATAGACATCTGCAGCATTAATTTAGTTCAGCAAATTGTCCCAATGGGTGCAAACCAGAGTCAGGGCTTCTGTCTGCCTTCTGCTCTCAAGCACTGTTGATTAAGATACCCACGCTGTCCACACAAGAGAGCTGTATGGTGGGAATACATACTATCTACCTGGTTGGTCTTCCCCAGGAGTGAAAGACTCGCTGGTTTGAACACGGTCCTGCCTGCACTGTGATTTTTAATAAAAATACTACAGAAAAATACAGCTTAATGAGTTGTAAAAGTACCCAATATAATCAATAATTTATATCGACAGATTGGCACTGTCGGCGTTAGATAACATCCGATACATTGTCCACGCATGATGCACAGGGCTGTGGGACACCAAGCCTGCCGAGAAACAACGTCTGAGCCTGGGACTGAAGAGGATGGGACCTTCCAGATCTGTAAGGCAAAACCTGACCCACAGGACTTGTATTTCTTCACAAAGGCAAAGTACTACAGGCCTTTAAAGCTGGTGCTACAGGATCAGAGCACTGGAATATCTTCTCAAGGGTTTTTCCTGGTGTCCCATGTTGGTGAGGATATCATAGGGCTTTCTGCCTCCGGTCCCTGTAAGACAGCTGATAACCTGTGTCAGGGCGGCTGTAGCGAGCTGATATGAGACAATCTCTTCTCAGGGAGTGGGGGGAGACTAATTCTTGTTTCAGATGGCGTGGGCAACCTCAGCCGTTGCTCCTCCACAAGCAGCACGGTAGGAAACACCATGTGATGCTCTGCTGACGATGGCAGCTGGCCCTGGGCCAAACTGAAGCGTAGCCTTAAATTGATTCCAGGGCTGGATAATACATCAGGCAGGGATGGATTATCTACATGCATCCTGCAAGATTGACATCCGAGATACAGCACCTACAAACTGCCATCGAGACATGCTGAGCACTTCATCTCCATAGGCACCACCTTTGTGGTGGGCAACAGAGATTTAATACCCACTTCTCCTCTCTCATACAGTTGTCCTACTCACAGAAGGGACAGGACCTGCGTACTTTTCTCTCCCAGTTTTCTATTCAAATTCTTTATGGATGTAGCTCCATTTTTGTTTCATCCAACAGCAAAGTATGACAGTTTTTGGGGAGGGGGCAATGGCGTTCGGACAACATCAAATCTAGAAATCATATTTTTTATACATAAATCTCCCAAAATTATTATTTTCTCTGGATTACATGAACAAGAAGCTCCAATTTCCACAGACCCAATGGCTGTTTCTTTGACCTGAGAGTGGTGGTGGTCCAGCTCTGTGTCTTGGAGGTGCAGTTTCTTCCATGGGGACATCCTGCAGTGCAAAAGCCTTCAAGGTATCTGTAGCCATCTCCAGTATTATCAGAGAGCAGAGCCTTAGCTTTTAGCTTTAGTATCTTTAGCATCTTTAGCTTTTCCCTCTTAGCTGACACTTGAAGCTGGGCTCAAATACGCATTATAACCTTTTAAGAAACAGCTATTACCTGACACACATAATGGAAGGAGAGTGAGACTAGTGTTATTTGCTCAGTGAAGAATCAAAAAACTCAAATTCCTGTATATTTGGATTTTTCTCCAGCTTCCTCTAAGTTATTTCCTATGAAAGAACAGCAATCTGGGCAAACCAGAGGAAAAAGTGCCTCATACTGTATTTAACTTCTGTGGGGACAAGGAGGGAGAGGAACCTGAAGCCAACAGCATCATCAGCCACAGCTTTCGGCTTGTCCCTGAAAGGTAGATTTGTAATGTGAAGGAATTAAGTCAAACGTGTGTTTTCATATAACTTTGAGGGACTCGGGTTGTGTAGGGGGGAGGGAACATCTAAAATTAATTGTTGATTCCTTGCAGAATCTCTATCAGCTCCCTTGCAGTGTCCCCTCTCTTTCGCTGAAGGGCTGAAATGAAATCCAGTCCTTGATTCAGCGTTTTCTTTGATCCCTGACTATGCGGTGATTGATCACAGCAATTGCTCTCACACGAACAGAATCCTTTGGATAAACTCATTTCAAACACTGAGGGCTATAAATGTATTAAAAACCAAACACTTGTGTTTTGCTTATAGTGTTTAAATTCATATTCAATAAGGTTCAAAACCACTTATATAAAAGCAAGCAAACTGTTTTAAGACTCCCGATTTAATGGATTTCTGAGAAAGAGAGTCTTGTCTAAGTATGTTTTAGTTACAGGAGGACAATACACTACACAATGTATCAGAAATATTGTGAAAGTAGGACAGAAATAAAGAGATAAAAGCATAAAAAATGCCAACGATGCCAACACAAGTGTGTTTCCATCCACATGCAGGCATCCAATAAATATCTGGGCGATACAGCAACCCAGATGTTGCTCTGTGTTAATCTTGTTTTCTTCCCAAAAGACAACAAACCCCACAATTTCACACATGTGCCATTTTTCCTGTACGTGTTATACGAGATTATTTGAGGTCATACACCTGAAATCGCTAAATAATCACAAATCCATTTGTATGTATTTTTGTATCTTCATTTAAAATGTATTATCTGAGCTGTCACTTATTTTGCAGTTACCAGCACCTCCAGAGAAGATGAGAGCCTACCCAGAGCTGAAGTTCATTCACGTTCAGGAAGATGTTGCTGTCACCTCCCCCAGGTAAGGGAATGCCCGTGTCTTTAATCCAAATTGGGATCTGGAGTTTCTTGAAGATGTTCAAATTTACTCTTGTGTTGTATTTCATAGTTCTTAATTTCATTATGATGATTTCTTCCAAGAGAAGGAGGTTGATCTGAACTTGGAATGGAGTCGTGGGGAAGCTGTGTGCTGTTGTTGGTGCAGGCGCTGGAAAAGGCATCTCACTTCTGAGCTGGGCTTCAGCCGTAAGTTTCCCACCTTCCTTTCCTATCCTTAACTTACCCATCAGCATATTCATTAAACGAGCTGTGGTGGGCATGCTGAGTGCAGTGCTCTCACGCTGGGCATGAAATCATGAAGCTGCAGTTTATCTGAGTATGGATTAGATTATAAATTAAAACCTTAGGCCACTCTGAAAAATTCATGGAGGTTCAAATATCTCTGGGGTGAACCTGTCTTAATTTGCTATGATTTTGTGTGGTAGGTGTGCAGAAGATACCATTGTTCAACAGTTTATGTGCAGAACAAGGGACCTCTCTTTTTCTAATAAAACTGCAGCCTGAATTGTATACACCGACACCCCGCTGATCTCCTCAATAGCGGATCAGTGAGTGGAAGGTAATTTCTGGTGGCTCAGGTAGGAAAACTATTCACAAATCACAGAGAACCACAGCTGCCAAGCTTGGGGCTACTATGCCAGGCTGTGTGATTTCACCTTCTAAGATCAGAGCACAACACCGTTCAATGATACCTGCATTCTGTTTGTTAACTCTTCTGGTAGCATTAAGAGTTTCTGACACTTTCAATCCTGAGAGCAAACACTGGAGAAGAAACTAGAACAAGAATCATAGAATGCTTTGGGTTGGAAGTGACCTTGAAGATCATCCAGTGCCACCCCCTGCCCTGGGCAGGGACACCTCCCACCAGACCGGGTTGCTCAAACCCCATCCAGCCTGGCCTTGAACACCTCCAGGGATGGGGCAGCCACAGCTTCTCTGGGCAACCTGGGCCAGGCTCTCATCGCCCTCACAGCAAAGTTGTTCTTCCCCAGATCTCACCTCAATCTCCCCTCTTCCAGTGTCAAACCCTTCCCCCTCGTCCTCTGGCTCCACTCCCTGATCAAGAGTCCCTCCCCAGCTTTCCTGGAGCCCCTTGAGGGACCGGAAGGGTCTCTAAGGTCTCCCCAGAGCCTTCTCTTCTACAAGCTGAACAACCCCGACTCTCTCAGCCTGCCCTCACAGCAGAGGGGCTCCAGCCCTCTAAGGGAGCAGAATAAGCAAAGCTTCCTAAATCTCATGAATCCCTTAGCTTTGGGTTAGCATGAAGGGCATGGAGTCACGCTAGTGGCAATTCTGTGTTGGCAAGCAGGATTATATCTTTCCTCTATTTCTCTACATCTTAACCATGCGAGAAGATAGATGTTACGCTCTTTCAGAGTTGGAATAACTTATTTCCTAGGGATATACAACAAAGCACAGTGCAGCAGCAAACCTACACCTCCTGTCCATCGGCATTTCGCTGCTGGCCCAACAAGGAGGTGGCTCTCTGAGATGTTATCCCATCTGGGGGCCTTCACATTGTGCCGGCAGGGCCTCCAGGGTCAGCCTTGCCCTCTGAGATGAAGAGGTCAGCCTGTCCGCAGGAGATGCCACCGCTCATGGACCGGCAGAACTCGTTTACGTGTTGGATGAGACGATTCATTTGCTGGTCTGGTTGTCTCGGGAGCGCCGACAAATGAGCTTGACCAAATGCAGATGCTTTATGAAGAAACATAAACTAATCCAATTTTAAAATAGAGCAGAGCAATTTGAAACCATGCTCATTTACTGTGTAAACACTGACCACAATTAACTAGGCACTCTTCACTTTGGGGAAATACAAAGTTACGGATAGATGGGGAGATATTCTGCTCGGTTCGACGGTTCCAGGCAAGCATCGTGGTGGTAAGTTACTTTAATTTTTACAGAGATACTGAATTAGTGCCCTTTAGAGAACCGCTGGAGAAATTCAAATTAGAAAATAATCAAGAGCCTTGGTAATGTGTACATATGGTAATATATAATGTGTTACACAATTAAGTCAATGTTAGTTCAAGGAAAATCTTTGAAAATCATTCACTGCTAATTCTGCACCACATTGTGGTACCACACAGCCCCCAATTCAGCCTTGGACCTTCCTGGCACAGTATTAATTTGAACTCACACCATTTCATGCTCGATATGAATGGGGAAAACATCTCCTTTTTTCACCCAGAAAAATGCTAAAAGTTTCTGTGTCTTTTCTTAACCCAAAGCAGTTATAAATCCCACAGCTCTTGGGTGAATATCTAAATAAGAACTGGATACAACCCTGGTAGCAAGCGGAGGGGAGCCCACGCTGGCCAGGAGCAGCCACCGTGGTGGGGTCAGGTCCTCAGTGTCACCCCCGGGTGGGGAGAGGTGGCAGGGGGAGACCGGGAGTGGACCGTGCAGCACCTCAGGTTTGCACCTCCCTTCCTGACTGCCCACTGCAGGGACTCTGAGAGCAGAAAACACATTTTTGGGGCAGAAAGAACAGTTTTCCATCAAGGATAAGAACAGACTCTCTGAGCAGGATGGTGCAATACAGCGGTGATCTTCCCCTGGGCCAAAGGCAAATGTTCAATCGTATCTTAAAACTTGCCCAGACTGATTTGAAAAACAAGTTTAATTCCAGAACTGTGCTCTTTTTCCCTCTTTCAGCTGCAGAGGTTTTGTGATTTGTTCTAACCTTGAAGATACAAAACAAAATATGTGCTAATGATATTCCTATCTCCCAGCTGGTGTTGGCAACTCTTTTACCGCTCTGCAGGACAAGTGCAAGTACAAATGCAAGTACCAGAACCTCGTTGAGAGCAGTGTGTCCCACATTTCAGTCTAACCATTCGAACTACAAGACATGTAATAAAACGGTTTCTGCTCTGAATGAATAATTGAGCTGCTTCTGTGGGGAGGCCTCTAAAGAGCCATGAGGCAGAATGTTTTTTAAGGCACTTATGAAAGCTATCCCACCTGGAAACCATCCCACACACAGAGCCCACGTTGCTCTTCCTCTCAGCGTGGTTTAATTGCTCGTTCCATGTCTGTACCTAATCAGAACAGTGAAGAAATGCGGCAGGCTACATGAAATGCTACAATAATTTTTAAGGTAGAGCAAGACTTCCAAAATCATGACACTCCATGAATGTCATTGGGCGGGTTTTTTTTGTTTGAGGGTTCCTTCCATATGTCAAAATCCCTTCCCAGGATACCAGAAAGAATTTAAGAACACTCTAATGCTCGGCTCTTGAAGCACTTGCGTAGCACATCAGAATTCCACTGCTACGTTATCCACCACACAGCAGGAGCCGTGGCCCTTGCAGAGAGGTCACACTGCTGGGACACCTTCCTCATTTCAGCTGGGATAGAGTTAATTTTCTTCCTGCTGTGTTCTGGATTTAGCGTGAGAATAATGTTGATAATGCATATTGTTTTAGTTGTTGCTAAGTAATGTTTACATCAATCAAGGACTTTTTCAGCTTCCCATAGAAGCTGAGAGGGAGCACAGACAGAACAAGCTGGCCAAAGAGGATGGGCTGGGCAGTTAGTGGTCACGTTGATCATCAGTCCAGGAAAAGGACATTCTTGTGAAGAAGAGGACACACCTAGAGCACAAGTTAACTTTTTTTTCCCCCAAAGAGTTTGCATGTTTCTATTTAGTATGCAATTTTCATACCTGAGCTGTCCAAACTATTTAGATTGCAAGTTTCTCATCTGTGGCGCACCATGCACTCCTCTGTGCTATAAATTAATAATTATAATACTTAAGTCATGCAAAAAAGGAAATGAAGTCAAAATACGGTTTTATTATTCATGTTACATGCCATTACTTTGTTTTACTTTGTCTTTGGGGCTTTAAAAAGTGATTTTTTATGGTTGTTTATGGGGGGAAAAAAAAACCAGGAACAAGATAAAGCTGAACTAAACAGCAAATGCTGGAGATGGAACAAATACCCCCTACCAAGATTCAGCTGGTTTGTGCTTCAGGAAGATACTGTCTTATCCTGATCCCTACCTTTCCAATGGGCATACTGATGTGTTTTTGACATAATTTGTGCAGAGGCTGCCTCCAGAGGAGAGCGCTTTGAAAGGAGTGTTAGTCTCTGGTAGAAGAAGCGCTGATTTGTTGGAGCTGAGCACCGTACATCAGGACCGTACCTTCTGGGAACGATGTTAACTCACAGCAGGATGGAGGGATGCCTGAGTTACTGTCGTGCTTGTGGTTATTTGAGAATACAATAACTATCCATCATGGAAATATGAACCACTTTTGAACTAAAAAGGAAACCAAGCATTCCTAGGAACAACGCAGGAATCGAATACGCTCTTCCTCATTCTCAGTGCTGTCATTTGATTTAGATGAGGCAGCTCCTTCCTTCCTTTATGGCCCACTGGATATGATATAATTTTTCACCAGCAAAATTCCTCTTGGGTTTTTTCTTGTTTCAGTTTGATCCAAAGTTTGAGGGATTCAGTAGAGAATGCCTCCATTAGCTTCAGTAGCCTCGTATCAAGCTCTTAGGTCTTTATTCGGTCTTTAACCGTCTTCTGTTTTAAAGTTCTAGACAAGTTTCCTGCTAAATTTTAATTCTAACTCACCAACAGACAGTGGGGTTACGTGCCAGCCTTTTTCCATTTCCATAACTGAAGTTAGTAACTCAGAGCCTGTAGAATTTTAGGACAATCTGTAGAAATGCTGTAGAAACTGTCCAATTTCTTTTCTTGATGGTAAGCTGCTATTTAACAGTCTTAGACCTGATGGAATTGGTATTTCCTCCCATCTGCTCTATTATTGCTCTACTTGCAGTGCAAGATGGAGGCTTTCATTACGTCATATTACATAGAGAAATACTGGGGGTGTTTATACATCTACCACAGCTTCTAAATTGTGCAGGACTGGAGAACAGACCAGGTTCACTCCAGTGATCTGACAAAAGATCTCTGGGTTGCTACACGTAAGGTTTGAGTTCAGTGGCAACTACAGGCAAGGAATCACAGAATATTTTTGGTTGGGACCTTTGAGATCATCGAGTCCAACCAACAAAACAAAAAAAAAAAACAAAAAAAACCCCCACACCACCAAAACCAAAAAAACCCCAAAAAATCCCAGAACACCAAACACCAAAACAAACACCCACAACCCCACGCCACCCCCACCCACAGACACAACCAACAATCTCGGGCACTAGAGCATGCCCTGAAGTGCCGTGTCTACACATTTCTTAAATACCTCCAGGGATGGTGACTCCACCACCTCCCTGGGCAGGCTGGTCCAGTGCCTGACCACTCTCTCAGTAAAGTAATTCTTCCTAATATCTAATCTAAACCTCCCCTGCCCCAACTTCAGAGCGTTTCCTCTGGTCCTGTCATTATTCCCTTGGGAGAAGAGTCCAACACTCTTGGGGGTGTGGGAAATGTAGCATGTTAAGAGTGGAGAAGGTTGGAAGATAAATTTATAATACTCTATTTATTTTAAAAATGTCGTCACTTTTTTGGTTAACAAATCGCCCATGATCATGTGCTGAGGTCCATCTTCCCGGGAAGCAGCTGGACATCCTCTGCTGATGGGAAGTAGAGAATAAATCTTTTTGTTTTTCTTTGCTTTCACATGGCCTTCATTTTCTTCATTAAATGGCCTTTATCTCGACCTGTGATTATTTCATCTTACTCTCTCCCCTTGTCCCACTGAGAGCAGCTTGTTGGGCACCTCGCAGCCTGCCAAGGTCAACCTGGCACATAAGCGTATTAAAAATACTTCATTTGGGACAAAACTATGTCAATGTCAGATTTCTGTTCTTAGGGAGCTTCAGGTGAAGGCACAAAATGTGCTTTTGATTTCCACATTTTCTTTAGTTCATTCATTGCTATGTTGCTAAATACGCCTGATTAGCAATAGTAATGCTTAATTACCCTCTAGCTTGTATGACTTGTAAACTCTCTGGTTAACACTGCATTTCTCATCTCGAAGTAACACTGTGACATGACCTGACATCTGTTATTTATTTCAGCATTATTTCTTTTTTATTTGTGGAGAAAAGGCTGCAGACTCTAGACCGTAAATTTTCTTTCTTTGCTAAGGTGTACAGCGGGGAACAGGGGATAAAGAAGACCCAGAATATATAAAGAATCAGGATATAACATTGTGCCCCATGAAAAATTGTGCAGAGGAAGATATGTTACAGAGAATCTTCTTCTATTAAAGCACACACGAAGTTTCAACAGATTTCAGTGCTGGGAACTGAAATATTCCGTTTCAGAAACTGAACAATTTAATTCTGGGTTGCAAAAGATTTGCAGCAGGTATTTGAAACAGAAAAGGGACTCTATTAAATGCACAGGAATACAACCCTGCAGTCCATGCAAGGATGATTAGAGGTTTTCCAAAAGTCCATTGGGGATTTGGGGAGATTTTTTGTTTGTTTTACTCTTTTTGAGTAAGCAAAGCTTGAGGTCATTTGCATCCCACCGCACCTGGGCTTTTTACATCCATCCAGACTTGTGTTACCGCTTCTGATTTTCTGCAGCCTGTGCTGTGGTTTCATTTATAAGGGACTACCAATTTGATTTCCAGCAGCAACACACTTTGCAGGTAGATCCTTCAGTGAGGCCTCACGCCGAGTATGGCGCTTCTCAATGTGAATAATGATACCGGGATTTGGCCTGTACCGTTATAGAAAGATGCCATTCTGCTGACCCTCCAGCGGGTTAATAATTCAATTACACAAGAAAAAGTAAACCTGTAACTGCAGAAACATGCTCCACAGAGTCTACATTAAAAAAAAACCAAACAACAAACCAAACCAAAAAAACCCCAACAAAACCCGAACAAAAATATAACCCCCCCCCATAGCATCATGAGAAAAGCCTACCTTTTAATGAGCATATTGTGTAGGATCTTTTCCTCCAGCACTGACACAAAAACAATAAAGATCTCATGTCTTGTTAATAGTTCTGCCTTTAGGGGAGTGAAAAGAAAATTACCTAGAGAAGAATAAGCCTCGTGGCAAGTTCCTTTCAGGCTTATGGACTCCAGAGATTGAAATGCTTTTTGCCCTCAAATATTTTCCTAAGTATTTACATAAAGGGCTGTCAGATCAGCATTGTACACCATCTTTTACAGGCAAATGGAGTCTATCCACAATGCCACCAGCAATAAAACTGTACGCTGCCAGAGCACGGATGCTCAGGGCCCCTTAGCTTTCACTACTGCATCCATCTCCTGCATTTCTCTTTTTATTTACCCATCTCCTCAGCGCTTTTAGTTGGACCAATATAACACATCTGTTTATTACCACCGCTACTCTAGATGTCTGAAACTATATATGAGGATATGTGTTCTCATAAGAGAAGAATAAATGTATTAGACGAGCATGATTCAGTAGTTACAAGCCTTATCTCCCAAGTTGTCTGAAGAAAATGCAAACAGCTTTTACCAAGCTCGCACACGATGACACTCACAGGTTTATTCCGCAACGGACTGACAAAGTGCCGTATTATGAAGGCTGGAATACAGGCAGGGCTTTGTGTAATACTGGATATTTATAATACCCTTGGAAACGATCCCTTTGTTTTACTAATGAACACAGGGGTATTGCCAAGACGGGCTGGCGAGGTATTTCAAAAGCCTTGTGCTTACACTGCTGAGGCTGACAGTCCTCCCCGGGGCATCGCAGAAAAGCCGCCTTCCCTAACCAGCGCCTCCACTATTTCCTTACACAGAGAGCATCACAGAGACCACCTCTTCCGAGGAAAAAGGTCTATTTTCACACTACATCCCATAAAGTACCAAATCGGGGGACATTAATGTGTGGTACAAAGGCATTATAATTTTATTCCAAGAGGTATACTGTCAGTCTGAGGGCTATGGGGGCATTTATGAATTGACGTTTTCCAAAGTTTTGTTTTTAATGAAACGCTAAAGCATTTCTGTGTAACAATGTGAAAAATTAATGGCATGACAAAATAATTTGTTTTCATGTCACAAGGTACACAGCAAAAGCAGCACATAATCTTACCCCTCTAGAGCAAGTAAACTTTAAAATTGTAAAGCTAATGGATAAAATGTGAAGTTTTCAGAGAAAACAGTGGGAAGAAACTGAAGTATTTGTGCTTTTGCAGAAACTGATCTGATCGTGGGAGAAGGATGAAAACACGGATGAAAGTATTTTCTGATAGTCAGGAAATGAAGAAAATGAGGGACCAATTCCCCGCTCCCTGGACTCCGGACCCCCTGTGCCGACTTGTTTGTGTTATTCAGCCCCTTGGTACATCCATACCCCATAATATCAATTTAATATGGTGCTGTGAAATAAATGACAGATTTAGGAGGTGCTGAGCCGCTTAGGTAACAGGGACCACAGAAGCCTCTATCTTACATAAAAGAGAAATACAACTTGTCCCTGCTGGCATTTTGCTTCTGTGTGGGCGTGTATGAAGAGCAAAGATATATCTCTAAAAAAAATGCATCTCCGTGCTCAGTCCTGTGAGCCGTTTGTTGGCTGGGCACAGCTTATCACCCTTACGGGGTGTATCCATCACCCCATCACCACTGCTAAAAGCCGATGCCCCAAATCCTACAGCCGATGGTGTCCTCCTCACTCCGGCCCTAGACGTCAGTTGGGAAAGTGCCCAACTTTTTGCCACCCTGGAGCCTGATTTCAGTAAGGAAATGCTTCCCCAAAGACAAACCCATGAACATGTAGCACAGGAGGGTTCAGCTTTGGGTCTGAGTTCACTGTGCTCGCGCACACCAGGGCTTTGGGGGCTGCAGGACAGCCCTAGGAGCCCTGGGCACAGCTCTGTACATGGCAGCAGGAAAAAAAATCACATTACAGATAGACACTATTTTATTAATTTCTTATTTCCAGTGACAGAAAGGCATCTGATAACCCGACAGCCACTTTGGGCTGTCAGAGACAATCCCACTGCATGTTCATGCCTGGCAGCAGGACCTTGGGATGAAGGTCCTAACACTCAGCGGCACTTAAAAAAGACCCTGTTTCAAAAGAGGTACTTTTCTGCAGCCCTGAGCGAGCCATCGGAGGGTCTGGAGTTTAAGCTTTGCTTACGCTCTCCGATTTCTCCATGGACCTGCTGAGCCTGTTTGTTTTTGGCATTTTCCTACTCAGCAGTCAGAGGCGAGATCCTCTGTTTGTGCCACAAACAGATAAACGTGTACTATTTCTGCCTAAAAGATGCAGGGTACACCTGACCTTCAGGCGCCTCATTTTCTCCACGTGTAGTGAGAAGAGCCTGCACGGAGGCTTCTACAGACCCCTCCAAGGCAGGGAAAGTAGGAATAACAAGAGCTGCCATTTAGCTGCCTGCATCTTGTACCTCATCTGGTCCAACTTTACAATAAAGTCCTTTACGTGTCCATTAGTCGACTACCCCCCACCGAGGGTAATCAAATTACTTTCCCTTCCCCCATTTGATTTCCTTGGTAAAAATGCACACACTTCTGCCTGTCAAATGCTAAAAAGGGCTTATTAGGAACAGTCATAAAAAATCTATATACTACCTACAAATAATTGAAATCCTATTTTCAGCTTTCTAGACGCATAAATCACTTTTCTGCTCAGCAGCCCAAATCACAGCCATTAAAACCTTTGATCCTGAAGGACAACAAAGGAGAGAGCGTGCTTTCTTATCTCTTGCCTTGGTCCAGTGGGAAATCCAGGGAGATGACACCAGAGGTCTTTACAGCCTCAGATAGAGAGGCATAAAGCCCTCTGACCCACGTAAAGAGTGGGAATGAAACTCAAATTGTTGGAGAACAGCCATTCTCTCATGTCAAATGTTTTCTCAGCACCTAAGGATCATGTAGCCATAACCTGAGGAGCCTCTGCCAGAAAACACGTACAGATGTTTTATCTACTGAGATTTTTCCTTAAGAAGCCTAAGGTGGAAGAATTAGATTTTTTTTAAATATGTGCGTAGCTGCAGGTAAGAAACAAAAAATCTGAAATCCAGCTGGATCATAGCTCTTGGAAGGTAATGCAACTTGCATCTTATTACACTGGAAAATTGTGGTTTCACATATTTTTTTCCAGGCAGTGAAGTGAAAGTGAGTCACAAACCTGGATTTAGATTTTGACCGAGCGTGAGTGCAAGGTCTGTTTACAAAGCCAGTGTGTCCCTCCTGAAGATCAAGCTTCCCAATTAATATACATTTATTCATTCACTTATTTATTTATTTATTGCACGGGTAACTTTTTAGCAGCTCCAGCAAGATGTTGCAGCAGATACTGTTTTACTCCCTACCTAGACTAATACAAGAAGAAATACTTGAAAGTCAATGCAATGCATTAGTTACTGTAGAAAGGACAGTCTAACCCAATTTAACAAAGAAAGAGAAAAAATACTTACTTTTGCTAATTTGATATCTGAAGCTGAGATTAACATCACTGAGGTTATACAATAGCCCAAGTGCTTATTTTTGTATTTCTATAAATTTGTCAGTGACCGTCCCTGATTCCTCTACCTTCCGTAGAGATCTCTCAGAAAGATTTGTCAGAGCTGGATCAGACCCCGAGAGCAGGGAGGTGGCTCCAGTAATGTCTGAAGGACAATTAACGACTGCAAACACAAATCATCAGCACAGTTTGGGCTGAAGACCTTCGTTATCCAGAATAGATACGCCCTACCTATCCAGAACAGAACCCCCTAAATAGAGTTTAGGGGTCCCTGTATGAACTACCAAGGACTCTTTGTGGACTGGGAAAGATGTGAAAGCACTGGCCAACCTGTTATTCACAAGTTTGTAAGATTGTATAATAGAGCTTTTTTACAACAGTTTTCTAGATAGAGAGAACAGTACATCTTTGGTCCTGCTTTAACTATTTGGTATAAATAAATTATCTGAAATATTAGGACTGTTCTTTCCTTTTCATCAATCATTTATACACTTATTGCCATCTCTGCGCATGGATTTCTCTTGTCTAAACTCAACATATTTCCACCTACAAGTTTTTCTCAAATTCTTTTTCCAAAAACCTCCTATTTTTTTACCTGGCTGTAGCTCAGTTGAGTTAAGACGATTTGGTTTCTTACCCGACACTTTTGTATCGAACTCTCTTTAGAGTACTTCTGCATATTTTTCCTGAAAAGGTTAAATATGTCTATGCATGTCAGAGCCTTGAGTTGGCCTGAATTCTGATGTGAATTTGTCCCATGGTGACCTCGGGAAAAAGGAGCTCAGAAGATCTGGTTCTACCCAAATAAAGGCACCCCAACACACTCCACACTGTGGGGAAAGGAGAGGGTGCTGAGGAGGGGGCTCTCTCCTGCCACAGCAATCCCTCTGCTTTTACCCAAAAAGCCTGGAAAACAGCTTTCGTCTGTCTTCTACCAGACTGGAGGAATTCCCTGTGGCCTGCATCGTCTCTGATGAGTATTCAAGCTTTTGGGTATTTATTTAAGTTACAGCAGTAACTTTCATCCTTTCTTGCTTGTCATAGTAAATCAAAGTTAAAAGAGATATATATTGCTATGGAGAAAATTATAATCTTTAAAAAAACCTATAAACAATACTTAATAATGTGCCCTAAATACTCTTGATGGACCCTTAGGCTTTGGAGAGGACTTGATTAGGGAATGGTGACCTGTTGGTCCACACCATGGGTCTGGCTGAAACCTCCCTTCCCCGGGGGACGCCTCTGGAGTCGTCTTTAAAAATTAAATTCAAATCAGACCTGTTTTGCAAATCATCTGAGAAGTCTATCAGGCTCCCTGGCTACATCAAAGGTAAAGCAAACCTTCATCTTCGGTGCTGTTGAACATCATCTGAAACAAACTTCAATGGGGAAATGCGCAAAGACACTGCTTTATGCTCTCAGATTGTTTTGAACAAGTTTTAAAAGGGTGATAATGCATTGCAATAGTAACTGAATTTCTCCTTGCTACTCTTAAGTGCATTTGCTTTCAATTCTGGGTTAACTTCTCCACCAGGGAATTTCATCCGAGGAGCTCCTGAACGTTGACTTCTCCCGGGGCAAGTACAGGGCAGTCAGAGGCATTTCGCTCGCCTTTCCCCTGCGCCCCGGACCCGCACCGGGGTTTCCAACCTGCTTTTTTCCTCTGCAAGCGACAGCAAAAGCCGCCTCTGCCTTCATTTCAGAGAGTTTTTTTCTTTAAATTTACTTATTTAGGAGCAAACCCCAAGCATATGTTCACAGCAAGCCACACTTTATTTTGCGAACAGGTTCTGCTCAGCCCGGTGGGTCTGTTCTCAATCTGTGATACCATACGACAACGGGAGAGTCAGGAGAATCAACCTCCCTCAGCTGTAGCCATCCACCTATGCACATTTACACTGCATCTTATTTCTAACTGAAAAAAAATATAAATTGTAGGTACAGCTTTGGAAAAGATTTTTTAGTTTATTTCCAATTTAAAAAAATTAGTCAACATGACATGAAAATTTGTCTAAGCATTTGGCAGACTTAAAAATAATAATTAAGCTTTCTTTTGGGGTTGAACAAAATGTTCCATTCGAATCCAAAATTAAATGCGCTTTCCCACTTGAAAGCTTGCTTAAACATCCTTACAAACAAGATGAAAATACATTTAGAAAGTAAACACTGAAGCTAACAATTAAAAAGTCATGCTGAATTTATTGGAAAAGGTAGGGACGCAGCTGATGCTTTATGGGGATTTATTTTCAGATTCTTCTCACTGAATCAATCTGGCAGAAATTAATAGCTTAATGAAAGCTTCAGATTTGGAAATAGCCTGTGAGATTTTTTAAATGGTCCGTAAGAAAGGTTATTCTACTCTTTGATGCTCGGAGTAGAGAAGTTAACATAAAAGAACACTCTTCAAAATATGAAATGGTAGATAAAGCCTTGCAATCGTGAAAGGCCTGTGCTGGGTCCTCCATCAGCTGTATCCGAAATTTCCAGCAGAAAGCCCGGGGTCTGTTTTCTTGTTCTACTCCTTGCTGGGCTCTTGGAGCCAGGAAGCATAACCCCCCACCCCCCGATCTCCCCGATAAACCACGGGGTGGTTACGGGGCATCAGGAGGGAGTGAACCTCTGGCAGAAAATGAAGCCACCTGAATCCCTCAGGCAGGAGCCGAGCGTGGCCCGGGACTGGGAGGGAGGATTATAACACTCGGGGTTTCCATTGGAAGCGAGTAGTTCTGAAGAGATATCAAAGACAGAGAAATCCCCTGTTTGTTCCAGGTGGCAGGTTTAGAGGCGTTAGAAATAGGCAGCACATTACGGTGGGATTACGAAGAAAAGCGCAAACTGCAAGACAAAATCATTCTGAAATTTAAAGAAAAAAAACCCCCAAACCTGTATCTCTTCCAGGAGCTTGGAAAAGCCGCCTTTCTCTGCAAGAAAATATCTGCCAAGTGTGAGCATTGATCATGTTGATGCCGAGCTACATAATACAGCTAAGTCATATGAATTTGAACAGTTAACAGCTGGACTAATTAGAGAGCCCAGTATTATTGGTATAACTGATAACCAGGACTAAGCAAGGTTATTCTGCAAGTAATAGATTTGACTTTGCAAAGAACGGTGGGTATTTGCAGAGCTAATGAAAACTGTGCCTCCCAAATTAAAGTGCGAGCAAGCAGGGAGAGAACCGGAGTGCGCCTAATTAAAAATGCATACCGAGGCAGGAAGGCAGAAATACAAGGGTAAACAAATGGTAAAGATTGGATTTGTTTGTGATAAATAGAGAAGGAGGCAGCAGGCGGCTCGGAGGTGCCCAGCCCGAGGGGGGCAGCGGTGCCGGGGCAGCCCCCAGGATGGATTTTGCACCCTGGGTGATGCTGCCGTGTCTCCTCCCCGGGTAAAAAGCCCTTCAGGCTTCAGGGCTGGCAGCCCAGCATCCTTCCCTGACACCAACCACTGCATTACTGGTGTCTCCAAGAGGTTATTGTACAGCTTACAAAGCTAATACTTAAAGAGTTTGCATTTTTGCATGCAAATAAGCTTTGATTTAAACTCATTAGCATTTCCCTTTCTGATCTCTAGGTTGAGTTATTCTTAGACCCCCTTTCTCTTGAAGGAATTATGACTTATTTATCTGACGGAGTGACTACTATCTCCCATCTCATTTTCGTAATCTGACATAACCTTCACAATCCTTTCTTTGACAGATACCTACGAGAAGAAATGTGTCAGGGGCACAGCCCCGTAGAAATGCCAAAGGGTTTGACTGCTCCCAGCTGCGCACGGCTGGAGTAGGGATGCTGCTTCTGGTCCCGCAGGTTGGAGTTCAAAGTAAAGCTCTCCTTTAGCCTGCCTGAGTTTATTATTATTATTATTATTATTACTATTTTCCTAGGTGAGTATCCCTCCTCATCTTCCCAACAGGATACTGGCTAGCACCACCAATGGGAATCATCTATGACAAGGATATATGTGATAAGGCATAACATAAATTTTCATATGACACTAATTTCTGGAAAAATAATGACATATATTTCTGTTAACTAACCTATCTGGTGGACAGAATAAAGATTTTTCTGACCTCTCGCTGATATTTCCTCTAATTATGGAAGCAACCTCTGCATGGCGAGAGGAGTCAGGAATTAACAAGGCATTTTTTTCAAGGCTGTTCATTTTGGACACAGAAGAAGTGGGGGCATTATTATCAAACAATGAATGGCAGAGCAATGCTCTCACCATCTCAGATGGTACAAACGAGGGACCATCGAAGAGTGACATAACTTAAGTGGATAAAAAGGAATTGTTTTCACATAGTGCGTGATTAGTTAGTGAAATTTATTGTTGTGAATGTTATCGATGCCAAAAATGTAGCTGGATTCTAAAAGCTCGTCATCGATAGGGTTAACAAAAGCATTCGGCATATGGTGATACTATTTTATCTTTTTATATTGTAATGAAAAGACATGCATGTATTTAGAGCATATTTAGCTAGAATATTTTACCAGGGACATGAAGCCTCACGCATCTGGGTTTCGAGCCACCTATTTAACGATTATGAATGAAGATAGAGTGTCGAGCATCCCAAACTGGCGTGTTGCAGACATCTACTCCCTTCCAAAGCACGCAGTGCCAACTCCTTGTCAAAGAGCAAATGTGGAAATAAAAGCCTGTGGATCTGCAGCAAACGAATCCCTATATCTAAAGAAGAAAAAAGCTGGCGATATCCCCACAGCAAGCTCATGCCTCATCATACATCTCATTTGTCAGCTGTGGAAACCACCAGCACAAACTGCCTGTTAATATCTTGACATTATTGCACTGGTTTCTGGTCATAAAAAGATCCCACATTTCAAGAAAAAAACTCAGATCCATGATGTTTTGCCCGTCTTTATGTTAAAACCATGGGGGACAATTTATCTTTTTAAGGGGCTTCATCCAGGCTCGCTGAGGAAGTCTAGTTGAAGGTCAACTCGAAGGTTAAGGGGAGACCTTCTCGCTCTCTACAGCTCCCTGAAAGGAGGGTGTAGCTGGGGGGGGGGTCGGTCTCTTCTCCCAAGTCACAGGTGATAGAACAAGAGGAAACGGCCTCAAGTTGCACCAGGGGAGGTTCAGATTGGATATCAGGAAAAATTTTGACACTGAAAGGGTTATTAAGCCTTGGAATGGGCTGCCCAGGGAAGTGGTTGAGGCACCATCCCTGGAGGTATTGAAAAGGGGGGTTGACAGAGTGCTTAGAGACATGGTTTAGGGATGGTTTTTATCAGTTAGGTTGAAGGTTGGACTAGATGTTCTTGAAGGTCCTTTCCAACTTAGACAATTCTATGATTCTATGATTCAAGGGCTGTGGCAGAGGTGGCCTCCAGCCCGGAGTGCCACCTTCCCACCCTCCTCATCTGAGAGAGCCGGCTTATTTAACGTCTTGCTCATTAGCCCAGCACATTACCTGTTTGCTGAGGGATTGACTGATAATGCTAATGTTGCTGCACCGAAATGGCTGTAAAATCATTAAGCATATCTTGTTTTACTTAACCTGAAGTCATTTAAATCGTGAGGCTTCTGGAGAGCGTGAGACCAGAATTCCCTGATGTGATAGGGGAGACTTTAATGTAAAATGAAGTCTTATCATATTAGGCATAATTTTTATCATATCAGTGACTTACTTAACAGATTAGTAAATGTTGTTTTTTCTCAAATTATAAGACAGCTCCTGATATGAAATTGGATTATGTCAGTTCATTTTCTCCATCAGCTTTGCAATACTGCAAAAAGCAAGGATTTGCTATTAACATATGGAAATCACTCAAATTTCCCTCGTAATTAGACTTAGCCTGCCTTTGCTATTGACACATAAATATGGGCTTGTGTCTTCTTACAAAACCCGTCTCCTTTTAGATATATACAGAATAGAACTTAGGAGAGCTAAGGAAAGCTAAAGAGTGAATGTCGTGAGATTTTTTATTATTATTAACTGAAGAGTTTGCAGTTCCTTGAATATTTGTCAGGGGCATTTTAAAATTATTTCAAGGCTTTTTTTTTTTCAGCTAGTGGAATTAGAAACATTAAGGTCTTTGGGAAAGGTACTTTTTTTTTTTTTTTGACTAAATTCAGTAACACCTCCCCAGGTTTTGATGTTTGGTGGCTTCAGCCCCATTTCTGCTGCTTTCCCTCAGCCATTCAGAGCCATCGGGCCATGAGTCTGTGGGCCACTGGAAAGGTGACTGCAGTTCAGAGAGGGAAAATAAGCGCTGACAATTATGTACACACTCAAGGTCAAGTTCAAAATAGTATAAATCCATCTCTATATAGCTGTCTTAAAGTTACATCAAAGTTGCAGCTGCTCCTCATAGTGAGAATGCTTTTCCATCCCCTGGTCTGAAGTTTTTAGGGTCACCCTCGCCAGGAGCTTTGACAGTATTTAGAGACTGATCCAGTCCCGCAAAATCAGGATGGAGACTGTTTTCCTCTCTCCCCACTACAGCACAGCTCCTAAAATTCACCCCTTATTTACCAGGCAGATGTTACACGTCCAATCTGACCACCTGAAATATACGGTTTTTATTGCTCCCCTGCTATTAGCAATAGGAACATAATTACTGCAAAATCATCACAATGCAATTACAGTATACCCAGCAATATTGAGTACTAGAAATTTATGTTCATGGAAAACTCTGAGAGCTGTACTCATACACTATAAAATTTAGATATCTGATCCACAGTTTAGTTTTCATATAATTTACTCTTGCCTACTAATAGTAGTATTTTGAATAATTCGTTACAATTCATCCCGAAGGTCTCAATTTGCATTTAACTGGCAAACTTTTACAAGCAGCACACATTAGCAGTTTTAAATGTCACAGCAATGTTTAATCACGCCAGACAACGCAGAAAAATACTTAAAAATTATTTCTAATTGGCAATGCAATTATTTGACTTATTGTCTAAACTGTTGCCATATACTTTGTCCCAGACTTTAAATTCAGACTTTCCCAAATGAAATGAGTAAATCAGCCAGGCAATATCCTAAAGGCAACTCCTTTTTCTGCTGAGCAATGCCTTATGCCAGGACTAGACCCACTAATATGGTGCAGATAATGAGGTCTGAAGGGCTGAAAACGCTTTATCAAGGGTGTTGCATATTTTGGGACAGGGTTTAAATGCAGGCAGGTCTTGCTTTGGTTAAACAGGTGCACTTTGGAGCGGCGGGGAGCGCTCCACAAAACACACACCCACTTTTTTGTGGAATGCTGACAATTCCCCCACCAACCGAACCACAGGTCCCCTTTCTGACAGACACCAGTCTTGGTGCAACGACTTCTACATGTTTTATCAAAATATGCCCAGTTAATGCCCGGCAGAGCTTGCTCACACCATTGGGGCTCTTTTCTTCCTTTCAGACCCAACTGCACCTGCCCTCAGCCCGCAAACACAGAATCTTGCTGCAGCTTTCCCTGCGGAGTCAAAGAACTTGCCACCGTCGGGAATTTTCTATGCATTTAGATAGTCATATGCCATTTGGATAAAGAGGTAAACTAGGAAGCCAGGAAGTCTCACAGGTACTCTGATGAACCATATCTGTGTATTTTTTTAAAGCCCTGCCTCAGGAAACAGCAGATGCCGTAAGCGCCCCTCTCTCCCTGCACCACAATGGAGGTGGCTTGTCATCAGTGGAGGCAACCAGTCCTTGAACCGAGTGGTATAATTAAGTGAAATAATCTTTCTTTACTGCGTCTTTCAATTCTCCACTCCCTGCTCTGGCTTTACTCTTCCCCAGAGAGCTTCTTTTTACTGCTAACACTGCTTTGTCCAGAAGGCTTCATAAATCACCCTCTGAAGAACCGCGGTATCACCTGTAGCTGTTCCCATTTATACCCCGTGCAACAGTTCCTCTGTGGCGCTGATACAGAGCTCCACTCTTATATCTCAGACACAAACTAGAAAGCAGAATTCAAAGAATTAAAACAATTTATAATCTCATCATATGGTCTGTTTGAAAGTCGGGGTTAAAAATTAATAACAGTTTGAACAGACAAGAAATATCTTGTTTCTGATGTTGTCAGTCTTAAGCAATATTAAGAACATAAGAACTGCTACAGCTGGTCAGGCGAAGGATATATTTAGCGAGCTTCTGCTCCATGGCAGTGATGATTATGGAAGAATTTAATAACATGGCAGGTAAAGAATAATCCTTTCTCCTCTTGGAAATCATCACTAGCAAATTTTATACATTTTGAACTATCAGAGGGGAAAGCATCAAGACTGTGACCCAGGAGACCTGCAGTTGATTCGTGCTGCTACCCCTCTGTCCTCTATTCTCTCTGCACTCATTTCTGTGTCTCTGCCTGCAGAAAGGTGGTAACAACACTTCCTACACTCCACCTGGTTTGCTATTTCCAAACCCTGTTCTCAGGACACAGAAGGTGCGTGTGAATGGAGAGCACCTCACTCAGTCGCTCTAGGGTCAGAGCAGGACACCGGTCTTAATACAACACAGTATAACAACAGCAACAACGATAATACCTCTTTAAAAGACAAAATAATCAGTAAAGCATTAAGAGAACCTATTTTTCTGCCCTTTTCATCACTGCTCCATTTCCCTTTTCTTGCTCCCCCTCGCTCCTTCCCTCCCTGCGGAACACGACATGGATTTTCCCATGGCAGACGCGAGCCTTCGCCTGTGGATACCGTGGCTGTGAAATGCTCTGCTTTGGAGGTGTTGGCAGGTATTGTAAGACAGAGCTGAGAAAGCGGGTGAATTCCAGACTTATGAAATCACATGCCTACAGCACATCATACGGCTAATAAAATGGAAAAATTGAAGCGCAGGTCCCATAAGTTTTCTCTTTTAAAGCACAGACACCTTTAGTTTATAAATTAGTAAGCCTTTTTCATTTCATAGTCCATAGGGAATTGCTGTTTCCTTCCCTGTTCCTTACTGTGCTTTCTTGTAACTTTTATTTTAACCTTCTTTTTCTTTTTATCGCATTTGAAGAAAAATTCTGCCCGGGAAAATGCCGTCTTGCTCCCTCCCTGACAGCAGTTGGCTTTGGAAGAGACAGAAACATCATTAAAAATTAGAATTATTTTCAGTTCACATATTGCTCACTTATTTAAAGCTTACTGTATAGCCCCTGAGAAGTGTAAAGACGGTGTAGGTAAGTGCACCATCCCTGGAAGTATTTAAAAGACGCGTTGACATAGAGCTTAGTGACGTGGTTTAGCGATGGTTTTTTATCAGTTAGGTTGGTGGTTGGACTAGATGATCTTAAAGGTCCCTTCCAACCTAGACAATTCTATGATTCTCCTGAATGTCCTAAACTGGGTTCAGTCTGCATCCATTAAACATATTGGGAATAAAATCATTGACTCAAAACCTGCCACCCAAAGCGTAGACAAACCCTCTGCCCTATTAAAGGTTTTACCAAGCGTAGCAGCACTAATTCTGCCCCATCACACGCTCCCATTCCGATGTAAGTGGCTGGATAAGTAATATCTCTAATCGTTCTAATAAGAGGCTCTATCAATACTTTCAAAATGACTAATAGCATTTAACTCGCAGATTATATTTATAAATGGTTTCCACTTAACGCATTGTATAGTTGACTTTAATAAGTACTTATTGAAGGCTCGTGTAGTACAAATATGTTGCTTAGGCTGTGATAAAATGGTACTCCTAGGAATACTTGCAACAATGAGTGGTTTGGCTAATGATAGAAAACATACATTTGTGAATGCTTTATTTACCCAGCGCTCTGATTTATGTTTCTCTTTGCTTCTAGAGTTGGGTAAAAGACTTCTTCCAAAACAGGCAAGCCCCCGTGGGGAAAGCGTATTGAACTTTTGCTTTTTTTGGTCCGTTATTGAAGTGCATTTTTGACTTTGGGTATTTTAGATACAAACCACATCCACAGCCCTTTGCTAAGCAAATGAAGCTTAATCTCTCTGTTCTGATCTCATTTGTGCTAAGGAGCATCTCGGCTGCTAACGCAGGTAAAGTGTTCAACATGTTCTGCATGTCAGAGCGCCGGGTTCACCTCCCTCCTTGACATTTGTTTCTTATCTCTGACAATTAGTTGTGCTGAAATCACCTTGTTTGTTTTATTATCAGGGAAGGAAGACAGCCTTGCACTCAGAGCACTGTCTGCAATCTTCCTTTCTGCCTCTATGCTGCGACATATTTTATTAACCCTTTGGCCACGCAGATCTTGTGTGTTCAGAAGCTTCTTCTTTAAGGCTTTTTAATGTAAAGGCAGAGATTTATTTTGTTTTATTCTAGGATGTGATCAGGGACAGCCGTGATAGGCCAGGCAAAAATAACGTGGATATTATTTGTTTATACATGGCTTGTAAAGTTGATGAATCTCTTGAGAATCCTTCAGCATTAAAGAGACCACATAGATGGAAGATGGTGGAAGATATATTATGTCTGTTATTACTCAGGGCTAGGTTATTCAGTATTTCTTCAGATAATTGAGATTACTAAAGGGGGACACAAGAAACCCACCTAAAAATGGGAATAAAAATATAATGTTTTGATTAAGTTAGCAATAACAGTTCTGCTAACAAACCCTGGTCATTTTTCATTCTAGATATATTTTTTCTCTGCCTTTCACACCTGCTTTTCACAATGAATTGTGGCTGTTGCCCTGCGTGCACAAGCTCTGCTGTAGCGATGTCCATTTGGTGTTTGCAGTGCTTCATTTTTAAAGGAGTTACGTGAAAATGATCTTTACACGTTTGGATTCAAGAGTACCCTTGAAAGGAAAAGCAAACTACCACAATCTACATATATCCATCCCATCAGTTGTAATTGTTCTGATTGTTCAAGTTTGCCAGGTAGAAAGTGAATAACTCGATTCATTAACAGCCTTGGCAGAATTGCGATGTTCAGCATCCCTGATACCTCCTGCTTTCTGCATTTCATAAATCTGTTAAGCTTTCAGCAATGGGCTACTCTCTGCATTTATTCTTCCCCAGACAGGCTGCAGTTCAACATACAGTCAAGGTTTAAGCTTTTTCACTCTGTTTAGGTTAAAAGGTTTTATTTCTGAAGCAGCCATTATCTTGAGAGAAGAGATCAGTCTTTAAGACCTTGCTTATTAACATCCGCCTATTAAAGTGTACATTATACAGCAGACATTAACGTAGAGGCTCCACCGAGCTCACTCTGAATATCTGCTCTTCCTTCGAGAAGGGGTTTTTTTTGTGAATTTTAAGTATTGCTTACGATTTTATGCTTTGAACTCCATACTGCTGGTCCTTGTAATAAATGGAGCCCTGGAGGACTCCTCTGAAGAATAACTTCATTCCTCAACACTTGAAAAAAGTATGCGCTGAGCCCAGCATTGAGCCATGCTGATGCTTCATGACTTTTTAGCCATTTTTTTTTGAATATATGTATTCATTTACATTATTCAGAACTGCTAAACTTTATGGTCCTGACCCCAACTACCTTTACTTATCATTTGGTAAAACTTTCCTGAAGAAGATGTGAAGATTGACCCAAGACACGCAACCCTACGTATCACAGACAGCAGTGGGGCAAATCCTACACTTGCTTCCACCCTTTTAGCTCCTCGCATTTCAGCCCCACTGAATTTAAATGAAAATATTACAATGCAATTTCATTAGCGCAGAGGCTACAATATCTTTCTTCTTGCTTTTATGTCTAATTTACTTGACAATTAGTGGATTGCTTTTCTTTTTTCCCTGATGCAATTTGAGAGAGACAAAATATCACGAGGCCGAGAGACAAAAAGCACCGTTTTGATGAGACTTCTGAAGAAGAAGAGGAAAGCTCAGAGGAGGAAGCATAATTCAGCGTGGGTCACCCTGGCAGGCTGCTGCCAGGCAGCACAGAGTTGGGGAGGCAGCGGTCGGTGGGGCAGGACACAAGTCCCAGGAGCCTGATGGCCACCAGAGCTAATGGGAGGGACTGACGCCTCTTCCTTCATATGGAGAGAAGTTCCCCTGAAATCAGTAGAAATCTGTCTACTGACTGAAATAAGCTTTGGATCAGGCCTGGTGTACAAAGGAGAAATCCAAAGGAAAATAATGTGTGAAAACAAATTCATTGTGAAGTGACGCGAGATGAGAAGAGCACGGAGACGACACCTCTGATCTCTCCTTCTACGGAGCTCTTCAAAAACCAGCTTCCTTCATTTGCACGAAAGCTTCATCTTCAGGAAGCTTCTAAGACAGCCACCACACAGCAACAAAGTGATTGCCACAGCCAAGACGTTTCCCTCTGACATCGCTTTGAAAACGATTAGCCTAATTCTCTCAAGACTTGACAATTAACTGAAATTTGGTTACTTTCAATCACTGGAATGAAAGCAAAAAGGGGAAAAGTGTAACAAGGCAAAGCTGGTAATAAGTTACAAAGCCTCTGTTCTGATTACTTAGAATCATAGAATGGTTTGGGTTGGAAGGGACCTTAAAGATTATCCAGTTCTATCCCTCTGCCCTGGGCAGGGACACCTCCCACCAGACCAGGTTGCTCCAAGCCCCCTCCAACCTGGCCTTGAACCCCTACAGGGATGGGGCAGCCACAGCTTCTCTGGGCAACCTGGGCCAGGCTCTCACCACCCTCACAGGGAAGAGGCTTCAGAGTTGATAAACCTTTCTGTAATACCCACGTATCAGATGTCCAAGGGAATATAAAAAGCAAAATTGAGTCAAATCCCCAGGAATGGCGATTCCAACTGGCTCGGATCATCAGGGACCCTCTACAGCAGCTGGATAAAGCTGCACATCACTCCCAGCACCAAATGCTGAATTTCCACACGCTGACCGATCTCTGCTCAGCAACTGCACAGGTCAAAAAAATTGGATTTCCACAGGGTAGTGACACGGGGGTAACCGCTGGGGGTATTTTTTCAGCCCAGGTTTTAATCCCAGGAGCAGGGAGAGGGGGATGGGGTATTGCTGAGCACCGACTGTGCCCCACGGGTGACTGACTTCACACCTGGAGGTACAGAAGACAGCTAAAGTTTTTGAAATGTACAGAAGGAAAGAAAAGCAGCTAAATATCTAGGAAGTTGAGGATTTTTAAAGGACTTCTAAGACTAAAGTTTTGCTGTCAGGCTCAGAAGGTCCCTGCACTTGCCTTGCAGAAGGATGGCAGAAATTCTAATTGCTGGGTAGGAAAAAACAGATCGTGGGAAAATAATTCCTGTACTCCTTTAGACAAATTGGGGTAAATCCTGGAGAGTTTCGTGTGAATGCAGCCGGGGACTTTTCAAATTAGAAAACAAAGGAAAACTAAAGCTGCAAAACAGATCTCGAAGCGGAAGGAAATTGTGTCATATTTCACCCCTTGAGGCACATGGCAGTGCACGGGAATGGGACAGCAAACGTTTGTGGGGTTTCTCTCTCTAGTCTCAGCTCAAACCCAGTTTAACAATAGCCTATGGAGAGACTTCATTTGGAACCCTTAGGGACCATCTAAAGATTGAACATCAGGTTTAAACCAACCCCCTGCTCAGCTCTGTGCCTCTGTGACAGGGGAGCTGGAAGAGCCCGGTTCAGTTTACTCATCGGGCTCTAACGAGAGAATTAGAAATTGAAAAATTCCTATTTTTTTCTTAATAATTTGGACCATTAGCTGTTGAAGTAAGACATAATATGCCAAAGGAAAACATCGCTCTCTGAATAAAGCAAACACACCCTGATTAATTTACTGTCTCTCTAAGTTGACAGCAGAGGTCAGCGAGGAAGACAACAGAAAATCCCATTTTCTCAGCTCGGTTTCCGAGTGCTGAGGGAGGTCACTCCGAGCAGCACAAAGGTAATCACCCAGCCGGGCAATGAAACGGTACCTCCACTTACTTGCAAGTTCTGGCCACTTTTTATACAGGTTGTTTATTGTCACATCATGGAAATGAACTGCACGTTTTCACCTTCGCAAATATTTCTCCCAAAACACTGCATTTTATACATTTCTTTTTCCTCCATGGCTTTTCATTCCACTATAATGGCATTCCCTCTGATAGAATTTGCCTTAAGTGTTTTGCCTTCTTTCTCCCTTTCTTTGCAGTTAGTATTGGATAGTGAAATTAAAAAAAAAAAAGAAAAAAAAGTGGGAAAACTGCCAAAGCTGCCATTTATTTTGAACAGCTTCTCTAATCCGTGCTTATTTTCTACTTTGCCTTTACATTCAGTATAACCTTGTTGTTTAAATATTGTATCCTTTGAAAAGCTCGTCCCTACAACACTCTTACAATAACAATTAATGTAAGTACTAGCTGTCTCAGCGGTTCTTAAGCTTACTCTTCAACCTTAATCTTCCATCCCTTTCTTCAAATTTACCTGTTCTCCACACTCCATAAAACCTCAAGAGCAGCATTAAAGCCATACATACGTTTTTACATAAAAAATAAATATAAATGTAATGTAAGCATGGGATCATATCATCGTGGCTTTAACAGAGGGAATGAATTCAACAAAAACCTGAAAAAACACAAGAAAAATAAAAATCACCATGAATTTTAGAATATCATTTGTGTATGTATAAAAAGACTTACAAAGAATATAGATGCTGCTGGGTAGATTTTCATTGTCTAACTTGGTTTTACTCAACAAAGAATTGTTTTATTTAGACACGTTTAGAAAATACGCCTTTTTGTGATTTGGTTTTGTAACAGTCAATAAGAAATACCAGGGAAAAATATTTATTTCATCATCATAAGCTATGGAATTGAGTAGATTATTTTTGTCACTTCTGCAGTGCAGCAGTGAGGTCTATTTGTAGAGAACCAGAACACTTCTTTGATGTGGGTGCTTTTAAATAACTTAATTGCAAGGCAGATGGTAAGAAACAAAAAAAAAAAAAAAAAAAAAAAAAACCACCACCAAAAAACCCGATGAAACAAAACAAAAAACCCTGCATAAAGGTGGAAAATTGCTTGAGGAATGCTGGGGTCTCACAGGGAGAAATCTTTCTATTTGTAGCTGGTAACTGCAGACTCCAAGTCTGTGATTAGCCTTTAATGTAGAAGAGGTAACACGATGTAGCTGATGAAAACATGTCAACACAGCATGAGGAAAAGAACAAGAAGGAAACTCTTCCCTCAAATGAGAAGTTTCAGATCTTCAAACGGGCTCTGTCTTCAGTGGCAATAATTGGGGAAAAAAAACCCAACCCTTTAGTATATGTACAAAGCATCCAAATTTTTTTTTATCAAATTTCTTCAGGCTTGTTAAACATTATGGGCTGCATGAAATCCAGTTTCTTCATTAGGCTCCCAATTTTATATGCACTATGATATAATGGGAGGATTTGGTCACAACTAAAATGGTCTTATGGGGAGAACTGAAATATGTGAAAGCTGGCAAAAGTGCCTCAACTCTATCTGTGCTACATGCTTTAGCCATGCTGGTGATAATTATATTATATATGGACACAGAGAAATGATTCAAGCCAAATCATAGAATGGTTAGAGTTGGAAGGGACCTTAAAGCGAGTTCCAACCCCCTGCCCTGGGCAGGGACACCTCCCACCAGACCAGGTTGCTCAAAGCCTCGTCCAACCTGGCTTTGAACCCCTCCAGGGATGGGGCAGCCACAGCTTCTCTGGGCAACCTGGGCCAGTGTCTCACCACCCTCACAGTAGAGAATTTTTTTCTAGTATCTAATTTGAATCTCCTCTCTTTCAATTTACAACCATTACCCCTTGTCCTACCGCTATAGGACATATAATAACATATAATAATGCAGTACAGAAGAAACCCAAACATGACAGGAAAGCAATGTCATCCGTAATCTGTGCAACACCTCTCTTCAACTCGCCAAAGCTAGAGCTGAAACGCTAGTTGAAATGACACCTACCTATAGGCAATAAAAATATTTTGAGGGGAGGAAAAAAGAAAAAATATCAAATTGTGCTATACTGCAGCCAAAAACCACAACCCTGGTAGTCCCGGAGAGATTTCACCTCGGCCCAGGCAGGGCATTAGGAGCATACTACCCCGAACGCATAAAATTGATTGAATCAGTAATCAATAGAAAAGATGAGGTAGTGTATTTAGTTGACAGATCATGGTAATAAGCACTGCAAGAAAAGTAGTTTTCTGTGTAATGACTGCAAGAGCCAAAAAAGTCTGACCTGAAATTATAAATTAAAATGTAGGCTCACAAATCTTTCTGGTGACTTTAAAGTTACAACATTATCTAAACTGTGGGGGAAGGCAGATACCTTGTTTCTGCAGAGTCACAGAATGGCTTTGGTTGGAAGGGACCTGTAAGGCCATCTAGTCCAAGCCCCTGCCCTGGGCAGGGACACCTCCCACCAGACCAGGTTGCTCAAACCCCATCCAACCCGGCCTTGAACCCCTCCAGGGATGGGGCAGCCACAGCTTCTCTGGGCAACCTGGGCCAGGCTCTCACCACCCTCACAGCAAAGAAGTTCTTCCCCAGATCTCACCTCAATCTCCCCTCTTTCAGTGTCAAACCTTCCCCCTCGTCCTATGGCTCCACTCCCTGATCAAGAGTCCCTCCCCAGCTTTCCTGGAGCCCCTTTAGGGACTGGAAGGGGCTCTAAGGTCTCCCTGGAGCCTTCTCTTCTCCAGGCTGAACCCCCCCAATTCTCTCAGCCTGTCCTCACAGCAGAAGGGCTCACAGCATCTTCATGGCCTCCTCTGGACCCATTCCAACAGATCCATGTCCTTCTTATGCTGGGGTCCCCAGAGCTGGACGCAGTACTCGTCACAATTCTTGTTTTAAGGACTTTTCCCTACTAGTGCTATTTCCCCTCAGACTCCTCAAGCGCATCTTCACTCACAATCTCTGCGCCTCATTTCTCCCACCATGTGGGAGACTCTGACCAGCTCCCGCTTTTCTCATCTCCTGGGGGTTTAAACTCATGAAGGTAAGAGCTACACCTTTGCCGTGTATGTCACATCGCATCACGCCTCGCTCAATGCAGCCTTGCTTTCCCTTACTGCCTTTGGGCACTGTGACGATACAAATAGTAAATAAAAATAAATGCCTATGAATGAAGCTGTATGTAAGGACCATACAACATTCCCAGTAAAGAGACACTGCAGGACACACTCTCACTGACGCACTGAGGGCCGAGCAAAGTTGACTTCTGATCATGGCTAAATCTAGGTAAAGGGGGAGAAAAAACAGTAATGCTGGGATTCAAACACCAGATATGGGCTCTACGATTTGCACGTTGCTGTTTAAGAAAAGGGTAATAATTTTGCAGTTTTGGGGGAGAGGAAGAAAGGTCTGTGTACTTCCAAATGTAAAACTTGGACTTAGATGTGAACGGGCCTACAGACCCCCGAGTAAAGAATACTGATAGAATTATTGAGATTATTATGTGGGAGATTATGACCAATGGCAGTGAAATTAGTAAGAGCTCGCTGCCGGGTTTTCCCTCTAAATTTCAGGACTGCCAGATCCTAATCTCAGGCAGGTGTGGTGCATTCTGTGCTACCTGGAAAACGCTGCCGCAAGGCTGCCTGCGTACCCATTAGCAACACTTCCTCCTTCTTCTTCTGAGATTCCCCGAGATGTATTGCCCTGCCGAGATTAAAATCTAGACCTAAATCTTCAAAGCAATTACATAGACAAAAAGCAGCAATCTCCTCCTGCCGTACAACGTTCGGGGGAGTGGAAATCGCCAGATCAGGAAGCAACGGTAGATTATCAGCCCCCAGAAAAGGCATGATATCCTGCCGGAGTGATCAATACGTGAACAAATATTCCCACCTTGATCTCACTCTATAAAGCCGTAGGAGTTTGTTGCAGATTTTAACGGAAAGACAATCGGACAATATAGATTCCGCCCCCCCCCCAGGAAAGGGTGCATTTAAAGAGCTAAAGCAAAACAAAAGCGTGAAACCAGAAAGACATCCAGGCTTTCAGCCTGGTTTTGGTTTCTTCCTTTGTTTGAAATAAAATACGACTGATTTTTTGGTCTCTTTGAATATTTTATTTTTTTGGAAGGTTTATTGAAAAGAAATGGGTAAAAGCGGGAAGAAAGAAGAAGCTGCTTCTGAGGTCCTCAAAAATTGGATTTTTGGAATGTATTGTACCTGTTTATATTCTAATTACTGGGAATTATGTAAGAAGGAATCAAACATTTTTACAAAGAAAAGATTCTAATGAATCAATCCCAAGTCACATCGTTCTGGCTTTGTTCCCACATGCACTTACACTAGTAATGGCCTCTGTGATCACTACACTGATATTTATTACTTATTTTAAAAGGCAGGAGGCAAGATTTTTAGAATTATTGATAGTTGTGGAATCACAATGACACCAATAAGTGAGAAGGTTTTTTTTTTTTCCCCACCATAAAGAAACATTTTCAGCCTAAATATACACAGGGATAAATTTTGCTTACAGTGTCAACAGAGCTGGGATTTCACTGAAAGGAATCAATGAACTCCTCATTTTCCAAGGTGGGCATTCAGTTATGACAGCAGAAATCAGCATATTCTCATGCCTAATTCATGCATAAACTGTTTGATGTGTTTGAGTATTTCAAAATTATCATTGCACATAGTAAGCGACGGGTAAACTGTGGTCTGTAGAATATATTGCCTGTAATCTACCACAAACCAGGGTGGATCTTCAAACACTTACATATTTCTTGTTACTATGGTCATGAGTGGCAGAAACATTGCTGGATATGGGAGGATACCTGGGAGAATATGGACCAAAATCACTGTAACCTGAGTAGAAAGTATTTTTTACTATATTACAGAAGAAGAAACTGAGGGGACATTTTTTTGTACAGTTTACCAAAGATTACAGAAGACAAGCAGGTCAGAAAATGATTAAAATAGAAGAATTTGAGTGTCTTATCATGAACCACACTTCTTTTATGCTATTAAAAGCAAATCCACTGAGGTTAACAAAAAAATGTTGCCTATGAAGTTTGCTTGATTTTAAACAGAAGTAATTAAATACTGCTGTAGTTGTCTCAAGAAACAAATCCTTCTAAAGATCAAACATCTCCTTTAAGACATAGAGAGGATTAAATGCTATTGCAAAAAATTTCAGTAACTGTATTTAAAGCCATGCATTATGTATGTAGAAAAAGACCTGTAGCAGAAATAAAATGCCAAAACCCACCCAACTCTAGCTGGCAGTTTATAATTTCAGGTACAGGAGAATGTATCTCCCATTGTGTACCATAGCACTCAGTTGTAAGTGACAAAGTTATACGATGCTGCAACAATAAAAAGGGAAATTTAGATCTGCAGTAAAAGAATTGAAATGGATTTTCGTCTACCAGGGTCCTCAAAAAACAGCACTGTGCACCATTTACACTAACAAGATGGTTATTACACGTCACAATAAACATTTTGATGTGCGTATACATTATTTAACATTATTGAGAGGGAAATGATGCTTAGCTAGAGTAAAAACAAGACTGTACCTAAATCAACTCTTGAATGTCCATAGGAATTTGTTTACTGGTAACCTCTTATAACTTTCACTCTGGATTTTGTTCAATATTCATCAAGTATTTTGAGCAGCTCCTAGTCTTTATGTAGGAAGAAATAATCACTGGGCTCACAGCAGATGTATGAATTGTGTATTGTGATTGTAGCTCTCCCAAACTCCTATGGGAAAACCTTCAATGGGTGGCTGAACGTTGGAGAGATACCATCAGACCTGTAGGCATAGGAAAATTTTAACACTAAACTCTGAGCTACCCATGGAGTTTAGGTGATTTCAGGATCTGGTGGTGGTGGGAAGTGTAACAGTTTTGGGCAGAGGAGAAGGAGCACATCAGGGTCTTTCTGTAAAAGCAGCCTCTATGGGCCAGGTTTCTGCTGTAAATTTGAGACTGCAACAGATCCCTATTTCATAGGCACGTTATGAAGATAAATACGCTTACAAGGTGTTTTGATATGCTCATGTATAAAGTCTGTGGAATGCTCTCAGTAATTTTATTGGAATTAAAACTGAAGCTTAATTTCCTTTCCAAAGATTTATATTTCTTGCAGTTCTTTTTAAGGTTTCCAGAGGGAAAAAGAATTGAAGATTGTAAACCAAAAAGAAAGAGTCTTTAATCCTTTGATTAAACTTTTTTTATAATGGTGCAGGCTATCACCTGAAAGGAAGGTTTTATTACTGAAATATCATTAGGTACTATGACTGAGATACTTGGTATGTGCTATAAATTTCTCTTAACTACTGCTGATACTTAAATATAATCCACGTCTAAACCTCACATCTAATCAGCCAACTAATCAACTTATTAATCAACATTTCACAAGTAGTCTTGACCTCTGTAAGACCATAGCATTATCAATGATCCCGAAAGGCACTGATCCGAGATCTGAAAAACCTAGGCAGTATATAAGTCATAGAGTTAGGATTTTTATTCAGTATTTTGACCTTGAAACCTCTTGATTCATCAGACTTGTCAGTGACACAAGTAAGATCAAGTTCTGGGCACCTGGACACCTCTGACAGTCTCTCCATTTTCACAAGAAGCCACCAGCATGCAAATGGCACAGCTGGCACCTCTCCATCAGCGGGACTGTCCCCTAGGCCAGCAGACCTGTACACCAAGGGGTTTTCCATCGTGGCTGACAACCACCACCCTTCACCCAGTGTCCCTCTGGTGCTCATGGCAGAAGAGATCAAGCACTGCTGGGCTCCTGATGCAGTTGACGTCCTACGGCTGCATTACTCCACAACACTCACAGACAGCTGGACCTAAAGCAAACTACCTCAAGAGTGGCCTATTTTATTCTGGGGACTAGGCCAGCTCCTGACAACCTGAGATCTGGAGCTCATGGAAGGGGAAAAGCCACCCTTGTCAAGTCCCATGGCAGACGCAACTCAGCTGACTGGAAATCAAGCCAGATGAATTTGATTTCAAACACCACACTTTTCACACCAGCATCAATAGACACATTTGGGGGCTTTTTTTTTTTTTTCCCCTGTAGGATTGAGAATGATGAAACCTATTCATATCAAGCACTTCATGAACAATGTAACTCCGTCTGTAAACGTCCTCTTTGTTTAGCTGCAGCTGCAGATCTGTCGCACACTGTACTCACAAAAGACTCGATGGCGCATCCTTAATGGGATGCTTCACAGTCTTTAGTCCTGCCTGGTGCTAATCGTTGACCCGGACACAGGTCCGATGTTTAAACAGACTTTGTTCCTCAGAAACTGGTGGAGGATAATGAATCCAATTCCATGAACATAACGATAATAGACACACATTTCCTCCCTCCTCCTGCAAATTCATATTCCAGGTTGTAGTGAATAGCTTAACATCTTCTACACCAGTATTACCAGTTCTCAAAAGCAGCTAATTGTTCTCTAGCCCATCATTACTGTCAGTCACACTGGGTTAACTTTGTCTTTTTTCTCTCCAACGCTAAACAACAGCAATGCCATCTCTGGCCTCTGCAGTGTCAAGAATAAAGGATTTAATTCCACTTTCAGCTCTTTGGTTCTAATTTCCTACTTGTGTCAGAAGAAGTTTGAATAGCAGAGACAAACCGCTTCCAGTGAACCAAAGGGAGCGCTGCATCGGTGCAAATCCGTGGCAATTCCCCCATATTCCTCAAGGCGACAGAGGACACACTCATTAGCTAAAGACACCGCACCAGGACTCCCTTTGTTGTGACAGTAACGACCTCCATAATACCGACCTTTTCCAGAACAAGGTTTCAACCATGGATCCAAATTACAGACATTTATTACTAGAGATAAAGGAGTAAATCCATTACTGGTGGTAATAACAGATAGGTTTATCTTTTGCGCACACAAGCCTCTGTAAGGGGATGTGGCACATCCTTTGCCCGTGAGTTAGAAAAGTCTTGCTGGAGCACGAGAAGCTGGATGAGGGAACCGCTGGTGGCAACTGCAGGAGATCCCTATTGCAGCCAGGGCAGCATTTGAGAGTTGTCACCTCCAAGGGCTTTTCTTATGTCAATCTTTGGAAAGCTTTGTTTCTCCTGTGCAGCTACTCCGAACATTTCTCTGCTCTTCCCAAACCGTGTCTGAAATCATGGGACTAGTCTCTTTGTTCAAACACAGATTTTCTAGTGAAAGGTCACAATAACCACACGCTCTTTCCCAAGGTAATTTTACTCTTACGCTTCTTAATTTCATTCTTCACAAGACATCAGAAAGTGCAAATAAAGATCAGAGTTTAAGTAAGGAAATTTACCCAATGATAGTCTGAGTAATCACCTTCCCCCGAGTTCAATTATAGGAGTCTGATGTGTTCTTAATGAGGGATTTTGGTAAGCGGGCTGTACGGAGCCCTCTCTTGTTCCACCTCTACCTGGTACCTTTAGACACCTCCTGTTGCTTCAGCAAGTGTAGTATTAATAAATTAAATATTAGAAGAATACACATAGCCTCACGGATTATGCACAAGCTATTAACAGCAATATGTAGAGGATAATATATGCTGTTTACTAGCTGAAATAGTAATCAGGCTGATTTAGATTATCAGCCCTCTCACAGCACAAGGCAAAATTAAAATGAGCTACTGGGAAGTTAATTTGAGATGTTTTGCTTTTTCAATACAGTTTATGCACCAAGATGAGAAAAAACGGTGCAACAATCGCCATAAGCAAGTTGAAACAAATGGCATTATGGGGATGGATACAACTAAACGTAATATATAGATCTTTATGTGGAAAGCGATCACAGTAAATAATTTTTGTCTTTTCTGATAGAAATAGACTGAGGAGCTGGGAGCTTTTGTCAAGAATTAGTTGGATTGGCTTGTTAAATCAACATTGTTTGGTTTAGGAGTGGGTGATATCTCTGTGGCATTTCATGCTGAAGTTGAAACAGTTTTTTCATAGAGCAGATGCAGGGCTGACTCTCTCAAAACATAACATTTCATGAAATCACACAGAAATTTAAGAAGATCTTCTTAAAATTGTAGTGACATAGACCAAAAGCAAACCATTAAAGGACGTGAATCTCTTTGGATTTCAGTGCACAAGGTTGAAACCAAAGGAGGGGTCTAGAATCAAGGGTGCGAATAGAAAATGCCCTATAAAAGGAACAAGTCCCCCTCATTTCCTCCCACATTTCGCCTGATACTTGCAACTGCAGTTTTGTGGGAGAAGCACCCCAATTTCTGTGTGAACCTTTCCCCCAATTATTTTATTCAACACAGTCCTGTACGTGAAAATGCACCGTTGCCCGCAGGACGAGCTTTTATTTCATGCTGGTAACACGGCTCGGCTATAACCTTACTGACATTTAGGGGGGTTGATCACTGGCACTAAATGCTTAACAAGCAGAGATTTGGTTGTGTGGCAGGAAGCCTGCATAATTTATTTTTAATAGTCTGATAAAATCCATTGCACAATTGAAAGATGCATAAAGATTTGGATAGAGGAAAGGACTAGCCATACAGAGATTTACACAAATGGCTACGTTATGGGAAGAGTGATGGGGTCTTAAACTGCTGGGAACCATTTGAATAAGAGCATATTTTGAGAATGGGCTAAATACTGTCGTTTTAAGGAGTTCATGAAAATGAGATGGTTCAGTGTCTTTCTAAAAAACCTGAGAGTATCTGACTCCAGTAAAGCAAAACCTGTCTCATTGTGAAATGTTCTTTGTAACGTTACCTATTTATATCAGCCTTGCTGGCTCCATAAACCTCTCTAAATAGGGTTGACATCCATAGTAAACCTCCTGGAGTCTTCCCAAAATGGTAGGGGAAACCTCTGAGCCAATAAAACCCTTCCTGAGCTTTGTCTTACACTAAGCTGGGGCCTTCGCAAGGTTTATCCTTGTAGGCTTTTATGCACCCCAAAATATATTAGGGGTTTGAAACAGAAAGCCAGCCTGATCCTTGATTACAGTGCCTCTATTTACAATTCTACATGGCAACAGCAATAAGAAATTATCATGTATGATACAAAAACTAACCTACACAACATCATTATAAGCCATGGTCTCTTTTAAGAGAGCGTAGTTTTAATTAAGCTGATCTTTGAGGGGGAAGTTGATGGGATTCCATAAAGAGATCTCTTTTTCTTCATAATGAAGGTTGGTATAACTTCACAAAATTCAATTATTTCTATCCAATGCTGCATAAGAAATATTTGGGAAGTGACTGAAACAATTCTTAAAGCAAATTATACCACTGTCAGAAAACAAGAAATCAGCGTGTCAAAACACGAGGATGTTTCTATACAAAGCATCCAGCGGGTGACTTTATACAGACGATCCCTGTCTGAATATTATATCCCTCTCATTAATTTTATCTGCAACTAGAAAAAGGAATACTTCCTGTTTGCCACTTGAAATTTAAAATATAATAATAAAAATGAAAAATGTCTTCAAACGTAATCCAAAGAAGAACGTAGAAAAATGTCCTGTTTGAATTCAGCTAAACTCACTCAGTACTGTAAAACCTAGGTACAGGTTTACAGCTTTTGAGATCCCCAAATAACTACATTCTCCTGCAGTAAAATCAGATCTATAAAATTCCATCCACTATTCTCACATGTTCATTTTTAATAAGTGGATTTTATACACTAGTTACCTAAAGGAAGACCTAATATAACAGCAAGTGTTAAACCACGAACTCTCCACTCTTTATATTTCCAATTAGATCAAATGGTGTTAAAGTCAGAGACGCTCAAACAGGGGCCTGGTGAGCCCTGTGGAAACCGGCTGGATAAACACATCTAGAGCTGGTTAAATTATTCCTTTACAGTGATCTAATCCCGCTGACACCGATGCCAAGCTTAAAGCGAAGGAACCAGAGTAATAGGGAGGGAGCGCAAGGAGCGATAGCAATTGAAGGCTTTTGGGTCTATTTTTCTGACAGTAAACACGAAGCAGTCTAATCCGGCCGTAGTTTTATATGAACTGCCACAATATACATCTTTTTTTTAAAAAAAAAAAAAAAAGGAAGTTTCTTTTCTTCTTTTAGATGAAGATGGATACATTTTAAAGCTCACACCCAGCATTTTCTTCCAGTGCTGAAATATGCTGAGAAGGGAGAAGAAAGTTTTTAAAGGATCAAAAAATGACATAGAAGAAGTGAATTCTGGTTTTAATCCACTTTTTATCTACCTCTGTTTCTGTGGAAACTGTGATTATGATGCAGCATATACAGATTTTAATTCCCTATAATACCAAGTCACTTGCCCGGTCAAGTGAATCTACATCATTCTCCCTGTTTGTTTCATTTTTAACATTCTCCAACCTGTGTCTCCATATTCAACCACGTTCTGCTTCCTTGCACTGCTGCTCCAGATGGAGAGCAGGTAAGCAGATGCTTGGATGAATATCTTACCGGTGACGGATCCTTCCTCGCTGCAATTCATGCATATCATTACAGATCATTTTCACTTCTTCAGCAAACTTTAGCCTGTAAATCCTGGAAATCGAAGCATCATCACCAACCTTCAGGTTCCTAATGCAAATTAATATCATTATCATTGTTGAGGTTTTTTGCTTGGTTTGGTTTAGAGGGGTCTTTTTTGAGGATGGGTGGCCAACATATGGTCCTTCCCCCTACTGCCCACCTTCTTACAAAAGATATTTGAGCAAGTTAGAGAATTACAAAAATAGTAACTCCGTAATACTACTGTCTATAAAAATGAGAGCAGATGCAAAGACATCTATAACTGGGTATTACGGGTATAAAGCTTTACTGCAGAACTTGAATAAGAAACTCACTTGAGCTAATGAAAAAAATCCCTTTTAATTTTGTGCCCACCTGTGTTTCCCAGTTGTCCCAGCATCATAGTCTGCTTAAAACCCCTGAAGCCCATCAGTGCCCCCAGGACGGAAGAGGATTCAGGGAATGCCAACCCCCCCCACAGTGGACTTCTGAGCACTTTTCTCTCTTTTTCATGATTATTTGCACTAAACGGGCAGGTCAGCTCCCTTTGGTTTGAGAGAAAAAGACTGATGGTGCCTTAGAGAAGAGCTGAGATTGTGGCCCAGAGGCAGACCTTCTCCAGCACAGCTGTGGCTTGTTCTGTATGGATATTAAGCCACTATTACTTAGTTATTCAAATATAGGTGCCAAGGCTTAAAATAATTTACTTTTTTTACTAGCTCTAATATTTGCACTTTTGAGTTTAATTTTCTTTCGCTCTAAGCATGTCACCCCCTAACATATAGATATAATTAAAAGACAAGATAAAATAAAGGATTTTCAAGTTCTTTAAAGGTAATTCTCATCTTATACAGCAACACTTTATTTTTCTCAGGGGATGTGGAAAGTTTAAGAATTACAGATTTGATCTGAGTCCATATGAAGCCAGCAGAAACACTCCACAGCCAAGACTTCTCAGCTTCTGCAGAAACATTTTTTTCACACTTTTTTTTGCATTAATGTAGAGTGAGGGCCATCAGTGTCTGAATGCAGGGAGCGATTAATGTTTGGTTTTTGTAAAACTCCATTGAAAAGCATGGAGTATTACCTACTGACATTTTGTTCTCCCGGCGATGGGAAAAAACTATGCATTTACTACAAAAAACCTATGTATTCACTACAAAAATAACGATGCCAGAGTCACGGGTGATTTGTAGAAGCACGAACACGCAAAGGCGAAATAAATGCATGGAAAACAATTGGCATCAGCTGGTGTCATAGAAGCTGCAACAGATGGGACATGTGCGTCACAAAGAGTGGCAGTGCCACCAGGAGATGGACTTCTGCTGGCACCAGAATGTCCGTCCAAAGAGACGACTCCACAGCGGGAACAGACAACATCTATTGTTGTAATCGGGGCTTTGAGCAACCTGGTCTAGTGGGAGGTGTCCCCCAGGTCTAGAACTGGACGATCTTTAAAGTCCCTTCCAACCCAAACCATTCAACAATTCTATGATCTACAAGCACTTCTGCATAGCGACCTCTGAAGAGCACGCCAAGTGGTAGATAAAAGAAAGCCATGTTTGAAAGGAGCAACTTGGTATGCAGCTACGCCAAGTTCTGTAAATTGAGAAGGTTTGTGAATTATTCCATTTTAGTCTAGTTTTCCAAGCCCTCTCACAGCTGAATGACTACTTCCAGCTGATACCCATTAGGTCACATCTAGTACCCTATACTTATAGGCAATGATGTCTTCTCCTCTACACAGCACAGATGGTGGACATTGATCCACTGACCATTTAGCAGAATTGTGAGGTGCAGTAATGAAAGTTCATCGTAATTCCCAGACTCCATTCCTCTAGTTTTCTTTCCCTTAAGGAAAATCGATGTGAAAAGTGACCCGCTTATCTGATACTTCACATCCAGGAAGCCACAGCCACAAATACAACCCTAAAAATCTGGAAACACACAACCGGTATTTTCTCAGATAAGAACCAAAACCAAACAAACTAAAATGCAAACAAAAAACCAAAACCCCCAAAAACCGCACCCCACACAAAACCTTGAAGAAAACAAAAAGATAAATAAGCCCCCCGAATAGCTATGAATAGAAAATCATGCTAGAGTTAGCCACAAAGCCATCCTGAGGGTATTAAAGTATCACTAAGAATTCTGTAATTGTCTTGATAGCTCAGGCTGTTCAACAGTGGTTGCACTTGGCTATGCTTTCAAAACACAAACCACATTCAATAACACTACCAGCTGTATCAAAAATAATTTAATAAAAGCCTTCCTATGTATTTTTGCTTATACTTTTAAAATTTCCTTGTCCAATTATCTCCAATCGGGCCTGACATTTCAGTCCTGGGGTTAAAGAGCTTCCAGTTCCATTATAGATAAGCTTACAGATATTGATTTGAGCGTTTCCCACCCCCAGCCAGAACCAGGTGCCTGTAGAGGACGGAAAGTTTTCCAATCCATTGCCACATAGAAAGTGAAATGCCATCAGAGAATAGCGCCGATGAAATGAAAGCAGGGGAACCATTTAGGCTCTACTTGGAGCATTATTCATGGCTCCAGAGGTCACCTTTGCCAGAGCGATCATTAATAAGCAGTGCATTTTGCAAGGATTAACACCCACTCAACCTTCGCATTTATTCTAGAGACGGAGATCAATGTGGTGCTTTAACACGAGGACTAAGGGTAGGGCTGAACGGCTTCTCTCCTTCTCTCATCCTCTCTGGTGGGCATAGTGTCTCTCAAGAGTTCAGAGGGTTTGTTTTCTAGTCCGTTTGTGTGTGTGTTCACGAGTGTTTGTGTCTAAGTGTAGAGGGAAACTAATTACTCCCTGCGTTAGAAAAGGATTTCCAAGGGCAGAGTTTATGAATGACTTGTCCATAACTCTGTTCAGTCACTTTAAAATGGACCTAAACAAACGAGAGGAAGGAGACAAAAGGCCAAAGTTCAGAGGAAAGAGTTTTGTGGAATACAAAGAAGTGCTGAAGTAGTCTAATTCTGATTCTTCAATGGATCTAGTGTGAAAAATTCCAATAAACTCAGTATTTTTAATTGTATTTTTAGACTCAGCAGAACAACAGCTAAATATACACCCTATTCGAACAAATTACGTTAAACCTGCAGATCCCTTTTCCTTTCTTCTCCCCTCCCCAAGTAAAAGAAAATCTACAAAGACTACAGAAGAAAGAACTATTCTATATTAAGGTGTATTTCCTATGGATTACAGTAGGTTTTCTGCATTAACATTCTTCCATGATTCAGGGCTAAAACCCATAGAGAAGATGTACTATGAAGACTGTGTGCTCTCTCCAGTTGCACAGTAAAAGCATAATACAGATTTTAAAACAATTAAAAAAACTCTAAACAAAAAAAAAAAAAAAAAAAAGAAAAAAAAAGTGAACATTGCTTCCATAGCAAATTCCTTTCCTCCTTCCAGAAGCCTGCAGAAATAACTCCAGAAGGCCACATGTGTATTAGTATTTGTTTGAGGTGTGAAGCTTCTTTTCTGTCCAGGTCTACGAGCTGATCAGCCATCTAAAGATGTTTCCCCTGAATAAACAGCAACACACTGTAAAAATGACCAATCTCTCTGGGCGGCAAAATCAAGTCACATTGAATGGAAGCAGCAGTAAGGCACTGACTTCAATTATTGCTCTCCACTAACTTGTGCACTTCACTGCTGGAGTGATCGCACCACCTCCCTTCCTAATGATAATTTCTTGCCCATAAGTCATCTAAATTTTGTGTGGTTTTGTTTTGTTTGGGTTTTCTTGGTTGTTACTCTGCTAGAGGGAAACAGCACAGCTCCAGCAGCAGAGCTTTTGGGGAGCTCAGGGTACAATAATCCATTTTTTGGTGTAATTTCAAGGCTTCTTTTGTGCAAGATCAGATCACTCACCGATGCCTGCACTGTTCTACTGTCCAGCTTGTCCAGTAGCTCAACTGAGTTCATAGTACATTTTAATTTCTACTGTAATGCAAGTAAATTATTATGAATTTTTTCTCTCAGGTTTCCATTGTCCATGTTTTCCAACGTCTGTCTCTGACAAGATGTTCAGAAACACCACCTTTGTCTTGTGATATAACTGCACGAATTTGAAATGACATAGCTTACTTAAAAAGAAATTGCTCGGTTGTGTTCATCTGGCATTTAGTTTGCAATTACTACGTGTTGCAATTTATTTTGGAATATGTCTAACAGGACTGAGGGGAAACTAAGCCGATAATTTGAAAAGTAATTACCTGCTTTTACATAGAAATGCTGTGAAGTTTTACAAAAGCAGTAAGCAGTAGCTTTAGGTAGGGACTTTCTCCAACATCACACATGGTGCCTGCAGTAGAGCCACTGCTGTATCCAAACGTACAGAATCACAGACTGGTTTGCGTTGGAAAGGACCTTAAAGACCACCCAGTCCCACCCCCTCCCATGGGAAGGTACACCTCTCTCCAGACCAGGTTGCATCCAGCCTGGTCCAACCTGGCCTTGAACACCTCCAGAGATGAGGCAGCCGTAGCTTCTCTGGGCAACCTGGGCCACTGTCTCACCACTCTCACAGTGAAGAATTTCTTCCTAATACCTGATCTCAATCTCCCCTCTTTCAGTTTAAAACCATTACACCTCGGTCCTATGGCTCCACTCCCGGATAGAGTCCCTCCCCATCTCTCCTGTAGGCCCTCTTTAGGTTCTGGAAAGGGCTCTGAGGTCCCCCTTCTGAGGCCTTCTCTTCTCCAGGCTGAACAACCCCAAATCTCTCAGCCTGTGCTCACAGCAGAGGCCCTAAACTTATTTAGTTCTTAACTCAGGCCGAGGAGTTTTCCTCTGGAATGACTAACGGATAAGCCCTGCAAAATTCACTTTGAATCCTACTTGAGCAGTGCCTTTGGATCCATAAAAATGATCAAAGATTACCCTATTCGAGGTAATCAAGTAACCAAAATCCTACGCACAACGTAAATGCCAAACAGCAATTTAGGTTGCTCAACAGATGAGTTTCGAAGCAGCAGCACTGCCCAAACAAAGCACCTCGCGGGATGCGATCCCATTCCTTTGTTCAAAGCAGTTTCATCTTTGGCCTTACATTTTGCCTTTGTGATCGTAGCTCAAGGACAAGTTGCTGTTTGAACACAGCGGAAAGAGTCTAGATCATATTAGTCCTTGATCTAATTCACTTTATAATGTTGCTGAGGACATCTTGGATTTATCTACTCTGTCTCAAGGAGAGATAGAAAAAACTGACACAGCCCTGAAGTCAGCAGTAGCTGGAAAGCTCTATCTCCTCTTGAAGGCGTAGTGACAGCTCTTACAAAAAAACTGCATGTATCATTTGAAGGCATCTCCAATTTTTACAGCGGAAACAAGAGGAGAAAGTGTCTTCCAGACCTTTCCTCAGCAGACTTTTTGCAAGAAACACCTTGGCCCAACTCCTGCTAATTCACTTCTGTCTTCCAGACTCTATCTGCCGTCTACTTTATAGACGAGATCCTATCTCTGAATTATTTTCAGCCTACGACGGTGTCCTGAAAGGTACACAAGGACTTTGTGCCATTCATTCCAAGCTACGGAAACTCCTTCTACTTTATCAACCAAAGCCAACTTTTTGGGGCGACTGAAGCCCCATCCTGGACATTGAGCTGAGGTTGCCCAAGTCACACGCCAGATCACTTAAACACAGCAACAACTGCCCACCTCTGACGCTGTCGAAACCCAAATGGGAGCAGAAAGGCAGCTTTAATGGTTGAAAAGGTCTGTTTAAGAGGCTTCCGACTGCTGGAAACATGGATGTGAAGTAGGTTTTTTTGATCAGTGGGAGTTTTTTTAAAGAAAACAACCAACCATTAGCTTTTTCTGCCAGAATATGGCAATTATTCTAAGGCAAAACGTTTGACAAAGAAATGTCAACATCAGTGAAATTTGAAAGAAAATTGGGCAAAACCACAACATTTTTGTCACATTTAAATATTTTATCCTGACTTTTAAGAACAGACTGTTTTGGTATTCAATTTTATCATCACTTCCTGTGTAATTTGTAAAAGACAGGCATCATTTTTAATAGGGTAAAATATAGTTCAGAAAATCTAAATCAGAACTTCACAACTTTTAATAAAAAGACAATTCAGAAGTTCCAAAGTTCAAAATTCAGACATTTAAACGCTACAGACTTTCCTGAATGAAAACACGAGATCTTGAAATGAATAATCTAAGTTTAGGAAGGACTTTGCTAAAATGTTTGTTTCTATTCCCAGCTGGAAATGGGAAAGTTTTAGCAGCATTAATTTCCTCAGTAACTGAGAAGTCCTGTTCCCAGACAGTCTTGTTAGGCAACTAACGCAAGGGCAAAATCATTTGTTTTGACATAGAAAAGATTTGTTTTTTAAAGAAATTTCTGAAGTTGGAGATGAGAAGCTTGGGTTAATTTGTTGTAAGCAACTCTTTTTTAGTCTAATTTTAGTTTATTTTTTAGTCTATTTACTCTTGATATAACTTAGAAAAGGGACTGACGTTATTTAAAAGAAAATTTTAATGAGGAAATGCGTAAAATTCCATTTCAAATTTTATTCCTAATTAAAAATAGAACTGCTAATTATAATGCCTGTCTACTTTAGAAGGTGCTGCAAGGCTTAATTAATTGTCGGTAAAGCTCATTTGAGATGCTCACACGATGGAAGTGTAAAATTGTTTATGTTAATCAGGAGGATGGCTATGAGAGCTCTGAAATGGGAGGGAAGCACTCGCCATATCAGCCCCATGGGGCTGCCATAGGATGCCAGACACTTCTGTGCACATCCCACAAGTTCCCATAGGAAGAGCAGACCAGGACAACTGAGGCACTTCCAAGGTCATAAGAGAAGTCCTCCATGGAGGTTAGGTTGAACCCAGATCTCTTAAATCAGGTCAAATGAACCACCCTCCTCTGCAGATAAAAGGAGAGGAGAGGAGGAGGTTTCTATTGTTCAGGAGGGGCAACGTCTTCACCTCCTCTACTGCTACTGTTGCTTCATCTTTCTTTAAGGGTGTCTTTAACTCAACAGCCACCCCAAGTAAGAATTTCTTCCTAAAGTGGTAGGGTTGTTCTTTCTTGTGAGGGTGGTGAGACACTCGCCCAAGTTGCCAGAGAAGCCCCATCCCTGGCAGTGTTCAAGACCAGGCTGGATGCAACCTGGTCTAGTGGGAGGTGTCCCTGCCTATGGCAGGTGGCTGGAACTCAATGATCTTTAAGGCCCCTTCCAACCCAAACCATTCTATCATTCTATGATTGTTGCAACTCGGCAACGCCTCTGTGCGAGCTGATAACGAGCTTGGAGGCTCAGTCACACAGCAATGAGCACCTTGACACGTCCAAACCACATCGGTGGGGAGGGAGAAAGCAGTTCCAAGGCCACTGAGGAGATGTCACCAAACTCCTGGTGCAAGTTCTCCGCAGCCAGCGGTTGTGCTGGAAATTAAGGGGATGCACAAATGCACTCCCAGTTTTTAGATGGGGAAAATTCAAGCTACAAAAGATGCACACTCCTCTTTTGTTGACTGAATTATTGTTTGTTCTACTCAAGGCACTCACGTGCCACTGTGTGTTTTTGCCACCTGACTTCCACATCCCCTCCACTTGCCATTGCTCAGACAGGCATGCAATTAATCCCATTACAAACTAATGGATTTACACTGAGATTACATTAAAAACGTTGTGAAGCACCGCCTGTGACACAACTGCACTTTTCTTGGCAGAAACATTCTGAAAACTGCTGTTTCCCCTTCTATCCCCTGTGAATACAAATAACTTTTGCTCACTAACGGAAAGGCATTCCCCCATCTGAGCTTTGCATTTGATCTCTGCCGAAGCAGTCCCAAGAGGATAAATGGAAATCTAAGAAGGTTTGAAGTTTATATGTAAACAGGATTTATACCTGTGCTACTTTAGACAAGCAAGTTTTCCTTTTTTTTTTTTTTTTTTTTTGAATATGTAAAATATAGAGAGGTAGTTAAATGTTTCAAGAGGATGGTCAGTGCTGGGCTGTAATCAGAGTGTCAACTCGCATCCTACGAGCTTAATCTTCATGGATCTCAGGAGGTGACTGTGGGACCCCGGACTAAACAAAATTATTTCCATCTCTGTTCTAAACCTAATACCGAACAGTGACCCAGTTTTCAAGAGAGGGCTCCGATTACCTGACAGGAGCTCATATTTGTAGGAAAATAATAGCAAGAGCACATTTAATCTTTGATGCTACTAGCCTGACAGCTGCACTTTCGCTCTCTCAGCTTGCTTGAAGGATGATCAGCGCAGAGCTAATTTTTATACCTTCCAGATTCCCAGCTAAGAATATGCATAAGCTGTTTATCTGATTCAAGCACTAATTGTCTGGGTCCTAGCACGAGTGCAACGGGGAAAAACCCAGTGTGTTTCACGGTTAATACCAGTGAAGAGACACGCAATGCTCAGTGGATAAAAGGCTTGTAGTCCCAGCTGGGAAAATAGTTCCATTATCTCCCAGCTGCATAGACCTTCCATACGGCTCCGTTCTGCCTCGATGAACACTGTGCCTTGCTGAGAGCTTGAAACAGTTCTGCAGAAAACTGTAAAGATCCTGAGACGTTTCCCCGTTAAGATCTGTAAGTACAGAATTGTGCTGTCTGCTGCAATGTGAATAACGCTGGGGGAACTGCATTTTCTGTGGCTTGCTTCCCCCCCCCCCATCCTCAGTAATTTTCATTAGCATAAGGGGTAGAGAATGAAGAGAATTCAGTGCTTTATTTATGCTATGTGTCTGTAAATGGCTGATGCTCCAAATGTGTGCGTTCTTGGAAGAGAAAAATGTATGTAATGAATTTGTATGCATGTGAGATCTGAGTCAGAACAGGAGACTCTGCTGGCAACAGACACCACAGGTATATTATTTGAGTATATCACGGCTCCATGCTGCAGTAAAACGGACACCACAGAGGATGACAATGCTAATTTTGGCACTTTCATATGACTTTCTAAAGCATATTAAAAGATGAAGTGGGTAATGAGAGCCTAATCTAATTTCTAGCAGCTGAAGGTGTAAAAGCAATAAACATAAATCTTCAGGAAAATTCAAGTAAGTCCTTAAAAAGAAAGTTTTCCCTGTTGCTCATTTTAATGATTAGAAAAACCAAACAAACCAAGAGCACAACGTATATTGACCTTTTGTTTTTTGCATCCGAAGATTTGCAAGAGTTTTAGCTTTGATCTTGTCATGTATTTACACTGTATGGTACAGCTTTAAGGGAAATATAATACTTTTTATAAAAAGTTTTGGAAGTCTGTGGTTCCCGAAGCAAGCAACTGCTTGACTAGCGCTTTATGGTAAATTGTATATTTCCATAGTGCTTTTTGGGTGAATACTTTGATTGGGACAGTTGTTGCGTGGGTACAGGGTCTCTTACAACACCTTTGGCACAATCAGGGTGAATTTCCTGCAGCACTTACATATCCGAATGATTAAACAAGATGCAAACACTCTGCAGCCTACTTAAATAAGAGTTAGTTGTCCTTTTGTCAACGCTGCAACCATTTGCAGATAAATATTACACGTTAAAACCCAGACTATTTACTTCGCTGAAGTAGCATTTCCTCCTTCCCTCCTTTTATCCCCCTCCCTCCCCAAAGGGAGGGGAATTGTCAGACTTCTCCTTCCACATCCAGCATTTGGAAAGTTCTGCGAGTTCAGGGAGGTTTTTTTTGTGTTTGCAGCTAAACCCTGCGGTGTTTGTAATTCCAGGCACCACTTTGCCACAAATAACCCATCTTCATCAGCCAGCTTTTGCTTTGGTGCTCCAGAGGCACTATGTCAGTGTTTCACATTCCATGAGTCTCTGCTTCAGAGGTTTTATGACACTAAAAAGTCCCAAATCAGTACCTATATGAAGTTAGCAACTACCATATATCACATTTTATTGTGTAAAAAAGAAAAATAAAACACAGCAATGTATGCAGCTGGAGTTTTCAAATGCTGGTGAGGTACTGATTGCCATGGGTTACAAGTGTTACCTTCCACGCTGAGGATAAAATTATAAATAATATATAACAACTTAAGTGCTTTAAATCAAGTAGGAGACATGTCTCTTTTCTTTTTCTTCCAGCTTTATGACCAGTATTAAAAAGGTTTGTGGTGCATAATAAGCTACCCCAAAATTAATTTCTTGCACTTGAAGCAAATATTTCCATCACAGAACAAGGTGCCGGCATCCCCAGGGGGACTCGAAACACAAAGTTGTCTGTTTGCATTATGTGGGCATGAAGCGCTATTTGTATTTGAACAGAGAATTTTCATTAGAAGGATGTTTGTCTCTGTCTTGCGAGCGTATGAAAATAGATCAGCTCTTCAAAATGGCATTCAAATTTTTCTTTTCCCCCAGAAACCGCATTAGCTGCGTGTTACTACAAGATGATATTCTTTTTGTTTCAAATCACAACCGAGTTTATTCCAGAGGACTGCCACAGATTGCCTTCTACTAGCTCCTGCCCAGAGGTCAAGCCAGATGCTGCTCACCTTCTTGGTGCAGGGCTTGCTCAGGGAGACGGAGACACAAAAACCATCTCAATTCTGCCCTCCTCGCCCACAGCCTCCCACCCTCCCCTGGGCACAGCTGAGCCCTCCCGACCCGCCGGGGAGGAGCAGGCTCCCAAGGAACGCTCTTACAGAGCATCCACGCCAGAAAGTCTGGCTCAAAAAGTCCTTTACTCCTTCTTACCAAAGGCTGCGCTGAAAATTGATTATAAGTAGGTACGTGGGCAAATTTATAGCCCAGTCTTCTAGGTAAGAGGCGATCTGTTTTTGAGAAACGGAGACACAAGGAACTTCAGGCAACTTTGCAACTACAACTACCTGTGCTAGCAGTTACCACCTCTGGGACACCAAAATCCCTACTTTGTAAGAACGCACCAGTATTTAGATGATTAGATGACCTTATTTCCATTGAGGAACTAGCAGACTTCTGCAAATCTCTCTTACTTACACAAAGTCTCTTTCTGCAAGCACAGAATATGCAAGAAAAAACACCACACCACTAAAAAGGCAATCAAGTATTTTCAAGTAGCTTAATCATGGAAAATAAAAATAACCCTTAGCAAAATAGATCAGGACATTGTACTTGCAGTTCTCCATCTTGCTGACAACACAACCACACACAACCAGTGTGAGACAAAGCACCAGAGATGTGGAAGACCCTACCTTAGTGCTAGGAGGCTACTGAACAGACCAGGTCAGCACAAAGCACCAGTAAGACATCTTTGCACAGAAAAAAACCATGAGGACTTCAACACATCAGTTTCAAAGGTTTTAGGATCTCCAAACTGAGGTAGAAAGGAAAAACCTGAGTTTTGCCATACCTTTCTGTGCTCAGCTCCATCTCCTCTCCCCTGAGAAGCTCCTGGTGGGCTCCCTGCCCAGCTGCAGCCCCTCCAGCCATGGCTCTGCCTGGGTCAGATGCAGCTCATCAGCAATTTCTTCTGCTTTCTCTCTTGAGGACAAAAGATGTTTCCACCCACTTGTTCAGGGCCTGTTAAGTTAATTGTCCCATCTTAGGCAAACAGATAATTAAAGACTCTTAAAAACTCACTCAATTTTTAGTGATTTCCCTCACAGAACTGCTTTTTTGATGTTTCTTTCAGTAGGAAATGTTTTCCTAAGGTCTCACTGGCTTTGTGACTTCACTGCTGAGTTAACTCAGGTAACTCACCTCTGCTCCAGCCTGGAGTGAGGGTGTCCCTGTACCAGACCCCTGCCTGCAGTTACTGTCATCTCTGAGAAGTGACACTTGCCCATGTGAGTTCTTGGCACAGCTGGATACTGAAATCTTCTAGGATTTGTTCCCAGGCAATTTGAACAGCTTCAGAAGTTGTGGGAAGAGCTCAGACAAGATTCCTCAGGTGTTTCTCCTACTGTGCTCTTCCCATGGAGTGGGCAGCTTCCAGCCTGACCCACTCCATACTTTCCTCCTTTCTCCCCAAGATGCAGAAGCCTTTGCTCGTAACACCTCTGAAGCCCAACAGAGCTTTGCAAGGTCCAAAAGGCAACGGGACAGGTCCTGCCTTGAGTCACCTGAAGAGGGAAAATAACAAAAGAGTGAATCACTGACACAGAGAGGAATAACTCTCCTACTTGGACATGATCGGATTTTCAGTGGTACAGCCGTCTCCATGCTCTGTTTGAGGACAGGAGACAGATGATGTCTCCTCTGCATTGCTAGCAGCAGCTGTGCAACATTTAATCAGGTTACATGTTATTGGCATATTTCCTGGTTTGCCTTATTTTTTTTTCCTTTTTTTTTTTTTATAATCCTCGGTGCCCCAGTATTGCAAACCTCCTATATGATCATCCCTTGGGATGATGCTATGATTTGGTCAGGCTGTTTTCAGGAGAGCGGTGGAGCATGGTTCTACCCCCACTAAGGATGTTCTCCAGCCGTACCACCTTGTTTATCATGGCTGGGCTCCTCTTCACCCTCTGGTCGGCACCCAAAGGGGGCTGGGGACGGGCTCTGCCGCGATCTCAGGCCCTGGGACTTTACTGGGCTGGGGGGGGCGTGTCTTTGTATTTTGGGTTTCCTGCAAGAGGAAAAACTCCCCAGCACACATTGCTCAGGAGAATGAGAGCGAGTGATGGGGAAGAGGGGGTGGGAGAGAAGAGCAATTTCCCTCACTTAGACCCTCTAATATGTTTCTAGCCTATAAAGACAAGAAGAAATGGATGAAGACGGTCAGAAAGGCAGTTTGTTTTATTAAAATTCTTGACAGCATCCACTGTAATTCTCTTGTTAAAAGAGATGGAAAACAGCATAAAAGATGAGAGGAACAGTGCTATGTCCTTGCTCTTTACACAACATAGTAATGTGGGAACTAATATAATTGGCTTCCAGATACCTGTTTTTATTAGCCATATCCAAACAGGAGTGACCCAGCTGCCCAGGTACGCGATCGCCCTCTCCGGGCTCTGATCACAGATCCCACCAGAGACAACTCAAACAAATAAAAAAGATACTACCTCATTTTTCTAAACTAAGTACTCACTTTTCTTCAGGACACTTGGATGTGATTACCAATTTGATTCATTTTATATATAAGATCCCTCAGAAATAAAACAAGAATGAAATGAACTCATTACCAACTCATATTTGGTAATGAGTTAAGCCCTCCCGGGGCCGTAACCAAAGCATGAGGATGCCGAGTCCCCACCTGTGGTGATGCCTGCGAGGAATCTCCTATTAAACTTGTGCCGTGGGGGAAGACTGGCTGGAAAACAAGAATCCCCTGCTATCAAAAGCAGTGTAATTTTGTTCATTCCCATTCCAGTATGGAAGGGGCTGAAATAGCCTCTCTCAGAGGAGCTGGGAGTCGGGGCTATCATCTCACATCTGCGCTCTTTTGAGGGGCAAAGAAAAATGATCAGTGGTTAATTTGCTGCTGTGGATGGGGTAGATCACCCACTGCTGTTCCGGCTGAACCTTTCTCACGAGGGTTTTTCCAGGGTCAAAATGATCAAAACCTGGGGTAAGTCTGCCCATAGCAGCCAGCAGGCTGGGATTAGGACACTCTCCGGGGGTACAGGAGATCACTATGTAGGTAGAGCAGAGATTTCATCGCTGCTCGTAACCTTGTGCCTCAACTCCTGGCTGTTCTGGAGCCTTGCTCCAGCATTTTTCCCATATATTTGGGAAGATTTTGTCAGAGCTGATGTACGTCTGAAGAGGTTGGGCTTTGATGAAACAGCATCATGCTGAGCACCGTGGACCACGTGCCTTCATCTTCACAGCGCTCAAGCTCCACCGCTAACAGACCCGGGGAGAGGGAGGTTTTAGAGAATTCAGCTAATGAGGAAAACGCTCTCTGTTCCAGGCAAAGGAGATGCCAGGCTGGGTTGTCAGCGAGCGTGAGAAGACGACTACCTTTCACCAGCACCTTTTTCATTCACATCCCTGTGTTTAACACTGGGAATTAGAGAAGCTGTTTGGGCTGAAGCTCTGCACCGAGTTTCCTACAGTCAAATGAATTTTCAGACGTTTAGTGCTTATTTCCCCTTCAAACACATCTTTTGCTTTTGTGCATTTTAAGCTTCATCCTGTCCCACTGCCTTGTCTGTTGGGAGGTCACTCCACTGAAAATAGGTCTGGTTGGACCTCAAAATATTTGCCACTCTTTCTGAAACCTGGGTGCAGCGTATACTTTACCAATTCAAATCCATTTCTCTCCGACATTCCCCATCAAGCAGTGTATACAATGAGTTCGGCATATACAGGGTACATGTGGTACCTCTGGGGAGAGAAATGGGGATTGAAAGTACTGATGTTTCTGCAACTTCATCTCTTCAAGCACTTCCTGATAATCCTACCATGAAATTACAAAAACAGGGGGACCAGAGCAGACCTCACTGTAAATTGTGCTTTCTCCATTTGTAAAGGAATCCAGATAAAAATGTTGATTTTTATCACCTAAATTAGCTGTGTCACGGGGACTCTCCAGCATCCTGCAAGGACTCAGTTTCCCATCCTTCAGGTGAAAACTCTCAGTCATCTTGGCAGAGAGAATTCGGGCTTGTCTTCAGTGACCTATGCTCTGTCCCTGCCTTTCCCGGTGTCTTACAGCTTCCGAGTCCATCCTTGAGCCAGGTAAAGAATCCCAAGCGTCTTCTTTGCACCGTGGGACTTCTCCGCAGAAAAAGCCCAAGGCTTATCTCCACAGCATCTGCTGATCATCCTTCGTGCCTCGGTTGCGCCCCTCTGGGGTGCCTGGCAGCAGCCACTATTAAAATAACTATTTTTGATGCTTTGGAGTCGAATAAGCCCTGGATGGTGACTGCTGTGCACTGCGTTGTTTTGCGTATCATATTGTAGCTGGTCCCTTGTACTGCAGCATTTAAGCTCTCCTCAAACTGATGATGTTCTGTTAATGTCTTTAATTCAGGCACTTTTTCGTTTTTCCAAGGTTGGTAATAGCAGGGAAGCTCTGCCATCGCCGGCAGATCTGGGCGCCGAGGAAATTTCTCTCCCAGCAATTGTTTTGTCTGCTGGTTTAACAAGAGCACTCGGGCTGCACAGCAGGTTGCGGGTTTTACCCCTATTATACTCACTTAAACTGCCACCTTTTTCTCAGCACTGACATCATTAACTATGACATACTGCTGAAGCCTCTCCACAGAGGTGACCCAGTCCTTTTCTGGAGCTACCATACAAAGCTAAAAGTCATATATATTTTTAACCCTCTCCTTCCCAGTATGACTCACGCTGAAGCCACTGGAGGTGCAAGTCTAATTTCACAGCCCTAAACCCCCCCTCTGGTCCCTTCTATTCCACTGTATCCATGAGTTAGGTCTGTATTTTCAGCCCTTTCTCACTTTTTCCACCCAAAGATCCATACTAAATAACAACATTTACTAACTAAGTAACTCTGTGATGCCCAGCCAGCTGCACAGCCATCTGTTTGGTGAGGGCACAGCCACAGAGGAAAGACTTGTCAGAGGGACCCTCTTCTATTTACAAGGAAGTTCTTCATTTCCCTCACAGCTGAAACAGGAGCAGTTATTCATGTATTTATTTGCAAAAAGCTTACATAAAATAGAAAAATAAACCCCAAAACTTTCCACTTCCCACTGCCCAGTGAAGGCTCCTGGCTCCACAGCATCATGTCACATAAGCCTTTCGTTTCCATGTTGCTGGGGCCCAGCTGAGCAGAGGGCTCGAAGTTTATGGCACTGTTTGGCCGCTTTTCCATATGTGTTTCTGGCTGTTAATGGGATTGTTCACCCCCTGCACTGTCCCCGTGCCCCAAACACCGGTCTGGGCTGCGGGGATTGTCCTTGCTGCAGCAGCGGGGATGCTTCATGCCCCATTGCTGCACCCCTCTGTTCTCCTCTCCATCCGAGACATCACCTTGGCTTTTAGTAGCCGCCTGAAGCAAAGGACAATCCCGGCTTATGAACCCGCGCACAATTGCTGCAGTTCCAGCCAGGAATAAACTGCTCTTAACCTAAATACTCCTCTGAGGACACTGAGCTTGGGGGAAGAAACATAACTACGCTGTATGTAGTGCGAGCAGAAGTAAGTGAGCCCAGTATATATTGGGTAACTCTGGGAAGACACTGGGAAAGCGGCTGGAAAGAGAGGGGAGGGAAGGAAGAACAACGGGGAGCACAGCTAAGTAACGACCTCTTTATATTGTAGTAAATGCAATGTTTTCAAATAAAACATACCCAACCGCAGATATAAAGACTTTAAAGGCATCCAAAGGAAAAGCTTTGTCCAAAGGCTAATAAATCCAGGAAAAGGAAAACTCCAGTGTGCTAAAGCCCCCTTCCATAGTGGGGGTGAGCGGGGCTTTGGTGGGGGCTGTGGTTGGTGCTGGGACCACTTTGGTGGGTGCTGCCCATCACCCCTCCTGCCAGGTCAGGCTGGGTGCTACGGGCCACCTACAGGGAACACCGGATAATTTGTATGACAAATTGAAGAATGATTAAAATGACCCAAAGCTCGTTAGCACAAGAAGCAGTGTTGGGGCTGCATTTTGATCATTCAAATCTGGCATAAAAGGGGTGCACTGTGAGCTGATGGAGAGTCCACCCTTAAATTTGCAGGAAAAATATATTTTGCATTTTAATGCAAAATGCTCGCTTAGGTGAGCCAGGATCTACCGCTAAATCTTAGAGAATATTTGATAACTAGAGACTTCAGGGAAGGCTATTGGTATTTTTGGATGCTCTGAGGAAGGCTATGGGGAGTGCTATTTGGTATTATTCTGTACTTGAGGTATTTCAGGATTAATTGCACAGCTTTACTGAGAGATTACTAGTTTTAAAGTTAGCCTTATTGAAGGTGTTGAATAATGGATGATATTAAACTTTGGGTTAGGGATTCAGAGGATTGATTTGGAAGACACAGGCAAGAGATACCCGAAATCAAAGTTCTGTCAAAAAATGGTAGAATAGAAGTTATGTACAAAGTGTAAGAATTGACGAAAAGTACTTCACTCACTGACTCAGGTGAAATATAAATGACTAACCATGTCACGATTTTACCTCTTTGTCTGGCTGACTTTCTCAGCGAGATTGATTCCAAATCCATGTAAGCCCTGAAAGGAATTAGCAGGAAACCACTTTGTTTGACAACGCTGAGGGGGTCGTCAGAGCAGCCGGAGAACCAGCAGCAATACCCAAAAATAAAGCCCAAGCCTTGACTAACCAGGGGGCCATGTTAAATGAAGTATGAGTAACTCGCACAAACCTCTCGCTCATACCCACAGACGCAGAAGAAGTATTTTGAAAGGAAAAGAAAAATAAGCTAGAAATTGATTGTGAGATGCTCTGAAGCTGAATCACGAAGGTATCAGTCACTGGTGATTTTCTAGACTGTTCTGCAGAAGGTTATAATATAAAATACTGCAAACATTTTTTGTTTGTAAACAGGGCAAAATCAAACACGAAACAGTGCTATATACCACAAATGCCTGGGTGATGTCTGTGATCTTTGAACGAGTTAAAAGTAGTAGGGAAATATTAGTACAAGTGCCACTGAAGTAAAACCAGGCGAGATCCTTATTGTTAACTTTCCTTATGGGAGCTCACACTTTAAAAACCACATTGGCCGAATCAGGAGGTTGAAAATAGAAAATTCATTCAGCAAATACATCAGGAAAAGCACAATTTTAATAAAACCCTGTAAATAATCTCAATTCCAGATTTTTCTCCCATGTGGGGATGCCCTAGAAAACAACTCGCACCCAGGACTGGGTGGTAGGAAGGGGCTCCTCGAGGCTGTGCTCCCTGGGGGGGACAAATCTCTCCACTCCCTGGGGGGGGACAAAAGCTCCTCTGCACAGACATAAATATACGGCTTATTTTTACTGTAAGCAGCAGCCAATTTCCTTCCTAGAAGGTGTTAAGGACAGAGGGATAAAGGCATTCAGAGGAGAACAGGAGTTTAACCCAGGTGCCCGTGGGCTGATGAGGGCAGTAGCATCATGTGAGACCATCCTTGGGGCCACCTCTTGCAACTTCTTGTTGACTGTCCGTGGCCAGCACAGGCAGCGCTGGGTAGAGCAGTCGAGGGAGCAGCCAAAATTTACACCATCACGGGAAAACCACCTACGTCATTCACTTCAAATGGCCCAGAAACCTGAACGTTATGGACTACAAGTGACCTGAGAGCTGACCTGAGCAAGGCCACGTACTGTGTCCTGCCTGAAATCCCCCTGCGTTTAGGCAGAATGAGGGTATTTTTCAAGTTTCTCATGTCTGGTCAACAACCATGGCCTCAAATATATTTTTAACCTTACTTCTGATTATTTTTATACATATTTTAGTGGCCCCTCTTTTTGCATTAAGCTTAATGGCTGTATACACCATCACAAATGCATTGTTACCTGTCACACCATTTATAGCATCTCATTTATTCTCAGCAATACAGCAGCCCATGCTGTAATTCATCACAATCAGACCCTGATTATTGAAGTGGGTAATTGCACAGGCCGTGGCCTGGTCATCAACTCCGGGCAAGGCTTAGTCCAGCAGACAGGACCAAACACAACAAATGTGATTGCAGTGAAGGTGTTTGCCATTGACAGGCTGCATTCTGCCAGGCAACGTAAATCACTGCAATACGGCTTGTAAAATACTGGTGCCTTACCCTCATCTGCCAACAGGTGTGTAAAATAATCCTGCTCCAAACGCACAGCCACTATTGCCCTTTTCTCAGTAGAATAATGCTAATTAATAGCAGTAATAACAGGGTTGTTTGTGCTTCACCTCCTTGCTTTAAGGATCAGTAGCTGTGATTGCACGTCTCTGTAAAGAAGTAGTAGTCATTCTACTTCATACATATAAAGTAGTATCTGTAGTCCTTCTACTTTATATATATAAATAGTTATTCTAATAGAAACATATGTAATTATTCTACTATATATTTATGTATGTGTGCATATATATGTGTGTGTATCTCAAAATTCAGCCAAGCACAAAACATTACTGTGAATCCAATCAACAGCTTTCTCTGGACAAAGCCTTTCAGCCATGCAGTCTTTCACCCATATTCTCCCGATTTAAAAAAAACAACAACAAACAAAACGAAGAAAAACCCACAATACTGCTACCTAGGCTTGTAAGTACCTCTATAGCATAGGGAGAGGCACAGAAAAAGGCCAGTCCTTGAATATGTCATTTTGAAAGATATGTCATGAAACTACTGTAACTCCTGCGAAATATAATTCCTGTAACATGAGGTTTTATACAGGGGCGAGGAAAGCCACCGGGTACCATCTCAGCATCCCCACTAGCTTTACTTCCGACGTTGCAATGACACACCTTGCATTTTTTGTCTGTAGCTTTCACTTTGTAATTGCACGTGTGTCTAATTGCTGTCCAAGTCTACAGTATCGGTTTTTGGCCACCGCTGGAATTGGTCTTTGTGAAACACAGTCTGCATCCGTAAGAAAAATATCTGTGTCCTACAAGTCCGTGAGTTAAAAAATCCTAGCATCCTTCTTGGTTCGCATCGAGCACTGAAAACTGTTTGGTGTAAACTGCTGTCTTGTTGATATCTCCCTGTGGATCCCGGACTTCAAAAGTTCAAGAGAAGATGGCTTTGCAGCCTCACCACCATTCCTGTTGACTTTCTCTCTCACAAAACTCTGCAAACTCTGCATTTCAGGAAGCAGATAATTGTGCAAAACAAAGAGCGCAAACTCTTTGATTTTTCACCCGTGGTTCCAGGCAGCTCCATGGCTCAAACAGTAAACGTCTCACAATGGAGATGTGGCAACAGAGGAGCTTTACGGAATTGTCTTGCAATTCCAGCCCAGTGTCAGAAGCGGTTTCTTGGCTTCGTGGTGGACCTCAGGGCTGAGCTCCTCACTGGAGCCCATTGGCAAGGTTTTCTCAATCACGTGGAGGGAAGAGCCAAGGTGAACTCTAGGTTATTTCCAGGAATTTGATTGCTTTGTGCAGAGACGCTGCTGGTGGCTACACTTTTTTTAAAAAAAACCAAACTGTAATGGAGATTTCTGTTTTTCTTTTATTTCAGTGTTTTGGAGAAACAGTAATGCTTTGCTTTCGGGTAAAATTCAAATCAATGCAAACCTCATAAGCCAATAAAATTTTATAGATTGTTATCCAATATGTAATTTGTTACACAATATCTATGTGGCTTCTGTTTATTGAGACATAAAGACTTTACTTTTTTTAAGGTAGATTTTATATGAGAAGGGCATAAGAAGGAATAACCTTTCATACCTATTGTGCCATAAACTAAATTACCCTTAACCTAAATCATTTATCATGCAGTGGCAGCCTAATGAGACCAAAATAAACAGAAATAAACAGCCTGAAATTTTCTTGAAGGGACAACTTTTATTTATATCAGCACAGTTCTTTGGTGTAGCTTCACAAGTTGGCTGCATGGATTTTACCGTGGATAACATCAGATGCTCTGAGCAATAACTGAAGAAAACTTATGAGGCTGTAAAGCTTGTGAAAGGGACTGTTTCACCCTGGACTCGCATATCACAGGGTGTGAGTGTAGAAGAGATGTTCCAGGATAGTTGCACGCTTTATGTTTATTTTCTGGTAGTAACTTTCTGCTGGATGTGACTAAGCCAGGGAAGGGAAGGAAGGAGCCTTCATTTCTCCAGCACATCTGAGCAGCAGCCCGAGGGGTACTCAAATACAGGTCACCATGGCTTTTGTGATTTGGATCAAGAGGGTTGGAAAAGCCTTTCAGCAAGAATGATAGCTACCATATTGGTGGAACACACTGTAATGTATTGTGCTTACTGCCAAGATGTTCTTTTTCTAATATAATATTTCTCTGTGCAACATTCATTGGCCTGTACACAACATTATTTTTGCCAGTGTAGTTTCAAAGAAAAGGAGCAAGACTTTGGAGCAAATGCGACTTGTGGGTTTTTTTTTCTTTTTTTTTTTTGAGCCAGACACACAAGCGTAAAAGAAGCTTTTACTCAGTGGGTCCTGCTTGAAGTATGAGAGCTCTGACCTGCAGATAAACACACAGAGTATAAGCCTATTTACTGTAACGTGTGATTGTATCATAAGCGAAGTGAAGATCCAAATCTTTAGGAAGCTGATCCAAATCTTCCTCAAGCCAGTCTGGTATGTTTCCCCGACTTTCCTGAGGCTGAATCAGACCTTGCATGCTGCTTATTAGCTACATTAATTACTGTGTGATTTACCCTCCACATAACATAATTGTGGTTGGTATATTCAGATGTGTACAGAAATTCAGATATGTGTTGATGATCTCGCACACTGATGAGGACTGATTTGCTTATTAAGGAAATAAAACCTAAAGATAGTGGATCTCTTCAGACCCAGCACTTGCTATTTCCCCAAACAGACAATAGATTTTTCTAAGAAGAGCAGACCAGGAGAGGAATATAATCAATCTGTTTCTTGCTCCTAGCCTAGAACTGGTGAAAAATTTGATCTGAGTGACTATGTAATAGCAACATTGTTTTATATATCACAAAACAAAATAAATAGTCCATGATTTAGATCATCACCAGTAAATGGATGTTTTCAAGAATGAAATGCTGGTCCATCTTCTTCTTATCGTCTCTATTTAATCTCTTAAACTCTTGCTGAACCTCTAACATATGCTGCTAGAGAAAATCCTGGGCTGCGAGAGGCTGAGCCAACGATGGGAGTGACATGCAGTGTAACATCAGCAGAAGTTATTAGTGCCCACGTGCAATTTATGAGCACAATCAAACATGCGGATGACAAGGAGTTGGGGAAGAGCTGCAGTATCCCAGGAAACAATCTGCATTATTAAGAGCATAACTCTGGTGGAAGTATGATTAGCATACAAAACTGCAGACACTTCACTTCAAGATCCTCCTCAATGTCTCTTCTTCAAAACAGGAAGCACATTTAAGCCCATTAGAGACTAAACTCTATTTTGAGGTTGTACAAATGCAGCTCCAAGGAAATGCATAGAAACTTAGTGATGAAGCAGCTCTGCAGGTATGCGAAACTGAAAATGATACTCACACAATTTCTGCGGTCATTGGGATGGGTTTGATGGTCCTGGAAAAGCATCATATTTGGGTTCTTCTGGCTCATTTATAGTACACAGTTCTACACATTCATCCACAGCTTCAAATAACAAAGACGCAACTACCTCCAAAGGTTGGCTGTTACTGGTATCCACGCTGGTATGGAAGCTGAGCTGCTCACCACCTTTCTTGAACATGGCATAATCAGTACAGTCTCCTAAACCTTTGGAAAAGGATACAGGAAGACTTCAAATGGAAACTTCATTATATTTTGGATCCCTGTCCCAGGGAAACACTCACTGAATGAGGAGGGGGTATAAACTGTTCAGGTTTGCCAATCAAACTTCTCTTTCAAAGGAAAGAATCTTCTAATATATAGTCTCAATTCAGCAAATCACCTAAATACATGTTTCGCATTTAATATGACAGTGATCCTACAACTACAGCAAAGAATGCACAACAGCACCTGAAAATCTGCTAATTAGTAACTTCTACTGCTAAGAACCAAACATTCTAAAAACTTGGCATTAGACAGACCCCGAAGCAGAGAGCTTACAGTCTAAAGACCCTTTAAAAAAGTCCTTATGTTCCCTGTGTCCTCTGGCTAGAAATATTAGCGGTGTTAAAGAGCCGGCCTCCACTTCTGAAGATAAGTTGCCTTAGGCACCTTTACAAAATGCAGGGAAAATTTTGGTTGTTGACTTGTATTATTTTTATAGATGTGGAAAATGTAAATGTGATTCCTTATTAAGAAACACACTCAAGGATTTATTGTAACAGAACATTTTTTCACGTTGCAAATGTATTTGCAGTTGTTTTGGCTTAAAACAAAAGGACAACATTTCTAAGAGGTCTGGGGAAATCACACACTTTAATACTAACTCCAAAAGGCAAAACTTCCTTTTGATGAGGGATAAAGAAATGATAAGGGGGTAAGGAAATATCCATTTTAATATGGAAAGACTGATTTGGATATTCTTAAAGTCTGCTAAAACTACAACTGGAACAGTTTACAACAAACAGTTTGATGGAAGGATGAAACCAGAGAAAGTAGATCCCTTCTGTGTCATTGTCAAAAGGCAAAGATTGCTTCTTGATAGAAGGTCCTATACAAAAGTATATAGTTGTGAGGGCTCCAAGAACTGCCTGAGGATTACTATGTGCAGGCTGGGTCATTCTGACATTCAGGAGAGGATTTTGAAGCGTTTTCAGTTGTTCCTGCTACTCTATGATTATAGGTTAGTTTATACTACAGGAAATGCTTCTCCATATTGTGGAGGATTGCAATGTGGTTAGGACGCGTGTACAGACATCAGTACTTGGCGTTTGCTTGACAAGCGATGTGTTCTTGATCAGGCTGCCAATGTTGTTCGGAGATGCTACAAGTCTCTATTGTACAGATATAGGTATATTCAGCTACTTCCGAGAGCAGCTGGCGAAGAGGAGCTATAAGAAGAGCCGAGCAATGGTCCTGCCAAATGTGATCGTGAAATAGGACCAAGACAAAGAGAGAACCACAGAATCATAGAATGGTTAGAGTTGGAAGGGACCTTAAAGATCATCTAGATCGTGAAGTCACCTAAAAGCAGTAGAGCAAACGAGAAACATGAGAAACTGTTTCCTTAGATCCTTATGAATGAAATCGTAATACACTGCATTTTTACTCTGTTCATTAGCAGTTAAAAAAATAACTCTGGTCTTAGATCCACACGGAGGATTTTGACTGCAGCGCTCCATTCCCCTTGCAGGAGTATAACCCTTCTGAGAAATACACACACACAATCCCAGAACTATCAACTGAATTTCACGAGTCCCATCAGCAGCAACACCGATTCCTCCCTAAAAAGAAAGCTGTGCAGCTGAGATCAGCCACGTGAAGCTCGGAAGAAAATCTGGCCTTAAACATCTCACTTACTCTACCACTAGAAGAATACAACCATGGATGGACCAAGAATGCAGCAACTGTAAGAAGGAGACGAATGCTTAGAATAGAAAATACAGAGCAGGAGAATGAAAAGGGAACAAGTAACAGCTAATCACGTAGGTGAATTTTCACCATCTTCTTTTAATTGACACCAGAGTAATATTCAAAACTTCAGGATTTTTCATTATGGTAATTCTTCTTGTTAGTTCGTGAGCGCAGGGCAGTTTACTGAGATGCTCGGGACTCTTATGTTGAAGAATGTGAATAATTCCCCAGCACTAGTTATATTTTGGGGTACTTAATCAGCAGAATCATTTGCATAAGTGCTTTGCAAAATAAGTGCTCCTCAAAATGGCCCTGAGTAAGATAGCAGTGTGTTTAATTCACTACTATTTCTTTTTTGTATTATAACAGATCATTTGGCATTGTGCAATTTCCTCTCAATTATTCTCTGTGATTCCAACAACATATTTTGGTGCATAAAGAGAGTCTAAATGAAAGCGCTGAATAGAAGGGTATAAAAGAGGCTTCTCAGAACATTGATGTTACAAGAAAACAGGTTAAAGTCCTATTAGTTTTCAATGTACAGTCTAATAGATGAGAAAACAAAGCAGAAGTGAAAAAGGAAGTTCTGCCTCTAGAAAAAAAAAAGCAATACCAGTAAAAACCTCTTGCTAAGTATTTATATCCACTCATTTATATCCAATTCACATTTTAGAATTTTAGAATTTATATATTTTAAGTAAGTGCATACATAAATAGTGCATCCTAAATATTATCTGCCTCCGTATTAAGAATCCCTAAGTAAAATCATTATTCTTATCTTAAAACAGATATATTTAATGGCTTTTTCTTTGAAATATCTGTGATCCTGATTCCTAACCGGTGTAAATTAGCATTTCTCCTTAGAGCTCAAAGCTATTCCTACTTACACCACTGAGGTACCCAACCCTGTTTACCTGTCAGAACGCAAGAACACCTCCAGAATAGCAAGTTCAAGCTCAAATCTCTTTAGTGTATCCAGGAAGAGAAAACATTCATAAACACTGATTACTATTCAAGCTAACATTTTGCTCTTCTAACATATTCTGAATCTATATAAATTGTCTGCGGCATATCCAGCAGATGCAAATGTATTGATACTTGCATGCGTGACTCATTTGGAGTGCAGTATAATTATCAAGAAATAGAATCAATTTCTAACAAATCATCTGCCATGTGCAAAGCAGGAGTCCAGCAGTAATTAATGTAATAAAACGTATTAATGTTTCTCTCTATCTCTTTCTTTTACCCGCTTGGTGACACTTGAGAAGGTCTTGCCTTCTGCATCAGCGAACAGCTCGTGTGTGAGGCCCAGGAAACAGCATAAATTGCAGAAGAAATTCATTAATAAACAAACAAAAGTCAATTAATCTTAGGCCTAGAATTACATCATAATTTTACAGCAACTTGAAATAATTGGTATATGTTACGTGAACTGACTTTGAAGTGATTTTGAAGGAACTTAGGTGTGTCTGTGGAATTCTTAGCAAAAAGAAAGACACACTGAATTGTAGGAAAAAGGAAACAGATTAGTTCTGTTTTAAATACACTAAATTGTTCTCTCTGATAAAAGGAATCTCTAAACTTGTGTTTATATTTAGATCACGGTAACTTGTGTTTCGCTGTATATATTCAAATACACAGCTCGTAATCAAGTTTTCTTTTCAAATTACCAATTTAAATAGAAAAAAAGAAGTTGTGCCCAGCAGCGCTCTCTGCCATGGCTGCTCGGACCCAGTGCTGCAGGCGAGGACAGAGCTCCTTTCTTGTGAAGAGACCAAAATATTAGGGATATATAAATGCAAAGGAATAGCACAGGAAGATGGCCAGCATCAGTGGACTGGTAGGGGACAAAACGGTGCTTTGATGACAGGCCCTCATATTGCCCAGCTTTGCCTTGGGTACCAATTTCATCCGAGAGCCCTGTGCTCCCCTCTCTTGTTGTAGCACCCAAAAACCTCCTGCAGAACAGAATACAGTGAAGCCATTAGAAAGTCCAGCACTTTTCTCCTTGGCTTGTCTTTAAAAGACTTCTTTCTCCATTTTTCGGGGGTCCAGATTCCACCAGCATCCAGAGATATTATTCAAGGAGAACAGTAATTTGTGTGCCTGTTCCCACCTTCAGATCATCTTGAACCCTGTCTAGACATTAATACAATCTGTTTGCTGCACTGATTATTCTACTTGGATATACCCCTTATGTTAAAATACATAGATTATGCTGAATTAAGTCCAATTTCATCTAGAAACCAACTGATTATTTTCTTCTTTTCCTCATTATCAGAGAGATTCTAAATGATAGTAATAAACAGAAACAGCATCACTGAGGAGGAAGGGAATGGTAAGGATCATCATTTCACGCTGAATCATTTACTTGTTAAACAATAAGCCCTGAAATTAACTTTCCCTCCTGACACACATGCGTGCGCATACGCATGCAAATAAAATGATTAGAGACTTCATCTTAGGCAAAAATAATGGCCACATGTGGTTCAGCTAATCTTAAACTCACCCTGGCATTACAGTCCTGCCTTGGTCCTATTTATATTAGTTAGTATTCAACCTAGTCTCACTGCCAGCTGGTTTAAATTCATCTAACCTATAAGCATTTGTGTCCGCACAGGTCAGCGCTGCACTAGTCCCAGCCTCCTTATTTATCGCTGCCCAGCAATCTAAGGCTATTACAAAATCTAAATATTTCCTGACAGCTCTCTGGGGAAATCTAAAGTTATTAATTTACATTCATGGGGCTGTTAATACTTTCTGCCAGGCTGAAGACCAGTAGTTAGTAACTTGGCGGATTTCCACGTTCTTGTCCAACATTAGCTTTGCTTTCACTTTTTTTTGTTTTGTTTACAAATATTAACTCTGAGCCATGAATTCCCAAGGCAGGAGGATTCCTCCATCCCCTTGTGAAGGCAGTTCTCCAGGCCCTGGGTTCAAAAGAGCATTTCTCCAACTCTTCAACGTTCCACTGATGTTTTGCTCAACTCCATGTTCACTTTGGGAAGAAAGTTTGGTGGATTGGTGGGTGTCTCCGTGGCCAGTGTGCAACCACATTGTGCTGGCCACCGGGAACAGGCTGCCCAGAGAGGTGGTGGAGTCTCTGTCTCTGGAGACATTCAAAACCCAGCTGGACATGTTCCTGTGAAACCTGCTCTGGGTAGACCTGTTTTGCCAGGGGGTTGGACTAGATGATCCCCAGAGGTCCCTTCCAACCCCATATCATTCTGTGATTCTGGGAACCCTCGTGGGTGCTCACCCCAAGGCTGGTATCCACAAAACACAGTCTGCTTTAGGTCCTTGGTTCACAAATGCTTTTCTCTTGCTGCACAGTGGCCTCTGATCTTCAGGCATATAAAAAAAGAAGAGGTAGTTCAAAGGGCCAAAACTAATGCTGGTGAGTGTCTTGCTGCCTCTGCAACTGGCTGAAACTATTTCAGATGGGTTTAGGTGTCATTTGCAACCTGGAAAGGGTCAGTGTGGACATCTTGTCCCACTGCAGTTCTTCAGAAAAGCCTGTTGAGAGCTCTTATAAACTCCCTGCCCTCACACTGCTGGAGTATCTTTAAGCTTACCCTTCCTGGGAGAAGCAGAGTGTACCACTTGCCCAAGTCAAGAGAAGATCAGAAGCAAATCCAACAAAGGAGAAAAAAGGACTTGAACCCATTTCCCCAAAGTCTAGGAAGCCTTTCCTTTCCCTACAGCTTCACTGCGGTACCTTGATATTCAGCTGAGAAAACCTCCTGCTTTTTTTTCCCTGACAATGAGTCCCAGGATGCCTTGTTGCCCAGTAAGGGAGTTCAGGAAGCAGACAGGGGACTTCTGATGCACCACATAATTCAAGTGTCGTGTTTAATTCCCACTCAACACCCCTCACAGCACCTTATGTCCCACTTTCTTTCATACCTTGTGCCTGACACGCTTTGTGTGCAAAGTACATCATTCCTCCCCTTTCTCCCCCAGAACAGAGACTATGAAAATGAATAGTTTCTTAATAAACTGGCTATAAAAGTGTGTTTTTTAAGTAGAAGAAGCTGGTAGCCAGGTGTTGTGATGATGAGCGACTGGTGCCTGCACTGGGTTTGGGAGTCCAGCATTTGAAGCTGTAACTGGGAGGAATAACAAACAATGAGCAACACTGAAATGAGAAAGAGATCATTTCAGATGTTCGAGCAACAAACCGCAAACGAGATTCAATGCTGGTAAATATATAATACATCAACAAGCCAAGAACAATAAAAAGAGGGGCTCTCTCAGTAAATGGTAAATTCCTGCTGCATTCTGATGAAATGAGATTTGTGAGCCATGGCAGGGAAATCCTCTCGGTCATTAACTCAATAAACGGGTGCAAAGTTCAGGTTGGGTGCCTCTGGCTGAGAAGGACAGAGGTTTGTTATCAGGCTTCTGAGACACCCAGCAGTTGGACCCTGGATAGACTGGAAGGCACCAAAAATGAGGTGACCTGAGACCACATCGGTCCCTCCACGCACCGTGACTCACTCCGTGGCCACCAGCTGGAGGTACAGATGCGTAAGAAATGCAAAAGTAAGAGCTTTGTTACTAAGGATATTACTTTGTTTGAAAGGAGAGCACCATAAAGATATCACAATACCTTTAATATGGATTTTAATAAAAAGATCTGGGATATTAAATATGAAGCAAGCAAAAGATTAAAATGAAAACACTGAATAGCAGACTACAGTGGCACAAATTAAAGCATTCCTGTGGTATAAAGCTCATATTGAAACAACTGCTGCAGGAGAGCTTGAAAGAGGTGAAGTCTTCAAGATCCTATTGTAAAGGTTTATCAGCAGTTCCTTTATTAACATCCCTATCCTTGAAGAAACCTGCACAATATCTTTTGATGACATAGTAATTTTGATCCTATTTTACTGAAGAAATGGGAATTTTGTTACTAATGTCAGCTGGAACAGAATCGATTTTTTTATCATCATTATACTAATAATATTTGGAAAGCTGTTTTCTAGAGTTCTTAAGCTTTTACTCAGAGATATGAAGCAGATATTAAACTTTTCATCTGTGAAGAATAGTGTGTGCTCTTCAGTCTCAGTATCTGGGTATCATCTAGACATTTAGCTTTAGTGTTTTTGAACACGTTAAAAGAAATGTGATAATTAGTTTACAGGTGATATTGTCAGGTTTGGTAAATTTAACACTTTCAGATCTCTTCAGAAGATGTATTTCATAATGTATTGGATTGAAAACTGACCAACGCTTACACTTCAGCCAAACCTTTCAAACCTTTTTATCAGACGCTTTCGATCTCAGTATTTGCTCACTAAATACTGCAGACTGTATTGAGCGATATAGTAGAAAACCTTGTATTTGTTGGAAATTATCTATACGATGACAACTTCTGAACTCAAATTCACATGGAAAATGTTCTCTTCTGCAGTTCACATAGAACTCTGAAGACTAGGCTGAAGTTTCCATCTCATCAAAACTTACAGGACAAATTTCATAAAGATGTTTGAATGTCCATTCCCACATATGTAGGGATTAACTGAGACCAGCACTATTTTAGCTGAAGAACGTGTAGAGCTCTCGCATTTGGTCCCTGCAGCCCTGTCTGTCACTTCCCACACGAGGATGAGTAACTGGAAGGACTCAGGAGTACTGAAGTCATAACCCAAGCCCTTGTACAAAGCTGGAGCATGGGTAAAGCTGCCATCATGTTGTAGCAGATGTTAAGATCTTTCTGCCATATATTTAAATAAGTATTCTGATTAGTAGATTCTAGATGACAATTTCTACTTTAGACAGATCTGGTAAAGAATACTGCTTTGACATATACAAGATTATTTAAATGTTTAATAACTCTGATTGTCTCTAGTTTTCCTCTATGAACATTTTGATGGCAGGCGATACTCCTAGTGCTGGTACAGACATATGGAAAGGGATGTTCAGCCTGGAGAAGAGGAGAGACCTTCAGGGAGACCTTATAGCAGCCTTCCAGTCCCTAAAAAGGGCCTAGAGGAGACATGGGGAGAGACTCTTTACCAGGGAGTGGAGCAATAGACGAGGGGTAACAGTTTTAAACTGAAAGAGAGGAGATTTAGATGAGATCTCAGGAAGAAATTATTTCCTGTGAGGGTGGTGAGAGCCTGGCCCAGGTTGCCCAGAGAAGCTGTGGCTGCCCCATCCCTGGAGGGGTTCAAGGCCAGGTTGGAGGGGGCTTTGAGCAACCTGGTCTGGTGGGAGGTGTCCCTGCCCAGGGCAGGGGGTTGGAACTCGATGATCTTTGAGGTCCCTTCCAACTCTAACCATTCTATGAAACTAAAAGAGCGAGAGGTCTGTAACCTCTGTCCTGACAAGAGGGAAAAAGGCTTAGATGACCTAAACATTGCATTCAAACTAAGGTACCATTAGAACCTGTTCCTGCCATCATGACGAAGGTCACATCCAGAAGGGGCAATGGCTGGAGCACGTGTAGGTCAATCCAAGCTTCCTTCTGGGAAAGGCTGCAGAATACCTGGATCTTCCCATCACTGGGTTACACAGCTGGGCCGAGGACTCAACATACTCCCAAGTCTAGTAACATACGTAATACTTTTTGCTTTTTCTGCCTTCGTGCATATCACGTATTATACAAAGGAAGACTTGAACTGCAAACAGAAAGGGAAGTGAAATGGAAAATTGTATCTGAGGTTAGTTCTTGTAGCATGCCTGCAGGAGCTGAGTATCTGCAAATGCAAAGAGATGGCGGGGTCAATAGCACATTATCTTTTGGTGAACCACTGTACACCAAACTACTTCTCGCCTACAGAAACTTCTAAGCTTGAATTAGTTTTGCCTTCCCTCAGTTGCTGGAAACATGGCAGTCATTGCTAAATGCTACTATCACTGCTGCAAATCTTTCTTCAAGGTTATCCATTTTGCCCCAGGAAGCTTTTGTGCCTTACATTTTTCCTTCTATCAAACAACATAAGATAAATAATTACTCTACTTTGCCTCACTCTACTTCTGCCTCACTTCTGTTTAGTTTATGAAAAGAGTTGCAGGCTAGAAATCCACTGTCAAAGGACCTATGCTTATCACAGCTACAAATTTAATGCAGAAAACACATTTTTCCAAAATCAGAAGTGATAACTTCTGCGAGGAACAGAGAACACAGCATTAAGACAGAACACAGAGCCAAAACTGAAGCACAACTGTAGCAGGGTATGAGACCTTGTGTTTCTTGATATCGCATTTCAGGATCTTAAAAACGAGGAGCTTACTCTCTGTAAATGGATGCTGATCCTCGCTGCTGCCTCCAGCAGTATCAGTAATGAATACTAATGTTCATGACATATTTCTATACTACTTAAACTGATACGATTGCTTTTTACATTACATAGGGTAAAACAGGGTGACTAAAACAAAAAACAGTAGTTCACTGAGTATTTTAAGAGGCACATGAAATTCTGTGCCTCACTTAATTAAGTGGTGAATATTTTATCCTAGCCTGAATTCTGACAGTCTTACATGTAAATGATATTCCAAAAGATAATCCTCCATGTGATAGAGAATATAGGACTACAGAATAGGAATTACTACTGTCTATTATATTGACTTTGTAGCTGTACGTTGCCTTCAACTAACTTGCATCGCATGCTTACGTACAACACCAGGCATGGTAAGTGGCCACAGAAACCATGGAAAAAGTGTTATAAAGAGGTATGCAATTATTTGGATTTTATCTATAAGTAATGCGGCGCCCATGGTTCTGGTAATGGGATAAGCAGTTTAACTGAATGTCATTTTCTATTCTGGGCAGCGTCAACCTGAATTGGTGGTGTATTTTAGTTTTATCATTTCCCTGGAAGGGATTTGTGGATGGGCCTGGACTGAAGCCAACCCCCGGCACAGCCCAGCACCGGTCTCAAAAAGCTGCAGGTGTGAAGCCATGCCCTGAAGCACGGTTTATGGGCTGCACAAGGGCACCCTGACATCCCCACACAGACCAACATCCCCACTTCACATGTCCCGGAGCAAGAGACCAACAGACCAGCCAGGGTTTATGAGGAATAGGAAAGACTTCCCTGCTCTTCAGACTACACCAGCTTCTGTGCCAGTTTTATCCCACTACACCACAAGGAGATATTTCTGTCTGTATTTATCATACATAGCACTGCAACGAGCAGAAATAGCACCATAACTTTATATGTCAAAAATAAATAAAAAAAGACAACAGTTGAGATGATTGAATCAAATTATACCTTTGTTTGTACTAAGTATATATATGTACAGACACATGCATATGTACACAAACATATATAAAAAGCTGAAATGTCTACATCTCCTAAGTTGCAAGGATATACCACCAGCAATGCTGGTACATGAGCAATGTGAGTATGTGAAGCAAAATTTTATATTGCCTGTGAGACACCCCTTTCAGAATGATAACTGGTATTGCACAGAATACTGTGTATAAACTGAAAAAAAGAATATCCAAGTACTAGTAAATAAGCTCCAAACGACACGGTTCATATGAGATAACGGCACCTTTCCTGTGCTTTCCTAAGGCTCAGTTAAGCACAGGGGCTGTGATTGTATTAACAGTTATATTTATTACAACTTAAGCAGTTTACTGTTGAAAGACATTTTTATGCTGATTGTCAACAACGTAACATACTGGGGTTTATATCTTCCAGTCTTTACCTGTGGGTTAAATCCAGCACATTCTCTCATTGCCTCTTTCCTACTGAGACACAGTTCCTTACGGTTGTGAATGCCCCCACAAATGTTTGTGCTGCTGCATTAAACCAGTGCATATATTCACCGTGTTCCGGTGAAAGTGTGTCACTCACTCATACCTTCCCAGGGCGCTGGGACAGCGATGGCAGCAGGTTGTCAACTGCACACAAAGGACACGGGCACGTTCTGCAGTGCACGGATGGGAGAGGAGCTGCTGTTTCAGCTTTGTAGTTTGCTGTCTGTGAAAACAGAACCATGTGAAAAATCAAAATTATTTTTAAGACACGGAAATCTTGTCATGTCTTGTACTTGACTGTTAGAAGAAGGGGTGAATCCTCAGAAGGATCCTTCATCATGGGAAGATGAGGAAGTTCATCTGATGCAGCGATGATAGACCCCATTTGCTCGGCAGCTCAACCGAAGGTGCCTTGTCCCTAGATGTCACAGGACCACCAGAGTGTCATCATTATTTACTAAGCCAGTTATGGCCTTCCTAACCCTTTATTTCAATACTGGCACATCCGTCTGGGAAGCTGACTTGAATGCGGCCTCATCACAGACACCAAAGTAGAGTCCAGGCCACTACCCCTCATAGGCCAGTAAAATGCCTTAATGTGGGAAGCTTATAGAACAAAAGCATCTATAAGTGTCACACGGTATATGAGTCTCAATGTCACCTGAAACACAAGCTGGTAGGATTTGGGAAAATGTTTTGAAAACACAAGATTTAAACCCTCCCCAAAGGCTTTATGTATTGAATTTGAATTGCAAATAAGATATACTATTTTTCTGTTTCCCTAGGAAAAGTAAGCAATAGCAGTCAGGAGTGAAAAACAAATGAAAATCCAAGTCCTTTTGTGAAAAAGGAAAAATAGGAGTGATCAGTATCGGAAGCCTTAGTTACATAACACAGGGTACTTCCCTCCTTTGAAATACGGTTCAATAATTTCAAATAAGCAGTAAATACTACAACAGCATAGGTAAATCTTGCTGGAGACTGTAAAACTGGTTGCTTCTGCTTCTGCTCTGGTAGTTACAAGTATTTGCTATTCAGTCTGTTACGGATATCTGGAAAATAGTTTGAGTGCAGAAAGCGCCTCAGGGATAAAAAGTTTGAAAAGAAAAATGTAGCTGTATATCATTGGCATTCATGAGAAAATTCACATTAGATGCCTTCAAATCAGGTGCTCAGGAGACAATATAGAGATCAGGAGCAATGGTGTGCCAAGAATGCGAGCCTGGCTGGGACAGACTCCGCTTCTTTCCTGGCAGATGAAGAATATGAAAGTACGTAAGGCCAAATTCAAAAGATAATATAGATGTGTGGAAGCCGATGGGAGGGAAAGCTGAGGCTGCAGAATAAAAAGGCTCTGCATCCACTCCCTGGATTACAGCCTCTTACCTTCTCATTTTGATTCCTTCCCTCCTATATGCATTCAATAGATCTCTTTCTATAGGTCATTACACCAATGTCCCAGCCCTGGGGTGAAGGTCCTCTGCCAGCACCACTGTGGAACCTGGCCCCAAATCCCTTTTGTTAAAACACCTTTTCTTTCACCAGGTCAAAGAAGTTGCTATTTCTGCAAACATCACTACATTTTGCCATGGGTAAAAATGTCAATTTGCTTGAATTTAGCTAAGAGCAAAATCTCATCATTCTCCCTGCCTGACAAGTTTTACCTCGGAAAGATGTCAGTTTGCCACCTGAACCGACTCTTTCTTGCCTTTACAAAACTAACAGACAATTGTGGCAGAAATGTGAAATGTTGCATATTTTTATGAAAACTCAGATGACACCTGAAGTGCATTTTCTCCTTTGTCACAGACTTGATCTTGTGTTTTGTTACTCAGAAAATAAGCAGCTGAAGAAAGTATAGGTCTTGAAACCTAAAACCTAGGCATCAGGATGAGCCTCAGCTCTTCCTATGACATAATGGACAAAATATTGGCGCTTACGTTAATGCACTAAACATACGTCAGACCATTTTAATTAATAACTGAATCTACAACACATCTCCTTCTAAATCCCATTGCCAAGAGGAAACAGCAATAGAACTGCAAGGTTCAGACACACGATAAAAACACCTTTCCCTCTATGTGCTAAGTGCAATGCCACTAAGTCAATGCATCTACTCATAAGCTCATATTTTGACTAAATTTTCAATATTCTAGATACCCAGAGAGAAATGTTTGATGAAAGCAATACTTTTGTGGACTTTCTTTCCAATATTATTATCCAGAGCTTTTGCAATGGGAAGTGGAAGCTGCACAACCCATCCAGGCTGTGCTGTGGGCAGAGCCACAGTTGACCAGTGCGTTGCCCCTAGATCATTTCAAACACCTTTTTTCCAACAAATTATTTCAATCTACTCATCTCATATATACACCTGTGTGTCCTACACGTCACATTTGGATGTCTAAGGAATAGATATCTTTCCTTCCCCCAAAGAGAAGAAAAAATGACAGCTAAAAAATAGCTAAGGATTGAGTCCTTATCTACAAGCTTGTTTTCTCTAACGGGAAAACAACAAAAAATGATGCTGACTACTTCTGTAACAAATGTATTTGTATAAATTACACGCTGTTGACAAATGGACATGCAATCAGTATTTTTAGGGGAAAATGTAATGTTTCCCCATGATCATACTTAACATACTTTGGTCTCCATCTATCTATCTAGACCGACTGTTCCAACTGTGGCATAACAATTAGAGTAAGTGATGGCGTTACATCCAGAAAACAAAGAGTACGATGGCACAATTTATCTTGTTACATTTCTTGATTTAATGCCAGCCTGGGATTTCTAGTCTGAACCAGATTTTTCTTATGCTATAAATATTTCAGTTTTTTCATTTATTCTTGATTTAGTTTGACAGTAAATAATCCCATGGAAGCTGCTGTTGGAAAGATGTTGTAAAAATTATTAAGTGCCCGTTTGCCAGTGAGGTCCTTGTGTTTGTCAGAGTGAAATAAGTACAACAGTTGGGTTACTTAAAGGAAATGTGTGTGTGTGTATATATACACATACAATAATGCCCCATAATTTGCAATCCTCAAAGCATGAGAATTACAGTTCTGAGGATTGATCAATACCTTATATGAATATAAAGAGTTTGGGGTATATATTCTGGATATTGGCAGCAGCAGGCACTTGCTTCTTGGTTTCAAAAGACTCTTGTGTGACTCAACAAGAGGAGTACAGAGAGCAGGGAGTTTTTCAGAAGGATCTGTCCTTGTAAGAAAGGGCAAGTATCTTAGAAAAGGATGGATCTGGTCAGTTAATTGGCTTTTATTGGTGATTTTTTGTTGTTCAGGATATTCCCCCTGGGAAGCATGTGAGTAACACTGGAGGTTTTAAGTCCTTTTTCTTTTGAGCCAGCATTGCCTTTGGCAGCTCTTGGACCTTTAATAGGGATTTCAGGTGATGTGCACAAAATAACTCACATGTTGAATGTATGACGACCGAAAACAGGACGTGTTTGAGAGATCTTCAGAAAAAGGAGCTGGGTGGGAGCAGAGGAGACAGCACTGGGAAACATTCTCCGTCCATGTCACAAACAACAATCGGCGAAAAACATCCGGCACAGGAGGTGAATGCAAATAGAAACACCAAGGAAACACAGCTCATGGGAACGTGCAAAATTCACTGCAGTAACTTCAGCAAAAGAGGATAAACCATAGACAAATATTGGTTATTATCTCCTGATACTCACCACGAACATCAGCGCCCAACAAGCTGCTCTGTCAGTAAATGGGCAATTTGAGCCTTTTCCTCCCAGTGGTGTTGCTGGAAGCACTAGTCATGGGCGTCTGAGGAATCTTCCTGCCACCAACAGATCCCTCCTGCTAACGTAGAGTCAGAAAAAAAAGGCAAAACTGAGACACAGGGGAAGGCAGGGAGTCAAAAGTCACAAAATTAATACAGGAGGAATTAACCTGAAATCTTAGTAAATTATTAAAATTCTAACTTTTTGATCAGGAACAAAATTAAAAAGCTAAGGGTTTTTTTGGTCTTAAATATCAGAGCTGTGTATGCCAGCTTCAAGACAAATATTGACAAACAAGAGAAAGGGTGTGAAATAAATATGATGCAATTCAATGAAGTACAAGGTTTCGCACTTAAGTAGAAATAATCAATGCACACCTTCAGAGTAGGCAGGTGGTATGAAGAAGGGCTTGGAGTGGAACCTGAACTGAATGCAAGTATTAAAAAAAACAATCAACCACCCTCATTTGGGAAAGTGTAAATAGCAAATGGCTTTTTGTCCCCGCTCTGCCTCGGCTGGAGGACTGTGCCCAGCGCTGGGCAACACGTCAGTTCTGCTGAAATAATCCAGAACAGACAAAAACAAGGAGAGATGAGAAAATGATGATCTCAGATAAACAAAAGAAGAATCCTCTAATATAAAATATAATGATATTCTTCAAATGTAGTAATGGTATAGAGAGAAATGTCCATGTCCATTGAGAATAGACAAATAAAGGCATTTATAGCTGATGTTAGGAGCAACTTTTAAACCAACGATGCTGTCAAGTTTCCAGAGGAAGTTATGGAAAGACTGATATCACTGCAGATCTTTGAAGTGTTATAGGCAAATATTTGTTGAGGGTATTTTAAGTGCAGTTACTGTTGCTTAGGGCAGGACTGATGTATAAAGGTACCATCCAGCTCCTTTTTCTCCATTTCTACTTTGACCGAGTTATTCAAAGTTTCATTTCTGTTTTTTAACAGCTCCTTTATACTTTTAAACAACACAGAAACGCTTCAGTAGACCCCTGATGTGTGTGAAGTAGGACCTCACGAAAGATTAGAAGAAACACTGTTTTTTCCATCTTTTCTTTCAAAAACTTTTACATTTGTCGAGGTTTTAACATCCCGTGCCTGAACTGGCAACTAGCAATGGTGAATGGCGCACCAGGTTTGTATGTGCCCCCCCTGAGTCCACCTACAATTTTTAGGTGAAGTTTATAAAACCCTATGAAGAGAATTAGATCCCTTGTAGAAGTGGGACGCCTTCCAGAAGACTTGAATTTCTTAATTTTCTAAAAACCATCCCTCTCACTCATATCAGCAATAAGTTTCAGGGCAACCTCGTATCATTTTCTTTTTCACACTGGTATGAAAAATGAGAGAAGTGAGAAGAGAATATGGATCCGTAAATGTGGATCATAAATGTAATTTCTCAGTGGAAAATTTTCAGCACTTAAAAGGTTTAGAATGATTTTATGATTTTGTAAACCCATTTTATTAAGTGATTTCTGGTTTCATCTGTTTTATGAACTGATTCCCAACAGTAAATTACTGGTTTGCCCTTTGGGAATATAGGCCAAACAGATTACTTTTTTCCTGGTTTAATTCATCATCTGTTGACTGAAATGTCAAAGGAAATTAAAGCAAATTGTTATGTAAATCCTTCTGGGTGAATGCTTTATTTCTGAAGAATAAACCTTATCAGAAAAAATATTTGTGGTTTTTTTACACAGCGTACATAAGACATTGTGTTGCCCTCTCCTCCCATATGGGATCTACCACCGCGTATCACCAAAGGACCCTTCCTGGGATCAGAACCCCTACAGGGCAAGAAGCTTCGTAAAGGATGATGAACATTTAGGAGTCAAGAAGAGTCCATTTTTGTAAACAACCTTTTCTCCTGACCCAGGAGAGTTTGGCGAATGGACCACAGGCGGATTTTGCTTCCTTGGAGAAACGCAGGCTGTTCCAGCGATCTCTGCGCCCCGTGGAGCAGATGGATAGTCTCAGACATTACATGCGCTTTTCACTCACCTCATTTCCAGCTTTGTGTCATTTGGGAATTTTTTTTACGCCGGGATGATCCTATCTAGACTATTTATTGCATTTTTACCGTCCCGAGTCTTCAAACGGTGCAGCAGAACACGATTGTACACAGGGAAAATTGGGGTATTTATTTTGAATCTGTCCTTTAATTACCCAATATCTCTTCCTGTTTTTACAGAATATGAAGGTAGTCACAGGAAGACACACTTTACTTTCCGCTGATTGGATGGGAGGAATTTTTGACCTTGGAAAGTGGAGATGGGTGTTGCTATGGAAACTAATAAGTCTGCTGCCATTCATGAGCTGCAGCACAGGTAAAACCTTCCACTATTAGTGTTTGTGATTGATAAATCTGTATCAGTATCATAATTCTTCTAGAAAGGAGAAGCAATTACTAAAACTAACAGTACTTATTCGCATGAACAAGTGACTAAGGAGCTTTTTATTAGGACATGCTTTAATTTTAAGCAACACAAGGTGCTGCCTTTGAACCAGGAGAACACGTTTCAAGATCGTAAGAAAGCTGTACTCCAGACAATGGTTTTAAAAAATGTTCTAAACTGTAACACTGAGGAAAAAAAAGTACAATTTTTCCTTGGTTAACAACATGCACATGCAAGACATTTCTTAGCCACAGCACAACGATCTCCCAAGCCCACAAATGGAACTGGACTGAAAACTAGAATAGTTTAGGGAGGTGTATGGGAGCATTCCATGGATGGTTTAGTTTCCAAACTTAGTATCATCCCCTTCGAATGCCTCCAGACTAGGAAAGTGTCTTTAAATCATATTTAACTTGAAGACAAATAAAAGCATTTGTTTATGAAGTCCCAAATTAGGAAGAACCATGAGAACTATCAAACATAAATACCAAAAATGAAAGAAAATCTTGCTTAACACCCAAAGCAAATGCAAACATTCCTTTTTTTTGCCTCCAGTTGGAATGGTGAGAGACCCTCCATAACCCACTCTGTTACTGAACCACCTGCTGGGCACCCGCGGGTTCATTTCAGAGGGGAAAGTGTGGTTGGAGGAAGCTTGGAAGCTTTCCCCCATTCTCCTTCTTGAATATCCCTTGAGCTTAACTAAAATATCAACAGGTTACTAACATATTGTACGGTAAAATGTTGTTTTCTGCCTGGCTGGGCATTGTTCACAGCGAGGCTTTGGTATTCTCAGTTCATTCCTTTTTTGAACGTTTCTTCCAATTCAAAGCCTATAACTTGACAATCCTGCTTCATAAAACCATATAAATGGGATTAACTCATGTGACTCATTACAGACTCATCTCAAAACAGACACAAAATGGTAACTGAGCTCTTTGAGGCTATAATGAATTTGGGAATGAACTGACCCTTCATACTTGGTCTGTGATAGAAACCATGACAACTGACTTTCGTCTACAATTAACGTATTGAACTCTAAATAGCTGGAATGTTACTCATGTACTTACAAGGAAATTGTATTAAAGTAACCTCAAATGATACTTAAATTAATTATGTAGTGCATGAGTCAGCAGCTGTTTGAAATGCAGAAACAGAAGCAGAGCACAGACTTCAGTAGTATTTTAAAATACGATTTAAATTAAACTAGATAATGTTTTACCTAATACATTCGCGGTAAAAATGTGAATCTCAGGATCAGACTTTCTGTTAAATATTACTAAGTGCCTGTTTCAGTAACATCCACCATGTTAAGGACTTCGTATTAAAATATTTGTAGAGATTTCAAGGGAGCAGTCACTCATTCAGGCCCAGATGTGCTGAACTGAACACAACAACCACCTGTTTAGGAACCCAATTTTCCCTTTAATTGCCCACTGCGCCGCCGAAGCATCTACCAGCCCTCTTGGGTACTTGTCACAGCTCACTTCCTTCTTTACTAGTCTAAGTAAAGGACTTGTACCAATCTTTTAGAGTAAAGGATTCCCCTATTTCTTGATTGCTTTTAGCGGTTGTGAAATAGATGTTGATCCTGGAATATGAATCGCTGGAGGAGCAGTATAGCTCGGTGATGGACAAAGATATTTTTACACCCATTTTTTTTATTTCCAAGTATAACCTTTTCCTTTACTTTCCAAAAAGCTTTCACTTTTCAAACTTCTTTGTCATCTTCATCTTTCTTGCTAGAGGATTGCCTTTTAATGAGACCGGTATTCTGGGCCAACTGAGTTAAAAGATACCAGGAGCTCACTTTTACGTTACCATGTTCGGTTTTCTGAAGACAACAATAGATAAAGATTTTAATGTTCCATATTCCCAAGCACCAGGAGCAGATTGTAACGGCACCTTTGTCGTGATCCTGCCGTCAATTAAAGGAACAGCAAAAGCTCCCATTAACTTCACGGAGATAAGTTAATTTATACCGGGGTATAAATTAACTCCATTGATTTCAGTGGAGCTATGCTGATTTTCACTACATGGCATTCTGAAATATGCTTCATGGTAATAGCCAAACCTGCAGTTATGGGCAAAACTTCTTTGATTTATTATATGGATGGTTCACATCAATTTAGGAGTAATAGAACAGAGTGGGAAAATCGGGAACCAGTCACGATGCTGAGCAGAGCAGTCTTGTGGGCTGGGGCTTGAAAGGTAATTCTGGTTTGTAGATGACATCGGTCAGTCATTTCTTCATTCCTTCTCTCTCAGTTCTACCAGACACGTAGAATAAGAATGATATTGACCTATAAATGAATTTTAAATCTAAGGATTAAATGTGCTGTACAGCAGAGCTAGGTATTACTACTACCCCCAAATGGTAATTCAATCACTCAAAAATCAAACTACCCTCTATATTCTCTCTATACGGAAAGATCATGGAAAGAGCAATATTCCCTCCAACTTTTATTTTCCAGCAGAGATTTTTTTATGTGACTCAACAAGGGTCTTTGGGGTTTTCTCGCAAGCGCCTTAGGGGATAAAATAAAATAAAGTAATGTATGCACACACAGTGACACAGCGAGGGAACAGATTTAGACTTTTTTTTTCATAACCCATTGCTATTTAAATGAGATAATCTGATCTAAGCAGAGCACCAGAGGCAAGAAGGGTGATGAAGATAAACTCAGAGATCATTACTTTAAAGTCTGTGCACTTGTTGTAAGGATGCATGACAACCATCTCCTTACACTATCATTGAAAGTTAAACATTGCTTGATATTAATGTTAAGAGCATTTACTTTCCGGATTAAAGATCTAGACAGAATTCAGAGAAGCTGATACGAGCCGTAAAGCATCCAAAGCGCTCAAAAAATAAAATAATTGTTTCTTCACACCAAAACTGTCTCAAGTTTTCCTCCTACGGCTGCTCTGGGCTCATGCTCTTCTGCAGCTATTGAGCAAGGCTGATTCCTAGCAATGTCGTATCGACAGAGGAAGTTGTCTTAAGCACCCATTGGATGCACCTTAGATTGCTATTTGGAAACAGGTGCCTGGCCTGGTTCTGCAGCAGGTTGTCCATGCAACACTGGGTGCCTCATCTGTCTCTGGTCCCTCCATTCTCTCCTCTGTCAACTGGGATTCATGGATTCTGTCCAGTGTTGTAATGCAAAGAATAATTTATCACAAACATGTTGCAAAAGCCATTCTCTCACCCTTTTCTAAATCTATGCTCTTCTAGTTTGGCTTCAAACTACAAAAGGGTAGATTTAAATTAGGTATCAGGAAGACATTTTTCACTCTGAGGGTGGTGAGACCCTGGCCCAGGTTGCCCAGAGAAGCTGTGGCTGCCCCATCCCTGGAGGGGTTCAAGGCCAGGCTGGACGGGGCTTTGAGCAACCTGGTCTGGTGGGAGGTGTCCCTGCCCAGGGCAGGGGGTTGGAAATGGATGATCTTTGAGGTCCCTTCCAACCCAAACCATTCTATGATTCTATTAACCAGTTTAGGAAGAGAGGACAAATCTTACAAGAGAGGTTGCAGATCTTAGGTGAGAAGAGACACAAGCACAGATTGGTTTTTCCAATACCTTACCCAAGGATATAATACTGGGGGAGCAAACAAGCCTGTTGGTAGCTCCATATGGCATCTTACATACAGTCCCACTTTGGCACCAGTTTCACTGCAAATATCGGAGCTTCCCTGCTCCCCTCGTTCAATTCTGACGCTCTTTCCTGTTCAGGAAGAAGAGGAGAGTTATCTTCTCATTATTTCTGCAGTTTCTGTCTTCCTCCTGGACAGCTTATCCAAATTTTCTGGGTCCCACCCATTCCCAAAGGCTGTCATGACCCCTCTTTTATCTGATTCGTAGTGGCTTCTGCCCTTCAAATAAATACATACATGCAGTTTTCCATATAGAGATGGCCTTTGCAATTGTTCTGTGCTCTGCAGATGGTCTTGACCCCATCATGGAAGCAAATGAGTTTTCCGGGTTTAAAGAAGAGGAAAATGCCAGTAAAAGCTATCAGATCCTGAAAATTAGCTATAGACAATATAAATATTAAAAGCCAAACCTGCCAGTCTGAACCTCCATTTTGAAAATGAGGCAGTAACTGTATTTTGTCCCTGTATCTCTGTCCCGGAGAGGGACTCTTTGTCAGGAGAGGTAGTGACAGGACAAGGGATAATGGTTTTAAATTGGAAGAGGAGAGATTTAGATTAGATATTTCTTTACTGTGAGGGTGGTGAAGCACTGAACAGGTTGCCCAGGGAAGCTGTGGATGCCCCATCCCTGGAAGTGTTTAAGGCCAGGCTGGATGGGGCTTGGAGCAACCTGGTCTGGTGGAGGTGTCCCTGCCCAGGGCAGGAGGGTTGGAACTCGATGATCTTTAAGGTCCCTTCCAACTCTAACCATTCTATGATTCTATGATTTTTACACAGTCCTTTGGCTTATTGGCTTAAATTCCACTGAAGATGCAACTGCAACCTCCTGGGCTGTATTTTGGCCCATCATTTCGAAACTGCTAAATTAGAGAGAGAAATTTCATGATGTAAAGTGTCCTCATACTCCTTTGGGTCACAGCACGATGAATATTGAATACATCACATCCCACACTCTGCCTGCAGTCTCTCACAGATTTATTGTTAGCATAACAGCACCTTTAGGAACGGAACAGCAGACCATATATTTTAAGACAAGTGACATCTTTGCTATTTCTAACAGCGAACTGTGGAGATGAACTAGTCCAGCCTGGAAATGTTAAGGCTTCTCTGAACAACCGGAGGCACTCAGAGACCCACTGATGAGTCAGAGGATGATAATAATTAGGTCTCCCTTGGACAACATGGAAGTTTTCATGACTTTGGGAAACAGTGACCCTGAAAGCTGTATTTCTGTAAATGACTTCCAAGCATCCAGCAGGGGAGGACGACTGGTAACGCAGTGACCTTCTCAGGAGAGTGAAGAGTGACATTTAAAGAAAAACCTTTGTTTCCATGTTACGGGGTGCCATGTGGTTCAGCTCATTTCCTGCCATCACTGAAGAACAAACATACTCTGGTACAATAAAGCCAGCAAAAGAGAGCACCTGAAGGCCCTTAAGATGCAGCCATGGGGCAGGAGAAAGAGTGGTGGGGAGCCACAGAAAGGCGGGCAAGCCCTTCCCCTCTTATTTCAGAGACAACAACCTTTTTAGCTATTGGCAAGATACAGGAAGAGGGACTGCGACCGTACCTAGAGAGGATGGGCTCTAAAATTATTCAGGTACTTCGATTTGATGTTAGCAGGCTTCACCTGATTTCTATTCTTAGAAAGACCTCATAAAGCTTTTACTAATTGCACTACAGCTTCTCTCCCCTCCATACCCAACTGGGATGCTCTACGGGATACTGGTTTGATTGCCTCCAGCGCTGAAGAAAGACATGGTCTCAGGGAGGTACTTTCCTAATGGAACAAGCTGCTTCTCCAGCACCTGGAGCTCTGGCGCAGGCCAATGTGGGCAGGGAGATATGAGAGAGAAGGTCTCTTAGGTGTAACCTTCAACCTCATCTTCCTCTGGCACCTCATCTGCTCCCCCCTTACATGCAATGGATCAATGATCTGGGTCCGACATGCGGCAGCGACATCCCAGCTCCAAGCTAGTGTTCAGGGAACGGCCACATTGTTCAGGGAATGTTCAGATACAAAACCAGGACCTAACGCTTCTTGTATTAGCAAGAAAAATACCATTATCAAAAAAGACACAAGAACATGTGCAAGACAGAGGAAAAAGACATCATAGAGAGTAAGGGAAAATAAAGTATTTGTCTAATCCATCACCCAGTTTTGCAGACATCGCATTTGGAAAATATTATCCCAAATATTGCCTTAAACCAGAGAGCGGATGAGTCGCAGAGAGTGAGCCACTTTTTCCTGTTCATTTCTGGTGAGGCTTACACAGAACTGTTACCCCCATATTTAAGAATGAGAATGAGCAAATTCACTGCTTCCATTTCCTGTCTCTTCTCAGAACCACAAACTGTTTCTAACTCAAGGGCAAAAACCAGACAGAATAAGACAGTATGTGAGAAATGTGAATCTCTGTTCTCAGTGCAAGGCAACGTAAAGGACGAATCCTCTCGTGACAAAGGGGACCGGTGCTCAGGGAGCCCGTGAGCAATTTCTGGCTCTAGCACTTGCCGGTTACGTGAACTGGAGGATGTTACAAAGCACCACGGAGTTTAAGATAACTACTTCCTTCACTACTCGATTCAGAGAGGGCTATATTCACACCACTTTGTGGTTTCAGCTGCTATGATAATGCAGCGCACAACGAAAGAAATGACAATGCAGCAATGATAACAACTTCAATAAAGAAGTGACAACCTGCATCAGTGGCAATTAGCTGGTGTGACGGTGAGAAGGACTCAGCGCTGCTATTTTTATGCCTCCACAGATTGCAATGGCAGTCGTCTTGCTTTGACAAAGGAAAAATTAGGGCAAAGCTCAGCATTTCCAAAAGCCTCACCTATTATATTTAGTGAATGTAAAGGGTTTTGCAGCTTTTCACCAAACAGACATAAACCCACCTGGAAGCTGTCGTTATTCTGAGTGGGCAACAGAGTGTATCACTGTGATGCTTCCCAAGTACATTCCCACCACGTCAAACCCACCTGCTGGATACAGGGAATGCTAATCATTTAATACTATATAACATGGGCTAGGCTTACATTATGGGAGAGTCTTCTTTATTATACTTAATTTCCAAGAAAAATGTCTTTTTTGAGTCCCCTTGAGCGCACAGCCATATGGTGAAAAAGAGGTTAGAGCTCAGATGCTTCTTTGAGGGTGTACTCTCAAATTTTAGGCTGCATTGATTTAGCTGTCAGAAAGATGTTATTTACAGTTCCTGAAGTTAAGTGGAGCATACCAGAATTCATGGAAGTCATTACTGGAGTTTTATGTTTTCTATATGGCTCTACTGTAAGTCTCTTCTACAGTCTGAAAGGCCTAACCCATTTTTATACTGGTTTAAATAATTACTACTTCCTAATCTCTTCAATTAATTACATTTTTAATTTTTTTTTTCTCTGCTTTGAATTTTACATGGTTTCTTTCTGTTTCATATCAAGTCATTTCATCTCTCTGTATGAAAGGCTTATTAACTTTGTAAAATAACATCCTGGTGCTTTAGAAGTAATTCAATTTTTTTCCATTTTTTGTTTGTGACAGCTTCAAAGATAATTCAATTTTGCTTTATTATCACTGCCAAGAAGTTGAAATTAGCAGGTGATTAAGCACTTAAAATAATTTGAGCATTTTCCACTGCCAGCAATAGAAAATTTAACTGTAAAAAAATTAAAGTTAAGATGGCACAGTAATATAGAACTGAAATAGTTTACTGAAGCACACCGTTTTTAAGTAAAACATAACTGAATATAATTCTCCCATTTAATAGAAATATTTGGTGGGGAGCCTGCTTCCAAAACTCCAGATGAGCACAAAATGAGCTGAAACTGTGCATCTGCTGCTACCTCCCCCATTGCTCAGCACTTTTCTCTGACACCAGTGACATTTCACTGATTTTTTTCCCACCTAGAGACCGCCAGGAAGGGGCCCACAGCCTGTGTTTGATCTCTCACTTCTATAACAAGCTACCCTTTAAGCCAACTTTTAAGACATAGTTTTGCAGAGGTCACTTTGTTTACGAATGTTAACACAGAACCACAGGGCTGGATTCCGAGGTCCCTCATTTCAGAGCTGAGGCTGCTGCATTTTGACCCAACATACTGTTGTGGTAATCAAACAGTTACCAACATGTATTCCTTTGGAGTTTAATAGTCAAATCCATTCTCATCTTCACAAACAATCCCTCAATTAAAGAACCACCCTGTGAAACTTTAGATTTCATTATGGTAAGAATGATGGACATGTCCCATGGGAAACAGAGGGAAACCCAGCTGGAGTCTGTAACTTTCCACTAGGGAAAAGTCACGTAAGTGAATAGTAAGAATGAGAAGGATTTCATTTGTTTTCAGAAAACAGATCTTGGAAATGCAAAAAAATGATTAAATCTGCTTTATTTAGAAATGGAAACCCTGATCCCATTTCCATGCTGCTTAATATTCCCATCCAGCAGATCTGCACAAACCGACACGGGTGAAGACCTTGCCCACTAACTTTTAAGAGCCGAAACAATATCTGCTACTTCTACGTAATCACAGACTCATCATCCCTTCCATTGTTTGCAGAAGCTTGAAAATAAAATGCCTCTAGTTATCGATTTGCTACTTCTTTTTCATTTAGTGACTATTGATCGCTGTTTATGTGTGTGTGTTTCTTGTTGAGCAGAAATTAACATTGAAAACTTCTTGGAATTTGCAGCATTCATACCTACTTGACATTCCTGGGGAAAGCTGCTACCACAATCACTGTAACCGGGGTTTTCACAATCCTGATTCGTTTTCTCCTCCAATCTCTTGGCAGCAAAAACAAAGATTTATATACAAAACCTATTTTTTTGTTATTATTATTGTTGGCACTTGCCTGGGACAGAAAATGTGGTTGTCACAGAGTTTGAGCTCACAGAGTAATTCCAAAGCACACAGTATTATTTAGGCTGTGGTTATCGTGCCTACATTACAAAAATAAACCTCTTAGGGATGTGAGGGATTTTTTCATGACTATCTGGAAGAGAAACTCTTGTGATTACCACTAAAATTGCTTGCTGGTGTGTGTATGGGAAGCCAACTCCCGAGACACATGCTGATCTGTAATTTCACAAAAATATGGATGGATTAGTCTAGTGGGGCCATGTGTAGGGGCTGGATGAATGAAAATATCTGAGATAGCGCTGAACCATTCTTTGACTGAAGCTATTACATCCATACCATCTGTAAAACAGTCCTCTCATTGGTCTTATTACATTCAGATCCTATAGTTTTCCTCGTTTTGGCTCTATCAACTCCAAACAATCCAAATCACAGGCCAAATACACGTTTTCCATGAGACTATAGCCCTGACCCATCAAATAATAATGTAAGTAGATTCATTTTATTTACCTTCCATCTGTTTCTCATCCTCCAGAACTCCCCTCTTCTATATTATTTCAATAAACTTCAGTGTTAAACTCTGGAAAAAAAAAAAAAATTAAAAGCAATGCTTAATTCTCATGGAATTACATAGTTTCAGAAAACGGAGAAAAAACCCACACCTACCATTTCAGGATTTATGTTAGTAATTGCTCCAGTTGATGGCACAGTTATCATAATTAGCATCCAAACAGAGATAAGGCTCTTTGCGGCTTCTTCTGCAGGAATTAAGAAGGGAGCAAGTACAAGGGCAACTTTGGAACGTGGAGGTAGATTTCAGACACATGGGAGGCCCACAGCCCCCACTCCTCTGGGTCTCTCTGCTTCCCTCCCTCTGTGCAAAGTCCATCTGGAGGTGACAATCCTTGTCCAAGTAGTGCAGCTCAAGGAGAAAGCTGTCTAAAGTCCTACCAGCTTTGCAGCAGCAGGTGAATTTATAGACTTTAATCCTAATCTTTATGACTTTACTTTTATATGTTTCATTTTCAGAACCTTTTAAAATTTTGGCAATAGGATTTTTTTTCCCCTCCTGTATAGCATAGTACCGTGGTATTTTGTCCTTTGCTCAATATTAATATATGCTTTATTGTTCTATTCTAATTACAATCTCATTATTAAGGGGGCACTTTGTTTTCCTCTGACAGATATTGCATCTCATTGTTAGTGGATCTTGGTTATTCCATGCTTATTGTTATTAATAATTTGTAGCAATTGAATTGGTATTAGAATATTACTCTGCTAAATCACTTTTGCTGCTAATTAAGGCACTATCTGTGACATTGTTTAGCTCCAAACATCATGCTCCTGCTTTTCAGCCAGCTATAATTACCTGTAAGTCATTCATTTCTACTTATGGAAGTCAGGTCTTTTAATCAAGACTCCTGTGAGCTTTGCCATGGCATGAGCTGCCACCGGTAGGAATGAAACGTTCTGATGGTCAAAGATATTTTTATAATGACAAATGCACCCTTCATTGCAGTCCTGGAAGTCCTCAGAAACAGAGTAAGTGTACTTGGTGGTTCCAAACCAGGCACAAAAGAAGGAGGAAGGTTTTGAGGGAAAAGTGAAAGATTACTGAAGTAATCAAACTATTCAAGATGTCAGCAAGGAAAGTCACCATAGCTTTAAAATGTCTTCTCTTCACAAAAAAACTTGTCTGCAAGATCACATCTGTCATACTATTTCTTGAAATAATATTTTCTCTGAATAAGCACCATCACATCATTATTTGCCAGGAAACATTATTCACCTTCGGTCCTAAACAAACAGAAAATACAAAAAGGTCATTCTTGAGTCATTAGTGAAAACTCACGTTAATTGCTAGGGTGCTTACTGATGTAGGGCTGGAGAAAGTATGCTTCTCTTTTAGTGACAGGAAATCTGTATAGTGATAGGATTTTCTGTATATTGCAAACATTTTACATAAATCTAGGATAATCAGAAACACAGTTTATTTTTATGCAATTCATTCCATAGTCATTTTAGTGGAGGGTAAAAAGGCAGCAGACATTTGTAGTTATGCTGGAGCTGAGCTGCACACACACTTTACATGTGCACACCAGGGCCACAGTTACCTACAATTCGATTTCTGTATCTTCATTAGTTCATTTACGTTTCTGATTTAAGCAGATACCACCAAGAAAGCTGCATACGCAGACTGAAGTCACATCTCACCTCTTGGAAGTCTCATCTGGGCCCCTGCCCACCGAGAGGGATGCTCAGGGGCAGGCTGGCAGCAGGAAAGGGAAAGGAGGGTTCAAAAGCAAAGGGTTAAGACCCTCTGTTAAGACCTTCACCTTTCTATGGAGCCCCTCTGCCATGAGGACAGGCTGAGACTTGGGGAGGTTCAGCCTGGGGAAGAGAAGGCTCCGGGGAGACCTTAGAGCCCCTTCCAGTCCCTAAAGGGGCTCCAGGAAAGCTGGGGAGGGAGACTTTTCGCAAGGGCGTGTAGTGATAGGATGAGGGGTAATGGCTTCAAACTACAAAAGGGGATATTTAGATTAGGTATCAGGAAGACATTTTTCATTCTGAGGGTGGTGAGACACTGGCCCAGGTTGCCCTGAGAAGCTGTGGCTGCCCCATCCCTGGAGGGGCTCAAGGCCAGGCTGGACGGGGCTTGGAGCAACCTGGTCTAGTGGGAGGTGTCCCTGCCCAGGGCAGGGGGTTGGAACTGGATGATCTTTAAGGTCCCTTCCAACACAAACCATTCTATGATTCTTTTATCCAATCCGTGTGAGATGTTCTTTTTCCTATCCCTCCCAGCTCTATCAGCACCACATGCAAAGCTCATGATCATTTGGGAGAACTGTCTCGGAAAACAGAAGCATGTTATAAAAATCAGAGAAGAAACACTGTCCTTTGGAACCAGCTTCCCCGTTGCTGAATTGCTGTGTGCCCTTGGACAGATTTTTGTTTATATCGATTTATTGCCCCACCAGCCCTCCAGGCTGCCATTCCCTCCAGGCTAACCACAGCACAGGCTCCTGCTCACAGACTGTGCCCCAAACTCACCCTGGGAAATGCCTTTCTAGATTAGAATAAAATCTATCCAAACTCTGACCCATGTGCTTGGATGGCCTTCCCACCAACACAGAAGTGATTTATTGAATGCAATTTCTTTATCCTCTAATATTGTCTCACTTCATACACTTATGCCAAATAGTTTTTGATGATTGATCACTTTTCCTGCAGCTTATAAAAAAATGTAAACCGTATAGGCAACAGGAAATAAACTGCAGGGGTTAATCTCTAATAACATCTTGTTGGGCATTAATCAGATTCATATTCCAGTCATATTAGGCTAAAGCTACTGAAATCACTGATGATATAATGCAACTTAAATCAGAATATAACATTATACCTCCAACTACTGTATCTAATTAGATTTATTCTGCTTTACACTGAATGTAGTAGAAATAAAAGAGTTTTCTCTGCATCTTTCTTGTAAACATTTTTGGTTTTGCAAAACACAAATAGTTTGCTCTAGGCCAGAGAAAAGTGTAGTCATTTATGCAACAGATATTGAATTCATATTCGCCTGACAAGTGACCTTATCAGCTATGACTTGTCATCTTCTAATTAGTCTACATTTGTTTTTTTCACTAAACTAACCCGCAGCCTCTCCTGAAGGTAAGCTGACAGTACACCGGATTGTGAATGGTGTTGCAATTAAAATGGTGGCGCATATCTAATCCACAAATTTCCTTGAAGAAAGGTATATCTCCTTAGTATCATATTAATTTGATTGTAAATTAAAATAGTTTTTGTTCTCAGTGATGCCATTGACTTGCAAAGCCTACTGACCAGCAACAGCAACGACCTCTCTTTAGAGAGTCTAAGGATAATCACGTAACACTAAAAGCACCTAGTGAGATCTAGGGAGCAGAAATCCCTCCGTGTGATTAAATCACATTTCAAAGTACAGAAAGCAAGCAACAAACCTGGGTTTACTATTCACCTTGGAACTTTCCTTTTGTAACAAATCATAAATAAGCACCCTTTATAAATTCTGAAGCTACATGAAGTTTATCTGGATTCCAGGTTCATTCCAGGTTCCAGATTTTCTGTAACACAATGCTTAAATCGATAATTTCTGGAGATGCACAGAAGTGCAACTTTAGGACCCAGGAAAGCTTTCATATGAAATAACCTGCACATCTGCAATTTTTGAACACCTTCAGGGACAGATAGCTACAAATCAAAATTTTTGAAGATTTAAATTTAATTCCTTCACAAGTTAATCACCCCGGACTTAAATTTCTTTAAGTGTTCCTGTGTTTTACAGATCAAGACTGACCTGAAAGGTGAGTGTCTAACATTTGTATGGAAAAGAATGAATCCCCATGAACAGAATCCAGCCTGATTCACATTTTATGCCTTAAAATAGCTTGGGTTTACAGTTTTGGCTAAAAATCTAAACCACGATTTGAAAAATCAACTGAAATTCATATATATTTTAAGGAAACCTAACCCGATTCAAGATTTTACGTCACAATGTGATCTGTGCAAAATGCTGCCCTGTCCCTATACGTAAGTAATTTAGAGAGAGAAGTTGAGAAAAGAGCACTTCTGTCAGCCCAAAGTTGGATGTTCACTGCAAGTTAAAATACTAAAACAACAATGTTATATTGCACTGACATTTTACTAAAATGCCCATATAGTTTTCAAGATAATGAAGACGTGAAAATACAAGCACATAGAAAATAAATGCGTTAAAACAAGACGTGTTGCAAATTCAGTCGGAGACAATTATTGAGGAGAGAAAACATGTAATACCCTACTTTTTTTTTCCTTTACAACTCTGCACTCTAAACCTACCTAAATTAGAGCAGTATCTATCATTGATTATGTCATTCCCCAGAAATATGGCCTTCAGACAGTCTGTCATAACTCTACCGGCGATCCTACACAGCAGACACATTAACTATCAGTCAAGATGATACAATTTTCCGACTACAAGCCAAGCAAATATGTTCTTAGCCTTCTGGGACAACCCTTCCCGCAGATGGATGGCACCAGGCTGTGACACATGAACTGAAACCAAGCAGTCCCTCATGGACCTTCATGGTGCCTTTCCCCTGGTCCTCATCAGGGGCCCAATCCCTCAGGGAAGGACAAAATACCTAAACCCCACTGAAATTAGGGGATCAAGAGCCTGAATTCAAGTAACACCTGGCCTTGTGTCTTCACAGCCTGAAATTCTCCACCACCTCCATCTCTTTTGATTTGTTTTTTTCTTAAAATATCATCTTTACATTATTTAATGCTTTTTTGGAGGTTTGCCTTTGCTTTTTATTTTGCCTTTGCATTTATTACATTTTACTGCTCGCATTATCCACGTAATTGGAATACTCTCCACCCCAGCTCAAGTTTGCCGTGATGAGAAGCAGCTCCCGCGTTGAGTGTTCTTCTTCCTTTGGCACATTAAGGCATCAAACCACTTTCTTTTTTTAAAAATCTGCTTCAGTTTGAATTTCACCACTGGCATAGATGAGATGACTAATCCAATTTCCCTCTATGTAGAGTCCTCTTGCAGTTCTTTCTGCACTTCTACTTTTTCCCTGAATAGTCGTCATTTAATGCCCCGTTATCTTGGATGGCACTCATTTAGTGGTTTATTAAGCAGTAATTTAGCAGCCTGTTATCAGTTCCTACTGTAGCTAGCAAAAATATGCAATCCAAGTATGCAAGATTTCTATAGAATTACAGCATTTTTGTGATTTTTGGATTAGAGAAAAATTACTGAAATGTAATACATAGGAAATGTTTTCCCTGCACTTCATTATTGTCCCCGCACTAAAGCTCCCATCAGGCTGTTCAGAACGTAGACGGCCTCATCTCGATTTCCGTCTCCAGCCCAAGCAGCAAAATTGGACAAAACCGCAGAGAATTCCACAGGCTGAGATAAGCGTAAGGATGTCCTAAACCTGGACTCAGTTGTCCTGCTCGCTCTCAGACTGTCCTTTCCATAAAGTTTCCAGGCGGGGAGAAGGCATAAGGCTTAGACGAGTTTTTGTGAGCTTCTTAAAAAAACAGGGAATTTAAATGAAACAACGGGCAACAGTAGAAACCAAAGTGTGCCCCAAGCATTAAATACAGTAGCGTAAAGCGATCAGTGTAAATCCCAGCTGGAAAAATGGTTTTGTAAAGTAATTTTGATGATCACAAAGGCAAAGACTTGATTTGAAATTACAGCTTTTAAGATCTGGATGAAAATAGGAAATTTTTTTTTTATTAATAAATTACTCCTCTTTCTTAGAATTGCCAGCTTACAACAAATAATGGAAGTAGAGATAAAAGGAAGCAGCTGAGAGGGTAATGATATGCCAACAAGCTAAACTGGCACTGGCCATCGAGCAGGTACCGGAGATGTGGGAATTTTTGTACCTGCCTACAAAAAGCATTTCCAGTTCTGGTTTCCCCCTGGAAATGTACACGCAAGCGACACAAGAGGACAAATCATACCAAATCTCCCCAAGTGGCATGTCATCCTACAGGATACAGGCTCTTCTCTGGAATGAGTGCTCCAGGAAAAATTAACAGGGACACCTAAGGAACACTGTATTTTGGACTACTATGTTTGTAACAATATAATCTTGAAATGATGTCAAACATCAACATTAGGAGGGGACAGGGACTGCGTTAAAGGTGTAATGGTTTCTCTCTCCACCTTCCCAGTTTTTCCCAGGGTTTTCAGCCCGCTGGCATGGCCAGCAACGTTTCCACTGCAGGTAGCCCTGGCTCCAAGCCCTGCTGTGGCCAAGCTGGCGCTGCCTGTTGAACCCTGCCCTTCCTGTCTCTGCTCCAAAGCAGAATTTCACTGCAGCCCTATCAACCTGCTTTTTTCTCCTTTCAGCTGGGTTTTGTTTAGCTATTTATGCTGTCATTTTTTGGAGAATAGATCGGATAAAGGTCATTTTTTACTTGAATGGAAAAGAACAGTAATTTGACAGCGAGACATTCCCAGCTTGCCGTACATCAGAAATATTGATATTAGTTCCTTTAAAACAGAGTCTAGAGACAAAATCTGCCCAAGCAACTCAATTGCTAGCAGTTATTTTCCAAAAAATGAGCATTTACAAAGTTATGTTTGTGGCTTCTGCTAAATTTTAGGATGCCATTACTGAAAAGACTTTTAACTTCATTTGTGTTTGCTCAGAAAAAGATCATCACAAAGATATTAAATAGTCACAAAAGATGATGGCTTCAAATTGTGTCTTTTGGCTGATCTATAATCATTTGCTTTGGCAATTTTGTTCAAGAACATTAGCACTGATCGCTTATGCTGTGTTCCTAATTATTTCTGAAATATTGTGCTGTTGCTCATGCTGAAATGCATAACGAGCAAAGCGGTAGGTTAGTTCGAAATGCAATGTTCTAACTGGTTTTTAATCAATGAGTGATAATGATAGCTTGTGTTTTGACTTTCACTGTTTAATTGCCAGTAATAAAGCAGATCTTAGTTGATGATATTTAACAGAGTTCAGTTTCATTTATCTCCGTTTATTCTATTTATTTTAAAAGTGCCTGGGAGCTTTCAGGGCTTGACAAAATAACAAAATATACAATGCTAATTATATTTTAGTTGCCTAATATTTTCCACAATGGAGGATGACGATGCCCTTTCATGGGGAGCTATCGCACCTCACTGTTTTCAGCAGGTTTCTGAAATGCCGGAGGTGTCTAATGGTAAAGCTACGTTCCATGAAATCCCAACAAGATTTTTCTGAGATACAGACTGTTTAAATCACTAGTTCCCTTCTCCTGCTTATGACAGCAGTGAATTATTTTTTTTTTGCCAGGATGCCAAAACAACAATTAAACATAAATATTCTAAGGGTGAGGCAGATCTGCAGGTGATGCTACAGAAAAAACACATCTCATCAAAACAGAAAAAATGACTCAGATTCAAGGTGCATCCAACTGACCACATGACAGTCAGCCAACGCAGACCATAAAAGCCAAGGTGGCATTTAGTTTGAATAATACATTCCATATTTCTCTACTTTTACACTCCATGCAATGCCCAGAGCTGAACTGGGGTGATTTTTCTGGTCAGGATAGTGGACACAACCAAGGAAAAACCCCTGGGAGCAGAGAAATGTGCCCTACACCACACACCAGGCAGCAGGTCTCTGTTTGTATGTCAATACAAAGGGCTGAGAGGGAAAGAGAAGAGACATTTCTGCATCACCCCTGAGTTTCTTCACTGGCTAAAAGGCAATTTTGCCATAGACTGTACCTGATTTTTAGTCAAGAAAACCATTTTATTAAAGTTTCTTTTTAAGATTCAAATTTAGTTTCAACCCACTAAGTGAGTGTCAATATGGTGACAACAAGAATATGTAAATCAGTCAGTCAATACGATAAATAATTCGATAATATCCTGCTTGATTAATCTAATTTAAACCAGGATCTGCCTTGCGTTTAAAATGTTATAAATACCTCTTGTGTTGCTCTTCAATTATATGTAAGAAAAAAAAGACCCTTTTAATCTTGCCTGGTTTGACATTACCTTAATTGCTTAAGATGATTTATTTTCCAAAATTTTATTCCCAAGTTATCAATCATCTGAAGGAAAGAAGTAGGTGGCAGCCTGAAATTTCTATATCAGATCTGCCTGTGTCCTAAGGACTTTTGCCATGATAGTAATTTGGACTCCAAAAATAAAATCTCCCTACATATTTTTCTATCATCTTCATCATGTCTATTATTTCTAAGCACTACTCCAGAATAGAAACCTTTCTATCTACATAGAAAATAATTTCTGATGTCAAGTTCTTACAGCTAGTTCCTGACTAGCTTTATTCATGCCTGTTATTTAAGCCCTAGTGGGAAAAGCAAGCGTCTATGAAGCAGCCATTTCATTCCAGTTATTCAAAGTAAATAAGCAGAATTTAAATAACGTGTACACAGAGCTTGAACATCCACCTGCAATTTAAGTCCCCTGTAATGGTGATTGTATCTAGCTTTCTACAAGGTCTGGGACTCATAATACTGCTAAAACCAAAATACTACTTCACATTACGACACGTTTCCTACTGAACAGAAATGGGAATTACGAAGTGTGCCCTCTGGAAACAGAAGAGGAATCGTTTGCTTTAGTATATTCAAAGTATTTGCAAACTATTGTTTTTCATAATTTCTTTTTCATTCCAATGTGGCTTGGTTTTTCCCACTAAGTATCTGCTTGAAAATAATGCAGCTGTCACCAATATCCAGTAGATACTGAATTGGTGCATTTTCAAACACCAAGTATTTAGTAAGCCAATTATCACTTATTGCTTACTAGGCACTCAATATAAATAGAAGGGCAAAGAGACATTCTTATCAGATCTCTTCCCTCTTTCCCTACTCTGTGCGTGTATTTACTTGTAAGGATGCATATATATTTATTTATATACACCTATTTATTTATATACCTCTATTTATATACACAAATAAGCTTAGGAGAAATACGCGTTACATAGCTCAGTGTTTCATATACCGAGAAGACTAAGAAAAAAAAAGGAGTATCAGTTGTTTATATTGTGTTCGGTAGGGGTTGATCTATTGCCCACTGAAGTTCATGAAAGACTTTCACTGACTTTAAAGCACTTGGGCTCATATTCTCTAGATACAAAAAGAAAAAAAAATTGGTGAAGCATAAAACTGTATCTACTACCACCTACAAAAATCTTCACTAAACTTAGCATTCATCAGGCTGCTGCATATTTTCTATACTGAAATTACAGTCACATTGGGGGAAAAAAAAAATCGTAATAAATTCAGTTGGATTTCATCAGTCTTTTTCCAACAGATTCCCCAAGTCTTTCTGCCATGAGGCAGGAAGAGAGAGGGGTGCCATGAGAGATGGTAAAGACTTGTGTAAATGAACCTAAGGCTTGGTTGTCCCAGATACCTCAGCCCAGAACAGAGGGGTGGAGGAATAAGACATTTCAGTCTGACTCCTTGAAACCACTCAGATGCTTTATCCTAACACAGAAAAAGGGAGAGAAGAGAGACGTAGCTGTTCCCGCCTCTAGGCTTGCTCAAGATCTAGCGGAAGGAGGCGATGGAGCAATTCCCTTTTGTCTCCTGTCTCCTGAGTCACTGGATGGCAGCACGGGGCTGCAAGGCAAGATGCTTAATGAAAAGACTGAAATGGGTCTGAAATGGAGCTTAAAGGCTGGAAGAAGTTTTCACAAATCTTTTTTTTTTTTCCTTTCCATTTTGAGTATAAGCACAACTGTAGCTTGTCATGTTTTTAGAGGCTTATTCAAGTCAGCGTTTCACTCTCCCCCTCTCTACAGAGCAGCTATCAGTAGTTGCAACGGAGTTTTGGAGTCATCACACAAAAACCCAGGGCTCATCAACACTAAAAGTGGCCAAAAATTATCCGAGCTTAATTAATCACCATCCTCCTAAGACAGTAAAGCACAGTTATATTGTGCACCAAAAAAAAAGTAACAGAGAAACAAAGTGCTGGATTTACTTAAGTGGCAGGATATTAAATGATATAGCTGTTATCTTTTCCTGTATTGTAAATTATTGAATTAAGCCTTCAGTCAGTTTGGCAACAGCGCCAAATGAATATTACAACAGTACAATGCAGCAAACAGTATCTGTCATCGAATCTAGGTCTCACTTATAACTGAAATTACAGTGAACAAAATGCTTGTGCAGTCGATTGGAAAAGGTTCATTATTATTTATTCATCTTGCCTAGTAACACAGAAACTAATGAAATTTCATTGAGAAGAGTGCACGTCAGGATTACTATACATCATAAAGACACATCCCTCTAACTTCATTGTGGATATTTGTCTCTGTAATTAGATGTCTGTTCCACAATAGTTCTGTATCTGAAGGACATGACCAAGTTCATGACATAAAAATCACCTGCACAAATGAAAAGGCTGCCTTTATCTCAGCTACATCTTGCACAATAGCACAAAAGCCTTCAGAAATTCTTACCATAAAGCCAATTAAGTCATGCAGTTAGTAATTTTAGCACTGTTACTCATATATTTCTTTAAATTTAAATATTACATTATTAATACCATTCACACATTGGGTGTACTTGTAGCCCCTATACCTATTCAGGCTATAGTACCTTCACACAGATCTCCACAATGAATTGCTCGTTAATCTGTGCTCTTCTGAAGCCAAAAGTGTAAATTAGTGAAGCTCCATTGAATGCCATCCGGAATGCATCAATTACGAGCAATTTTCCTTCCCTGTAGCTTGAACTTCTGATCTGGAATCTTTAGGGAGTATCTTGGTTTTGTATTGAATGCAGTTAATATCATGTAAATCTGAAGTAGGGGTTTGATTGCTACACTCTGTACGATATTATGAGAAACATCACATTTTGGCATTTAGAGATCTATCATTAATTATTTTGGAATTAGAATGTGTGTATCTGTTAGACCAAAATGCAGATGGATAATAAATTCACTGATACCCAATTACATTCACAGAAAGTTAGCTCAAAGTGTTGAAGCAGTTCTGGTTATCATAATAGAACTGCTGAAAAATGTTTGAAGCACCAGATTTTGACAAAATCCTTTTGTTACTATATATATTTGATTGCAAAAGGCTCATAATTCAAGAATATCGTGGGTTTTACGTAATACATCCTTAAATATTACCTGTGATATATTACATCCTAGTTTTATATGCTAGAACCTGGCAAGCCTGACAGCTAGATATATTAGTAATTAAAGTCATATTTTATGTTTTTATTGTTTGTCTTCACACCCAAGTACTTCAGGAAAATATATATAACCTGAGTGCATTGCTTGCCACATCAGCCCCACATCGCCCTACCTACACCACCACACAGTTTATGTTTAAATACTAGGAGAAATATTGGGATATTTGACTAATTTTTCAAGGAATAAAATTTAGGGGATACAGAATTGTTTTCACTGAAGACATATAACACTTTTGTGCCATTTGCCGGGGCTGGAGGAGCCCTAACTATTCCAGTCTTGAAAGTTACATCTCCAAACTCAAATCCAGATATGTGGATCTCTGGGTGAGCCCCTAGCAACCTCCATGCACCATGCGCGGGAAGGGAGAACAAAGCTCTTGGGGTGACAGCCCCAACCCCACTGCTGGGAAATGGCAGGTTCCCAGTTATTCCTCCTTTTATCTGCCCACTCTCACAGTTTTTCCAGTCTGCGAGAGAGGGGTATTGCCAGCCTCCTGTGTCCCAGATGAAAGGGATGCCTTGCTCTGTTGACTGTCATTTTCCAGAGAGCTTCGCATATAAAACCCAGGCTCGAGCTTCAATTTATTACCCAGAGCTTCTCTGACTTCAGCAGGGCCAGGACCTCACCCTGAGCGCCTCCTTGACGCCCACCTTTCTCCCTACATCAAGAGTTAGCCAAGTGTCTCTCTGGTTTGGGCGTCTGATAACAGAGACAATGTGGAATTTCACCACTACTCCCAATTTGACTTTTTCAATAGAAACTGAAACTTGAAAGGAGCCCTGTGTCTCTGGAGCTCTGTACATCAATGTCTGAAGGGAGAAAACACATGAAAGTTGAAGGCCCTTTGGGAAAATCCTACCGGTTTTACGTTGCTTCTGCCTGCTCAAGCCTGTAACATCTCTTCTAATCTCCCTCTCTCTGTGTATGTCCCCTGCTTCACTCTGATTGAGAGCCGAATGTCGCTGAGAGGGAGAGGAGGGAAGCCTGCCTCCCACTGCCTCTAGTACTGACAAGCTGGTTTTCTTTTTTCCAGAATGCTTTCATGGCCCTTTTCTACTTCTTCTTTTCTCATCTTCTCTTTCAGTGTTAATATCTGATTCCTTGAACTGATGTGTGGTACTTTATGCTTTCCTGTTAGCAAACAGTGTCTCATCCATTACCTCTCGTTTTGCATCTGTCATGCTCCTTTTAAAGTCCTTGAGATACTGGGTCCAGGCTTTTGATGGGGAATATAATCATTCCGTTACGCTTCTGACATGTTTCAATCAAAAGCCCCGATGTTATTTGCAGGGAAAGACTCCATCACATTTAAAAATGCGTGGGCCCTATAAATACCCTCTTCCAATTAAAACTTACCAACGTCTTCAGCTGTGAAGAAAATTAAACAGATTTTGAAGTCATTTGGATTTTTCATGTTTTCTACCCACGCTGTCATTAGGAGGAGGAAGTCTCTAACTCACCTGTCCCATCCTTTTTGCTAGAACTGACAGGTGTTTTACTATCAACCTGATTTAAAAGAGGCCTCTTAATCAGGTGTCAGCTTTGGCCCATAAAGTCATATTAATGTTTTGGATCAGATATGAGGCTCTATCTAAGGCACATTAAGAAAGATTCATTAGAAACTCACTACCCCTGGAATTTACAGCCTTCCTGGAACTTAATAGCCTGGATAAATTCCTCCTTATCTGGTTTGCTTATGTGAATTATAGCAGTTTTGCATTTAGAAGCTTTTTAGAGTACAGGTTTTACCATTATTCTGGCCTCTTTATTCTTACAATCTTCAGTAAGGATATACTGATATGCTGCATATATATCAGCAGCACAACCCCTCCATGCCTCCTGCATGAGTCCAAGGGAGGAAAGAACAGCCCTGGTCCATCACTTATTTGGAATTCTTCAATGCAAGACCACCAGCTACTTGTTCTACAGCACACTGCACAAGTGACTCCTCATCTCTGAGCACAAAACAATGTGGCAACAGAACTAATCACAAAAGCTGGAAATTCTGTAGACTTTGGAGCTCTCAGACCAACTGAACCGTACATTTCTGGTCCTCGAGGAATGAATCCTCTTGGGCTTGTCTACTTGGAGTTGATTCACACTGGCAAATATAAAGTCTTAAGTGGTCTTTCTCTGCATGATGTTCCTAGGACATTTTCAGTTTCACCAAACAGAATGTATCCGATATTACTGATCAGTTTTGAGTAACAGTAATTACAACTCCACTTCGGGAAAAAAAAAAAAAAAAACCACAGCAAAATAGAAAGGAAAATCTGTGGTAAGAAAGGATTGAAACAAAAATTCAGCTGCTTTGC